>NC_136907.1:8687723-8880676 GCF_949606895.1 Notothenia rossii
CGGCGAAATAAATTATGAAAAATAAAACTGTACCTTCTGCTTTATTAGGAGGTACTGATGCGTGAATTATCATCTTTTCCAGGGAATGAAACAAGCCATTGTTTCTGGCTTCAAATTCATCACTTTTTCCTTCACAGACTGAAAAGCAAAAGGCAGAAAGCTTTAGTTCAGAGTGGTATATTTAATGCACTTAACTGTACTGCATCCATTTCACGAGTCCCCTTGACCTTTGCTCTGCCCTTTAACAGTGAGGGGGATTTAAAAAAAGGTCAGCATCCAACTGCCAGACGCCTGTCCTAATCTGATAACTGTCGGGATTATACCGCCTGGTCCGATGAACCGGACGCTCTCGTTCACAGCTTCTGTGACAGAGGACAGACGCCATGTCCCCCCCCGCCCCCCCCGACGCTCTCTGATCCTGCCCTTCATCATTCACACTGTCCCTGCTGCTCTAATCCCAAAACATCAATCAATCATTTTTTGTCAATGTCCTAGAGCTGGAAGTATTGTCTGATCAATGTTAATACATTTAGATGTATTCAGTTATCAGAATCAGAAACAGGTTTATTGGCAGGTAGGTTTACACGTACGAGGAATTTGACTTGATGTCATGGTGCATACATACAAAATAACATAAACAAATATTAGAAATAATTAAAAATATAGCAGTATTTACATAGAAATAGAATGGAATAAAATATGGAATAAAATTCAGAATAAAATTCGGAATAATATTCGGCAGTAATAAAAATAAAAATAAACAGATATTGTGTATATTGTGTGCATTAATGTAATTAATAGAGTCTATGATGTGGCTGAGGGGCAGTGTCAGTGGCTTATTATTATTATTCCATACGCATCAACTTGGCAAATATTATTGACTGAATTTGAAAGTATAACACAAAAGTAAGTTATTGTGAGAAACACCTGTTTTCTATTTGGGAAATATTCATATTTTTCAGGTTCAAACAGAATGAAATATAAATGCTAACAGATGCTGTGCAAATCCAAAGCAATTATTCATCATAAAGGATTTGTTGTTATGGAAAACAGCTTTGTAGTTCAGGCCCCACGATATGTTCAGCACCTGAAAAATGGCTGCAGACCACAGGAGTGATATTGGTTTGCGTCTATAAACAATCAGCAGCTCAGTTTGGAGCCCTCTACTTCTCCATTTGTATACTGTATGCACTGTGGATTCACTCGATGGAGTTTTTAGAACTTTACCAAGAATCATCAAAGCAAAGCTGGGCAAAGGGAAATGGCGAAGGATAGTGAATGGAGCCGAAGGGTGAACATGAGCCAGGATTGTCATGTCTTTTAACCAGTACACTTCTTTTTCATTATCCTGTTAGACAAACCAGAAAATAGGATCAAATATGAAGAGTATAGAAGCAGTTTCTTGTTTCCTGTCAAGGCTTAGAGACTGCATATGTCAGAGATATTAATCAGCTTCCTTCCTTTGTAATAATCAATAATCCACATTCTCCTAGTTCAAATCTTTAAGCAAACATCTGAACACCGTAACTTTTCTTAATGCAAAGCAGAAAATGTGGCTCAATTATCTAAAGCCCTGTTTGCCTTTCCAGATTGCTGTGTGGAACTCGTACAGGGGGATGAACCTGACGGAGAAGACCAGCCGAGACAAGAATAACAATGTGACGGACTCCCTGGCTAACAGGACGCTTATTGTCACCACGATACTGGTGAGATGAAAGGTTAAACAGAGGGTAATCTGAGAGGGAAGGGGGGGGGGGGAACATCGGATGGTGTGGTGTTAAGGAGAGGAAAATAGTTACTGGAGAGTCTGAATGTGTATTTCAAAATGTTTCAGACATTTTGCCAATCATCCAAAAGTCAACAGCTCTGCAATCAACTGCCGTCAGATAATCCTTTAATCATAATAATGAACATGTCAAATGCTTGTTTTCTTTTGCTGCACAGGAAAATCCATATGTGATGCAGAGAAAGTCGGAGAAGGAGCTGATCGGGAATGACCGTTACGAGGGTTACTGTCTGGACCTTCTGAAAGAGCTCTCCAACATCCTGGGGTTCACCTACGAAGTCAGACTGGTGGGTGATGGGAAATACGGCGCCCAGAATGACAAGGGAGAGTGGAACGGGATGGTCCGGGAGCTGATCGACCATGTGAGTTAACACACAACTAAATGGATTTTTTTATCTTTTCTAGCAAATGACCTATCTTTGCTGCAATTAAGGACTGAGTGTGTGTATGAAGGCAGTTAAGCAAATTATAAGAGTGGACTGACACATTTGTAAAAATTAAGCAACGGTGGGACCTACTTTTTCAATGGAGGTATTGCAATGCCTCTTTTAACTATTTTTACCTTTGCTAATAAAGTTTTAGGTCCAACATGTGTTGAATGTCATTAACAACTTAAAGATTTTCAATAGCGAATCAAGTTGTGGAATTAAATAATTAAACCAAAAGTGGACATTATCTGTTTTTAAAATAGAAACATATATCATTATGATGGTTGTAATACGGTTAAACGGCAGCATTTAAACAAATGTTTTTGGAGGAAAATCAACTATATTTCAGCCCAACAACAGTTAAGTCAATTTCATCAAAAGGATGTGATCCGATAATGTATAAAACATAATAATTCAACCTTCCTAAAAGCACATAGTTGCTTTTACTTCATGACTAATCTGCTCGAGGCAAGTTGAAAAATGTGGTAGTGTATCAAAAATGATTAAATCTCCCCGTCTTCATGAACAAAATCTTAAACAAATAGTCCCTTACAGAGTTGTGATGTGGATACAAATTCTGCATTAACATGGATTCAACCAATTAGTCTATAATTAGGTTCACAGATGGAAACAAAGCCTGTTAGACAGGAAGCTTCATGTTGCTGTATTGATATTATCCAAAGGGAGTACAATCAGTATTAATACATTTTCTTAGCCTGTAGAGAAAGAACATCACAAATAACAGGTTGATCATAGTCAAAGATTAGGACATAACATAACCCTTACATATAATTGTACTGACATTAATGGTTGTATACAGCCTCTTTACTCTTCCTTTCTTCCTTATATCGCTATGTTTTATTCTTATATTTAATTGTTTTAAAAGTTGTATGTGTCGCTTTGATATAAAGTCACAGAAATGTGTTAAATTGATTAAAACAATTTTCCTGGAGGTTACATATGTCTTCCTCCAGGACTATCTGTTTTCTCTGTGGTATATTAGTTTGTCTTCTGTCTTCTCTAGATCGCAGACCTTGCAGTGGCGCCCTTGACCATCACATACGTTAGAGAGAAAAGCATCGACTTCTCCAAGCCCTTCATGACCTTGGGAATCAGCATCTTGTACCGCAAACCCAACGGCACCAACCCGGGCGTGTTCTCCTTCCTGAATCCCCTCACTCCAGACATCTGGATGTACGTGCTGCTAGCCTGCACAGGAGTTAGCTGTGTGCTTTTTGTGATTGCCAGGTAAGAAGATTGATTGAAATGGTATAGTGGGATGGACGAATATAATGATTGCTGAGGGCATACTGGAGGATGAATAGAGGGTGACTGCTTAATGGGGGGTCCACAGCCAGGATCAGCTTTTCCAAAAGCTCTTTTGTTACGATTTTGAAAGGGCTACAGATAAGAAAGCAGTGAGATGGTGTCAGCACTTTGCTTTTTGTCACAGCTCTTATTCACAAGGCAAGAATCTCAAATCGTGGAATAATGGCATGACTGTAATTCAGAAGATGTCCAATATTCTAAAGTTATTCTAAAATAACCCAGAATTAGTTTTGGCTGTCAACCGTTACATTGGTTTTCATTGTGCTAGCAGGGAGTCATTGCTAGCTCTCTCTCCAGCTCCCTCTTAGCTTCTGTGAAAAAAACAAACCTCCAGCAGGTTGCTCTTTGAAACCCTTAATGGATATATCTTTTTATAAATGCCAAATGCCAACAAGGGTAAAGTGTTCATTGCACTAGAGAAACACTGAAAGCCTGCATTAAAGTTAAGTTTGTGTGTGGAGATTTGTAGAGGGGGTTTTGCATGTTCCTGTTTAGGATCTTGCTATGAACATTGAAATTGACTTATTTTGATTTTTTCCGTTATTGTCTCGCAGGTTTACTCCGTACGAATGGTACAACCCACATCCATGCAACCCGTCCTCCACTCTCATACAGAACAACTTCACTTTACTCAACAGTTTCTGGTTCGGCGTTGGAGCTCTCATGCGGCAAGGTAGCTTACAGTTGAAGCAATCACAACTAATATTTGTATGCAAAGAATGGATCAAAGGGCTACTTCTGTGTGAAAGGGCTTGCTACAAGATATTCTCCAAATTCAAATGACGCTTTCGGATTGTCGTATGAAATTGAAAATGTTCATACACAGCTGAAACAACTGGTGCTGCTTTTTCTTATTACATACCAGTCCTGGGTGCTCCTACTTAAAGCATGGGTCAGGAATAATCTTATTTTTTTCAAGTGAATTTGTTTTTTTGTGCTGACAACTTCCCTGTCTAGATTTTTCCGGTTAACTCTCGTCAGCTTTTTTACAGTTGCACCAGGCAGCTGTATTTAGCTGAAAAGCTTTGATAAAAGCATCTGTGCGCTAGCTAACCCGATATCAAACTGCAGAGAGACAGAATAAGTCACAAGCTGCTGAACATAGTAAAGTATTGCAGGCAGTTCCTTAAACAGATCTACAGTATAAACAATGTATCTGTAAATTGTCTATGTGTTTGGTTTGTGAAGCGCTTGCATGAAAAGTACACAAAGTTTGATTTGATTTATTTAGCTGCTAAAATAACAGCTAAATAACAGATCTATCGAGACCACATTAAGGCTAAAATGAGATTGAATATGGATTTACATTTTTCAGGTTGTCAGAAACACAACGTTTTGTGAATAGCAAAGGCTGAACAATGACTGTAGATCTGTCTGAGCTCCCTGCACAGCCATTACTGTTCTGACACTTTCAACTCTCCTCTAAGCTGTTTAATTCAAAACATCAATATTTGCCTCCTTTTTGCGGCGAATGCGCTTTCCACATAGCCCGGATCCAGTGCCGCATTAATTGCAACCATGCCCTGTAATACCAATCATGTTGCACTTCATGGGGACTTGACCTCCCTCTAGGCTGGAGATTTGAGCAGGATAAATCCGACGTGCTCGATTGGACAGCCAGCAAACTGACTTCACAGCAGCGGTCCACAATAACACGGGGATGCAGATTAAACGTTGTGATTCTGCTTCAGAAATGCAACGGTAGTGATAAATGGAGCGAAAAACAAGAACAAGTTTTATTAAAGGCAGAGATGCTTTTACGTGATGGTTTATTTCTGTTGCCTATGTGTGTGTAACCTTGCTGCTTGGTGGTTAATGGAAGCCTTGGGCTGTTTGTGGGACGCTGTGCCTGAAAGTGACTGCTTCCTTAGATACATGGCACTTAAACCAATCCTCCAGAAAAGATTTGACTCTAAAAGTGTTGTTACGAAAACATCCAGAGTGTATTCTTCCATCACATTTATGTGTTTTCATTTCCTCTTTTCTCTGCACAGACAGGAATAGATAAAGAACAGTGCTCATTCTGCTTTTACAGTTTGATGTTTCATTACGTTTGGAGCATGTTGTGTTCCCTCATTTTTAGTATCTGTGTGACATTTACTTTATCTAAGCTTACCATTTTTACATTACATTACATTGCATTTAGCTGACGCTTTTATCCAAAGCGACTTACAATAAGTGCATTCGACCAGGAAGATACAACCTTTAAGAAAACAGAATCATATAAGTACATCAGGTTTCATAGAGCCAAACATTTCAAGTGCTACTCAACTGGCATTTAGAAAGCCAGCCCTTTATTAGTATATAAGTGCTTTGTTAGTAATTCTATCGCTCGAAGTGGAGTCTAAAGAGATGAGTTTTCAGTTTGCGTCGGAAGATGTGTAAGCTATCTGCTGTCCTGATTTCAATGGGGAGCTCATTCCACCATTTTGGAGCCAGGATAGCAAACCCACGTGTTTTTGCTGACGGGAACTTGGGTCCCCCTCGCAGTGCGGGTGCAGCGAGCTGTTTGGCTGATGCAGAGCGGAGTGCACGTGCTGGGGTGTATGGTTTAACCATGTCCTGGATGTAGGAAGGGCCAGATCCATTCACAGCATGGTACGCAAGTACCAGTGTCTTGAAGTGGATTCTAGCAGTTACTGGAAGCCAGTGAAGGGAGCATTTTGTTCTATTATGTTTGTTTGTTCACAGTGATCTATTTGTTTTTTTAGTGCAGTGTGAGAACATAACATACTGTATCATACTGTAAAATCCAATTTAAGCTACCGGTACTTTTATTTTTAATTTGTCCTTTTCCAGGCTCGGAGCTAATGCCCAAGGCTCTGTCCACTCGTATAGTCGGGGGTATCTGGTGGTTCTTTACCTTAATCATCATTTCCTCCTACACGGCCAACTTGGCTGCGTTCCTGACGGTGGAGCGAATGGACGCTCCGATCGACTCGGCAGACGACCTGGCGAAGCAGACCAGGATCGAGTACGGGGCGGTGAGAGACGGATCAACCATGACCTTCTTCAAGGTGCAAAGGGCTCTAAAATGAGCTCGTTAACTTTCACAGCCTGTTTTAAAAAAAAAGTTCATGTCAAGCCGTATATCCCCTAACACTACATTATACACATTGCAGAAGTATTGCATGCATGGCACACTCCCTTCTGTCTACCTACTCACTCTCAAACTGTCCGCAAAGTAAACATGCCAAAAATATAATCTTTAAAGAAACAACTTCAGCAGACGTCATAAAAAGCCCTCATGTGTTACACTCCCTGATTTAAATTCATGTAATCCGTGTTTGGAATATTGCCTTCTTCAATACATTTGAGTATTTTCGTAGAACTATAAACATCCAAAACACAGTTCGTCCATCATCTGTCTTTATTGATTTGCAAAAATACATTTTTAAATTAGACACAACTGTAGGAATAAAATAAAAATAAATGTTACTTTGAGACTTTTAATTATCAGCAAATGGCGCAGGTTAGTTCCAAATAACAACAACTGGAGACAATGTTCTGAATAAAGTTTGCTCATGTCTTTGCAGTTGGATGAATTCCCAAAACAGTTTATATTCCGTTAGCCTTGTCCTACTTTATGAAGCAGCGGTACAGTACCTTCACTTCCATATAATCAGACTCGTGAGGGTTTCCTCAGTTTCTCAACTACAGTACATCATCCTGTATCTCAGCCAATTATCCCAGGGAAAAGAACACATCTGAAAGGCAGAGAGAACAAATATTTGCATTTGGTGTAATTAAAGCAAGTTTGATGCATGGAGATGTTTGATGGGAATTGGAAATGATGCATATTAAGACTACTTATGTCTGCATTTTGGGGTGTTGTAGTTTAACATATGTTCACTTGTTAGTTTGTATTATATAATGTTTCACTCAATCGAGAGTCCTCAGGCAGGACTGTCACTTCCTCCCCCGACCCCCCCCCCCCCCCGCCCCAGCTTCCTGGTGGCTCAGCGGGGGTGATCCATGCAGCGCTTTATCCTCCCAGATTGCAGCCAGTGATTACGGCTGCCTGGATAGAAAGAAGCAGGCTGTGTTGATGGCTCGAACAAATTGAATCAGCTGGAGGAGATTTAGTGCACAGCTGTCCCATTTTCTCTGACTGAGCAAGGAGAGAAACACACACACACACACACACACACACACACACACACACACACACACACACACACACACACACACACACACACACACACACACACACACACACACACACACACACACACACACACACACACACACACACACAAAGCACAAAAGCACACTCAAAGATAGAGTGCTGCTCATCCCGCTAACTTATATGTAATTTTACAATACTACTGTAAAATACGATACTACTTTTTTAAATTTTTTTAAATTTTAACCTATTTTAATTTATTGTCAGCTTTAAAACAAGGGAATTGTATTAGGATCACTGTGGATGTTTTATCTTGCTCTGTAAAGCACTTTGTTAGGGCTGCTTTGTGCATGAAAGGTGCCATACAAATAAAGTGTATTATTATTAATAATAGTTTTTGATATATAGTTTAGTATATGTATAGTGTATTTGGGCTGCCACAAACACACATAAAGAAAAATAAATATTGCACTTCTTAACAACTTTGGGGTGTTTGGCTCCTTTGGCAGAAATCTAAGATCTCCACCTATGAGAAGATGTGGGCGTTTATGAGCAGCAGGAAGAACACTGCATTGGTTAAGAACAACAAAGAAGGCATCACCCGGGTCCTGACCACCGACTACGCCATGTTGATGGAGTCCACCAGCATCGAGTACATCAGCCAGAGAAACTGCAACCTCACACAGATCGGAGGTCTCATCGACTCCAAGGGCTACGGAGTGGGAACCCCTATAGGTAAGAACATGTAAAGAAGAAGGGATATTTTAATGTAGGAAAAGGATGTTTTTGAAGGAAAACCTCATTTATTTATATGAGCCCAACATGAGTTACGGTTATTTTTAAATCAGCAACACTCGCTGGCCTTCATTGCTTGTTCTTTATAGTGGACTGCTTAAATCTAGATAGTTCCAACAAGCCATGGAAAAGTATATACTGTACATAAATCACATTCATAACTCTGAAAATGTAAAAAAAATGAAAGGCCTTTTAAAATGTTTGGTTGATGGAAGATAATTTCCTCGAATCTCTGCAAATTGATGCTTTTAACTCTTACTCAGTGTGTCTCCAATTTGCATTTTCATTTTTAAAGTGCAACCTTTCTGTGCTGTATTTTCCACATGCAAATGTCCTTCCATCCCTAAGCTCTGCCAACCGATCCCTGCAAACGCCCATGTGAGGTTTGAGGCCAGTATTTGGCGTGAAAACTTAAACTGGAAGCAAGTCAACCTTCTGGACCGTGTTTGCATTCGGATATTTACTTTAGCAGTGCTTAACATCTTGTGTTTTTCTCTTTTCCTCTTGAGATGTTTAAAAAACCGAGCCCTAGTTAAAATATTCCTTTTAAACTTTGGTAGTTCCTGAGCGCAACCTGTCAGCCAAGAATATTCTCCACACCTGCATAAGCTGGCAAGCACAGGGAATACATTTATATGTAGGGGCAAAACAAAATTACAATACATTTGTGTCATCACCATGAGACGTTGGCTGGCTGTCAGTATCTATGAAAATGATATACCGTAAATTATGAATTAAAGCCTCTTCAGCTCTATTCTTAGATAAGAGATGGAATCATAAAGGGATACTTTTACAGTATTACTATTACAACATACACTCGATCAAGGTGCAGTGTAAGTATAATCATTACGAAATGTTACTCGTGTGAAATGCTATGATAAGCAAGAGCCAAAGTTCAAAGGTTGCAGGCTCTCCTCCAAACAGCAGGGGAAAGGGTTATAAAGTTTGTAGCCCTCAGAAACAACCTCCAACACTACCTGTAGACTTCAAGCAGACTTGAAGGAGGCATGCCAATTATTCAGTTTGATTCACCTCCACAGGAGACCCAAGTTTCACCCACACCAGCAAGCCAACCTTCCTGATGTGTGTGTGTAGAGAGGATGGCTGTCTGCTGCTCTCACCTTGAACACCACTGTGTTAGATATAATGATGGCCACCACAGAGGATATGCAGCGTGAGCGTAGAACTGCAGATGGCAAAAATACCAGATGCTATTCCAAAAACACTAACTTGGCTCGCTCATCCAGCTGCAGGTCGTCCAGCCCACATCATGTGTCTCTATGGTGGTGGAAGAAGGAAGACATGTTTTATGTTCCAGCAACATATTAGGGCGTACAACTTGGATGACTAAGAGAAACATCTACCTACATGTAAGCGTTCATTGGTGAAGTCCAGAGCATGGCAGGTGATATGGCATTAAAACTAAACCACAAATCCAAAATCTAGCCGGTAGGGAAAGCGCACGGGATCCAAAATGGCTTGATTTTCCTTCTTTTGTTACCAAATCACTTCTACAGTTGTTTGTGATGCTGTTTTTCCATAGTACATAAACTGTGGTTTAATACCTTAACTCCATGTCTCTATCCATGTCTCCTGCAGTCTTCTGATCGCTGGTCTGCTTGAAGCTTGTGACATTACTCGAAATGCCTCTTGAATAACAATAAACATTACAAATGCATATTGGACTTTTGTATCCTCAAGATACAAGAAGATGCATTTTTCCTGTCTGACTGTATATTCTGATCTTGTAGTAAAAGGTCGCAGTCGAAAATACTTTTTGTTTCTTTTGAACAATTTAAACAACGGGCTGCTCGAGGGCAATTTTAAATCATTGTTTATGCTCTTTCACTTCATTCTCTCTTTGTGTCTTCTCCAGGGTCCCCATACAGGGATAAAGTGACCATTGCCATCCTCCAGCTGCAGGAGGAAGGGAAGCTGCATATGATGAAGGAGAAGTGGTGGAGGGGCAATGGATGTCCAGAGGAGGACAACAAGGAAGCCAGTGCTCTCGGCGTGGAAAACATCGGCGGCATCTTCATCGTCCTGGCTGCTGGGCTGGTGCTCTCTGTGTTCGTGGCTATCGGAGAGTTCATCTACAAGGCTCGCAGGAACGCAGACATCGAGGAGGTGAGGGGGGGGGGGGGGATTTAAACACTCTGCTGTGCGGAAACTTTAAAACCGTTTATATTGTCAGACAAGTAACATTTATGCACAAAAATGTTTAGAGACTGAAGAAAGAAATGTTCTTTTTAGTTTGTCTTTGTCTCATATTTTTTATAATTATGGAAGTGCTTGTTGGATGGCGTTTGCTCCATCAATATTAATTCACTCAAAATCCAATTTGCACTTGCTAGTGTTAACAAAAGGAAAGTGACAAGATGGATTTATGACTAATCTGTGTCTGACAGTCCAACAGCGCTCTTAAACTAAAAGCAACTACATTAATTGAATGTGCCAATATACTATATATGCCTTACATATATGAACACATATCATTCATCTCATTAGTACCATTTAATGCCTGAAACTCAATTGCTGTTTCGGGTTGCATCTTCTATCTGTTCATTGTTCAATCTTTTTTTGTGGACAATGCTATCACTTTCCACACTGTTATGAAAGCAATAATATTCACATGATAACTTTATTTTACTTTGCCTTGCTTTTGTGTATTTATTATTTTTATTTTTTTATTTTCTTTGTCACCTCGTCCTCGTTTTAACATGTATCATTTGATCTCTTTTGTGTTCTTTCTTCCATTCCTTTTCTTTCTTTGCATGCTCGGGTCAGGCCTTCTGTTTCTTTTACGGGGTGCAGTCCCGTCAGTTCCAGCGCCGTGGCTCCACCTCCTCCTCCGGCACCTCCTTATCCACTGATCTGGAGAGCGGCAGGCTACTGGGGGATGATACAGAGTAGCCATGGCAGCACATTCACTACACATAGACACTCTAGACCATAGGTTTGTAACGAGGCGCCCTTCTCTCTGACCCCTACTGAAAACACCCCAGTTTATCTGTGCCTGTGTCAGCCAATCCCAATTACCACTTTACCTCCCATACCTGATCCTTCTGCTTACACATTTCTTTCTTTTTCTAATTGTCCATGATGGTTGGAAAAATGTGACGTTTCATATAATTAGTGTGGAGCTCTGCTGCCCTGCTGCTTTCTAGTTTGCACTTATGAAGTAGCCTGCCCACACATTTTGCTTCACTCAGCAAAGACTCAGTGGGCATTGTTGTACTTAAGGGGCTATCAAAATGTCTTGTGGGAAATCAAAAGACAGGAAAAGTTATTTGGATACTTTCCTCATCATTAGGTTCACTGGTAGACTGGTTTGAATGGTTAGAATTTGGATAACATTGATGGAACAAAGTTATGATGTCCCAAGACACCGATCCAAAGCCGAAAGCACAGTTGATATTTTAAATATTTTCTGCTGACTGCGGGACATTTTAAAAATTAATCTTTCAAGGTCGGCCCTGCTCTCCTGGACTGACATCGTCATCTAGTCGGAAGATTAATGTCTCTCCGAAACATACAGTAGTAACACAAACCCCAAGAAAATATTCAGTAGCTTGTAGAAAATATATCCCCTCATACAAGAGGAAGTTATCTTATTTAAGGGTATAACATTTGTGTACTTACATTCAATAGTTTAATTTGTATTGAGTTGTTACTGTTTGGTACTTCCAGGTGGCAAACATATTAATAGTGCAGGTACATTTATTTTAAAGGTGACCTATCATGCAAAATGCACTTTTGTACGTCTTTCATACATGAATATGTGTCCCCGGTGTTCCAGGGAACTCACCAAGTGTCAGAAAACCCAACCCTCTCTATTTTCCTCCATACCCAAATCTCTTAAAAAGGGGCTGCAACGGATCTAATCCAGACGGATCCAGATTTGAACACTTCTATGGCGTCACAGAAGTGGCGCTACGGCTATTGGGCCAACTCCACCAATCAGGAGGAGACAGCCACGGACATTGCCGTTCGAGACGCTGTAGTACATATGCCAGGCCTGTAGATGGTGCTGTTCTCACAGAATCAGCCCATGCAAAGACAGTGTTAAATTGAGCGAAATGAGGAATGGCTAAAATGCAGGATCTGTTTGGTATTTTGAAAAATAAAAAGTATAAATATGCCTTATATAGGTGGTCCTACACTATATTATTCAAATATAGCATGATAGGTCCACTTTAAGTTGAAATTAGGTTATTATGGTTTATGATCATACAGGGTTCTACCTAGCTCAAAAATAGATGGATTTTAGTCTGCGTTTTTCCCTCCTCTGCAGTCTTTAAGGTCTGTGGTTAATACCAGGTAGGTTTTGTCCTCTGAGTGTTCCGAGAAATCGTGGGAAACCCTGCAGGAAGCCACATCGGTTTGAGAAGCCTTAGGCAAAGCCAGAGGATGAAAGAGGAAGTCCTTCTACGGTCCTTGGAAACAAAGACCAACAGATAAAAATGGGATTGACTTTGTGCTGCGAATGATAATTTGCAAAATAAATGTAGATAGCACCGCCTCTGGAGGAGAACAAAATAAAAGGCAAATAAACGTAATTGAAGATTAATGAGTTCAGTGCAATGTGTTATTCTGCAGAATCAAATAAGCCCGAGGCATCTCATATAAGACGGCCTTGCCTTTGATTATTTCCAATGATTACCATATTATGAATCCAACTTCCTGCATTGTTGCACAACAGACACTGTCCTTCGTCTCCTTTCTGTGTCATTGGATTTAATGGTGAGACAACAGAGTTTACAAGTCTTTATGACAGATTGACAGAATGTTTTATGTGTGTTTTGTCATTTCTGATGTTTGCCTTGTCAGACTTTACTTTTCATTTGCAGTAATTGGCTGTCTGCTCACATTCAGCTGTGGACAAGCTTCTGCAAATCTTAGTCAAATATTGTTACCTTTGGTTTACATTTACACAAGTGTAGCTTTCAATGCATGCTGTATCTAACAATCCCTTAGTTATGCAGCAGCAGCTTTTTTTTTAATGTAATCACACAGTCTTCAAAGTTTCAGCCAAAGTTCACATAGGTCACATTTACTTTATTGGAAATCAGCTTTAAAGGTCACCTATTGTGCAAAATCCACTTTTTCATGTCTTTTATACATAAATATGTATCCCTTCAATGTTAAGAGATTCCGAAAGTTTCAGGAAAAAATACCCCCTCCCTTTTTGTCCTGATCCATTTATATAAAAACCTGTCTGAAAATGAGCTGATCAGATTTTGGCCACTTTATGATGTCATAATGATGTTTTGGCTTGTGTAACCATTAGCCAATCACCAACCAAGGCAACCCCCCCCCCCCCACACACACACACACCTTATCACCTGAATCTCCTCCTAGAGCACCATTGTGTTCTTTTTAACCAAATCTCTCTCAGAGGGGCGTGGGGAGGGGCTCCTTATTTTTCATCTAAAGTAACAGACAGAGAATCAGCACTTTGGAAACAGGGCTGAAACAGAGGGGATTATGGGTAATGCTGCAATGATCTGTTTGGTATTTCGAGCAAAACACTTCAGAGACATGTTTTGTATATATCTGAGACCTATAATAAATGATGAAAAACAGTATGATAGGGGACCTTTAAATGGAAATCAGCTTTAATGTTGTTTTAACCCAGGCCTTTAACTATTGTTCTCTTTGGCAGTGCGTATCTTTTAGCGCCCTGATGGAGGAGTTGGGAACCTCCCTGCAGTGTTACAAGGGCGTCCGGAGGAGGTCAAGAGCCCAGAGCGGAGCCAGGACAGTTTGTGTCCTCTGTCAACCCAAACGCACCAAGAGAGAAGGAGCGAGGCGGGACTCCAGCACGTGAGCCTCGGATAAGCTAACGGATGGAAATGGATCAGAGACTGACAACTGATCGCTCTCCACTCTTTTATTTGTTCGCCAGAGAATGATATAAAGTTGTTTCCTCTTCACATCTGTGTCTGGATAATTCATTAAGTATTCTACTGTAGATTTAGTTAACAAAGTCTTGGCCTTGTATCAACATTAATAATGTTGGGCGAGTACAACGAGACCTCATAGTTTAAAAAAAAAACATTTCTGTTCCCTAATGGCTGTAGTTCACTGCAAACGTTATAGATACTCCTGTTGTGTAAATGTATGACAACTTCAGTGACTTTCAGAGTAAAAGGATTTTTGAATTTTTTAAACCAATGACTGATGCTTGTTGTTTATGCTTGGCAGCAGTTTGTGATAGTGTCTCTTGTGTGCCTACTGGCAGGCAGCAGAGTATCTTCAGAGCCTATTGCTGAGCTAACCCTGGCCAGTGAAAAAAGATAAGGACCTCTAAGGAAAGTAAGGAACACACCTGCTGTTTTATGCCCTTCAAGCACCGACATCGCAGACAGCAAATCCCCATTCCAAACACATACTCGCACAAACACGCAGCCCGTCAAATGCTTGTGATCATGAAATATTGGCTTCTTTGCATCAGAGAAAGATTGTAATACGGGCAGAAGGAAAGGTGGAATGAGAAGCAGCTTTTTCAATGTGTGAAATTCTTAGAAGGGAAAAGACATTTTTTTTTGGTTCCCCTAGGAGTAATAGTTTATTTTTCAATATTTTTCTCTGTCTGCAGTTGTAGACATTTGAAAGCCTTAGGGGAGATTTCGTCTCCCAGAATTGAATCTCAGTAGAAGTGTGCATTTATAAAGTGAAAAGCTTCTCTCTAAGTGCTCCACATGCTTACTGTAAATGTTTACCTACTGGAATATTTGAAGCTCATTATAATTTATAATGCGATTAGGAAACATGGGCATAAATTAATAACCTTATTTTGGAAGAACAAGTGGGTTCCATACTGTTAAAACACTTTTTAAAAAGTTGAATGTATAGCTGCTGAAAATATGTTTCATGAAAACCTAATTTAAATTTGTTTGATGTGATTCACAAATCCAATCTGCTACACACAAATCAAAGTGTGCTTCTTTTTTTTATTACAAGTTCAAACCAGAATGAAGGATGGATATGTTCTCAACAGCTGGAGCACAATTACCTCTCTGCAGCATGAATACAGAAAGGAATCAATTTTCCTTGACAAGTCCTGTACATCTTCCTCATTTGCATTGTGTTCTGATCTGAATGCTACATTAAGATCTCCTCCATATCATCGGGATTGTTTCTGTCTTCTGTAAACTGACCTTAGGGTAAAATCATTTAATCAGTGAAAGAAGAGGAAGGTCAGAGAGCGTTCTCTCTCTGGCACATCATGCCAAACCCCTTTTAATATTTTCTCTCTATCAGCATCTACTTCCTCGTCTGAGTTTGTACCTGCCTTGTACTCTGTCAGTGGACTTGAAGTGTACTACTGTGTTTTTTTTGGTAAAGCTTATTGAAGTCGGCATTTCAGTATTCCTGCCTTTTCCTTGAAACACTACCATCAGTACAATCAGCATCAAGAAAGAAATACAAAAAACTCATACTGCCAAATAGTGTGGAATAGATCAAATGTTATTAAAGCACCCTACGCGCTTAATACAATTCATTATCAATAATGTCAGGATACTCAAAACTGACCTAGCATTTACCAGCTAATGCAATGACATTTCCAACAAGAAAGAGCAACACATGGATCCACATTCTTTATAAATGACTTGAGCCAGAGGTTTTGTTTTGACATTTCTCTAGGTCAGTGTTTCTCAAACTTTTTCATACCAAGGACCACTTAACTCCACAAATATCCAAAAACACATCGTTTTTCTAGAACAGATTACAAATCGCCTGAAAATGGTACAAACAAGTGGCAACATGTGTGACAAAGGTGTTGCGCTGGGCTATGTTATGCAATTGAAAGTGAAACTTAAGCTCACTCCATTGTGGAGATATTCCCGCGAGAGTTTGGAATTTACATTTATTTATTTATTTCAAATGTGACATTTTACCAATATACTCACGGACCACTAGGGGGCGCTCAGGGACCACCAGTAGTCCGCGGACCACACTTTGAGAAGCACTGCTCTAGGTAAATGGTGTGCGCTGGTTTACATGCGTCCTGAGAGAATTTAACCGAGTTTTCTTAATCTCTCCATGTAATGAGTTTTCTCCTTTTTGGTATTCAGATTAATTCTGGGATTGGGCTCCCTCAGTCCAATGTTATAGTGTGTGTTTGTCTCTAATCTCCTAACCCCATAATTCTTAATCAAAACCAAAGGCAGTATTTTTTTTTATCATTATCTAATCCGTGGAAGCCGTGGATTACTTCTCTGGTTTTGCAATCTGCACTGCTGAGCAGGACGCTCCTCTTTTTTACTAACATCAGATGACCTCACCTGAACAATGTTGTGCAGTTAAACAATATTTCTGTCTTCACCTGTCTTTTTGTCTCTGTTAGTTCCTCCCACAGAAACGTGTGTTTGTCTTAATGATCGTGAAACGCAGGGCCCCCAACCTTGGTGGTATTGGAAGAGGTGAAAAAGAAATAGAGAGAGATAAAGGGATTGTGGCATCTGTCTGTTTGTGCCGTCAGTAAGAAGGTCAGAGATTATGATCTATAATTTATATACCTCTTGCACAGATTATCAGAAAGAGATTGAGAGAAAATTCTAGAGAAATATTGAAGAGACAGTTCAAAGAGCTTGTTGTTGACATTTAAACATGTCCAAAATGAGCGTCCAGGAAAGGTCAATAAAGCACAGAAAACTCAGAATGGCTACTTTTAGACAATATTTTCTGTAAACTGCATTATAGAAAAACATTAGGAAGCACTTCAGACTTGTGCCTCATATCTTATACCTTTCATATAAAACCTGTCAAGTATGGTTTTAAGTATCACTACTCAAGGCTCTCAACTGTACATGAAGAATACTTCAATCCAAACTATGTCTCTAAGGTAAAAGAGTGGCAGACGTTTGAGTGGGTCCCATCCATCACAATGAGATGAACAGTCTCTGGGGTTGATAAGGCAGGTCTGTGTCAACAGCCTGTCAATGAAGACAAACGAGGAGGAGGTCTTTGAAAGGAGCAGAGCATCATTTATCTCTCTCTGTTTGTCTCTCTGGGTTTCTCTTTCTCTCCTACTGATATCATTCAGGGGCAATGCTCTCATCTGGTGGTGTGTAGGTGAACTGGCCTCATATCAAACTTCAGGGTTAGGGTTGCACTTAATCAGAATATGACGAAACCCTGAGACGTAACAATGTGAGAAAACTACAGGACTGAATCTTTTTTTTTTTTAAGCCATACTCAAAGGCTTAAGGTCAGGTGAGTATTATGATGTGTTTGGCCTATTGTGAATGCCTGTCATGCACGTTCAGCCTATAAACAAAACAGATGAAGGGTACATTGTGAAGCCCATATCTCAAGTTTTATGTTTGGATTAAATATAAATTGAAAAACGAATCAATACCAGGTAAAAGCAATACACCCAGAACTAAATCAGCATTTGGCATACTGAATTTGACATATAAAGTGTAACATGGGACACTAAATAGTATTGGTATTGGAAAGCACCATGTCTTTCTGTCTAAAAACAGAAGGTTGATATTTTTTCTTTTCTTTTTTGTTGAATAATGCCATCATCAGGGTTATGTTTTCATAAACTTAAGAAAGCTCCTACAGAGCCACATTTAGTAAACTGACCATGTGTGAAAATTCCGAGTAGTGCCCCCTGCCTTTAAGTCAAACAATTTATTTTTGATGTAGCTTTAAATTGCAAGGAACTCGTCTTATATAAACAAAGTATAGGCCTATCACCTGCGTAAAGGTGGACTTGCACTTCATTGCCAACACCATCCCTCCCCCCAAAAGAAAAACACTCTTGCTCTATTTTCTTCCGCCAGAGCTTTTATAGCATGAGATGTTCATTCTGAGCAACTGTCTCATTGCAAAGCTATTACAAAGCTCAAGACCATCCCAGCGGCATGACCGTGTCACTCAAAACAGTGCTGCAGCTATGGGCATTTTTGCGAGCTAAAGTCATGTCATCCGAGACATTTAATTGGGCCCAGGCCGCCACAGGGGGACAGCAGACATTCCTCCCCCGCCTGCGCCCTGTTGTGTTGCGCTGCGCCGCGTGGCTGCACTCCGTGGATGTCATGCCCATGTCCACGCGCAGATTTGAGAGGCGTTTATTATGGTGAAGAACTTCTGAATACCAAAGAATATCGTTTTTGTCTCCAGAGGGACGTTGAGTTCAACTTTTGGAGAGATAGTTGTGCCATGCTGATGTACGACTTGTGTTTTTTCTGAAGAGACATCAGCAGACGGTGAATCAATATTGAGGACGTACACTGCCATCTGATTTCAAACTTTTTTATAAGGAATTTCATTGGTCGGGCTCCTGCTGCTGCTTCAGGTAACAATGACCTGTTGCATTTCCAGTGCACGCTGGAAATACTCCATATGTATGGGATAAAGTAGTCTTCATCATTATGTGGAACAATGCTTAAAATATTATGCACTATTTCAGCTGCCTGTTCTGTCACATTTGACCTTCCAGAGATATATTAATTTGAAAAAAAAATGTATTTGCTAGGGTAGAAAGTCAGGGAGGCATGTTATGTGTGACAGGGTTTACCAGGGTTAAAGTAGGCAAATGCCCCCTGATATAAAAAGCCCTTACCCTTACAGAGGGGGCACAATCCAGACCTCAGAGCCAGTCTGTCAAAGCTCTCTAATGATTTAATCCCACTGCAACTTTAAATGGATGATGAAACTGGTGGTGTGTGTGTGTTAGTCTCTGTGTGTGTGTGTGTGTGTGTTAGTCTCTGTGTGTGTGTGTGTGTGTGTGTGTGTGTGTGTGTGTGTGTGTGTGTGTGTGTGTGTGTGTGTGTGTGTGTGTGTGTGTGTGTGTGTGTGTGTGTGTGTGTGTGTGTGTGTGTGTGTGTGTGTGTGTGTGTGTGTGTGTGTGTGTGTGTGTGTGTTTATAAGGCCCCATACTTTCCTAGGTGTGGATTAATCACATGGTTTATCAGAACAGGCTTTCGTTTAATAAACACAACACCTGCTGAGTTCACTGTTTAGTTGAGTTGAAGTCACAATATTGGGATGAAAAAAACTATACTTAGCTTTCCATTTCAGATAGGACACCACATAAACCACTGGTTTATCTTTTGTTATAAAAGTAAAAAATAAATGCCACTTACAGTTTCCCAGAAATGTAGGTAGCACCTTTAGATCATTCTGTCCTAGCAATTGTTTAAACCCCACACATTTACAGTTATATAAAACAGCAAGGCAAGAAAACCCCACATTTAGTAATCTTGAAACTGTATTTTTTATTAAATGTGTTAAATTAATTATAGCTCTGTCAGTTTCCAGTTGATCGAGTGATCGTTTCATTATTACATCATCACTTCTCTTTCATGAGATCCTCGCCCTAACAGCTGTGTTTTGTGCTTGGACCCGTGAAGGGATAAATGATCACCTCAACCAGAAGAGTGTCTCCTGATAAATCTGAAGTTAGAATCGCCTTCAGCCTCGAAGACACATCAGGTAAACACACTCACACTAACTAACTGTGCACTCTCACACACACACACACACACCTGCAAATGCCCACACACACACCCCCCCCCCCCCACACACACACACACACACACACACACTCACACACACACACACACACACACACACACACACACACACACACACACACACACACACACACACACACACACACACACACACACACACACCTGCAAACCCCCCCCCCCCCCACACACACACACACACACACACACACACACACACACACACACACACACACCTGTGTTTCCAGCATCCTCAAAAAAGACACTAACACATTTTTTTTGAGTTTAGTTAAACCTATTAATCAATAGATAATGTAACACCTGCATTGCTTGGAGCTCTACTCTCACTGCATTTCCAGTATGTGTGGAACACATGCACGGCATTCCTCCTACCAAAACAGACCAGGCACAATCTGCCCCTCACACCCCCAACCCCTCCTCCCTCACACCCTATCCCTTTAACTGTGTTCATTCTTCTACGCTGCAGCTGAGACAGGTGCTCCCTATTTCTGTAGGACCCCTGCATATTAAAAACCAACCACACATGCATGTGAGCAGCTGTGCACTTGCACCACGCTAGCGTTTGCACAACCTTTTATGTGGCCACGATTACTTCATTCTATCATTTTCAATCAGAACTCAGCGGTCTGTCCTGGGACAAGGTGCTGTCTTTCAGGATGTTTTACTCGAGTGGGGCCGGGCACTGGGACAGCAGCTGCTCCCATGAAATGGCAGAGTCAGGTTTCCCTCTAATACTAACAGTGTCCCGCTGCCTGATTCACTGTTCAGCTTTTAGAACACTGGCCTATATTTATAAGCAGTTAACACTTCCAGTCCTAGTCCGCCCATCGCTGATCCCCCTTGTCTTTCTCTTAGGAAGTGAGATGAAGGGCTGTAGCCGGAACTACACTCAAATCCCACTCTGAGCAATGATTCATTGAACTCATTGACATTCTGCTTGTCATTTTCTCATGGCAACATGTACTGTATCTTACTGAGTTACATTTGCATATTTCTTAATGCTGTTTATAGCTTGCTTTTTAATTTACATCAGTGGATTCAGATTTAGTTTCCCTTTACCTTTTATGTTTTTTTTTCTCTATCCTTTTTCTTGAGGGTCAAATACCTATCCAGCGACGACTATACTTGGTAACATGCTTACGTGCCTTATTTTACTTTTGGTTAAACCATCCAGAGCTGCTCAGGCACAACCTGACCCTACCCTCCAAAATCAAATTTTAGATATTCCCAAGACGATCATGTTGTTCCCTCTTTGAACTCGTGTTCCTCGGCAGGGGACCTGTGCTCCATCTAGGGATCATCGTCTGGGCCTTTCATGACTTCATGCCAGGCATAGTTATAACCACTGTGTCAATCCTAAGCATGAGAACTGTATTTATTCCACATCATAATTGGCCCCGCGGCTGCAGCCTGGCCCACTGATACCTCTGCTTTTAGAAGGTTGCATCATCCCAGGATTCTCCACATGTGTTCCACAATTCCTGGGGGACATTACTGGCTGGTGCAGACAACCGGTCTGTTTCTGTCTGTCTGGCTGCCTGTCTGAATCCCTCTCTGTCCATACATCTGGCCTGTCTGCTCTTTCTGCCCACTGTTGGTCTGTTTGTGTTCTTACTCTGCATGTCATTCAGTGTGGCAGCTCATTACTGATGTACAGTAAGAGGACATGGCTCATTTATAAGCGTAGCAGCATGTTGCTATGTTGTGGTGTCATATAAGAGGCCCCTACAGTGTTTCATTTTGGTCTATTTTATGAGGCGGGGAAAGGCATTTAAGCAACTGCTCTTCAGACAAGTCACTTGGCTGTACATCAACAACATGCAGCAAGCAATACTAATGAAATAGAAACATATATACATTTAGACTTTTAGCATCCTATAAAAATCAACTTGCAATGCTAAAAGAAACCCTATTCATTAAAGGAAATACGTAATTGTCATTGGCCATCAGGATTAGCATGGTTGTTAGTGTTTGTCTTACTTCTTTGACTTTTACTCGTGTGTTTACTTTGAATATGTGATTGCAACATTATTTTGTAGTAAATTCCTAATGTAATAGCTTCCTGCAATGCTTTCAATATGTTCAAAGCAATTTCTGCTTGCACTGGTATCGCCACATGATTCATACCAAACATTTGACAAGATAATCTCTCTCCCACAAGTTTCATATACTGTATCTGCATGCTGATTTTAATATAGTACTGGGAGAGAATGAAGGAAATCACTCTGGGAAGAAGCAGTAAATACAACTAAACCTATTGCTTGTACTTCTTGTCATGTACTAACCATAGCTCAACACTATATGAAATATTTAGCCCAAGCTCAACCAATATCCAAATGTCCCTTACATTGTAATGCATGCATAATAATAAGCCAATAATTCAAAAATATATAATAACACTACTCTTTGATAACTCAGCACATGTTCCTAATTGTTCATGTTTGATTAACGTCTTCTCTTTTAATAGATGTAAAAGATGTGGAGGACATCCCTCAGACTTTCCCAGACCTTGAACAGCGACTACAGGTATACAGTAATACTATACGAGTACATACTGTATGTGTAATATACACTACTGGTCAGGAAGTTACAGTAGAGTCACGATTGTACGAGAAAGCTTTCAGAATAATTGTTTTTTCCTCATGATGTACCTCTTTAATAAGTTTAAATGTAAAGTCTAAATAGATTTTCTTTCCTCGGAATAGTATCCCTCCTCTCGGCTCTGAATATTTATTTTGTATTTTAACTACAAAGGCCCTACTATTCTGTTAATGGTAGACTCTGAATCTGTTGGCTACATCAAGAGAAGCCTGAGTTAATTTTATCGACCCTGTAAATCAGTGTCTTGACTGTGTGCACTAAAGCTGCTATTAGTGTTGTCATTGAATTATCCTTCAGCGTGTGCCAGTGCCAGGGTTACATAAAGCTGGTTTAAAGTATCAAATGAGAACAGTAGTAACAGGCCAATGAATAATAGCTTTTATACACTCTACCACAGGCTTATAGCGGCTCACTAGCATTGGGCCATAGGGTGTTCTACTGTAAGGCCTTTAAGTGTGTGACATAAAGCTCATACAAGCAGTATGGAGGCAAGTCAGTTCAGGTCTCATTTTTATAATGTAAGGAGATACTTTATTAAATCAAAGTTTAAAAAAAACATGTTCTTGAATATCATTTACCTCTGTTATGTATGTTTTTGTTTGTTTGTTTATTTATCTGCTTATTTGTTTGTTTATTTGTTTTTTGTTTTTTTAATAACAAATGTATTTCTTTAATAAAAAAAAAATATATATATATATGTTAGTAATTTAGTTTTTGGGAGAAGGGGTGGGATTAAATAAGTGCAAACTTCTTCCCACCCCTTTTTGGATGTACAATAATAAATATTATTTGTTTATACATCATTTAGAATCAGTAATATTTTTGTATATCAATTTGACACTGCTTAATTTTGTATTGTATAATAATTCTCATTTGAAATGTTTGTATTATTGTGCGAAATAAATCGAATCGAATCCAAATCAAAGTACATGAAAAGGTTGATATTGGGGTTCTGTGGTCAGAGGGTCATTAAAGTAAAGGAATTAGCCATTATACAGCCAAGTAGCATAAATTGTAATAATTAATAACGTCAGTAACATTTTAATTTCTTTAGAATTTGGAAAGTGGTTGGAAACGTTTTGACATATTACTGATTGTGTGAAATAATGTGTGTTAAATCATAATCTGTTTTGTTTTGTCTTTCTGATCCGTCTCACCCTGCCCCCCCGCAGCCAGTACCCCCCTGTGTGTCTTTGAGAGAGAGCGTCCAGGTGCACAAGGAACACAGCAGGATGGCCAGAGAGTTCCACCAGGCCAAACACGAGATCGCTGCCATTGAGGATCGCAAGTGAGTCCCTATAAAATATCTATTATTGGAAAAACACAAAACAAAACAGGGGGTGTTGTAATGCAACGGAAGCATGTCTACCCTCAGCCTAAATGTTTGGGCAAATCATGTAAGGCTGCACTGTTGGGACCAGAAGAAAATACATAACTAATAACATTTTCATTAATATTAGTTTTTCACAAGGAATATTAGCTTCTGACATTATCAAGGAACATTGACTCTAGGACAACTAATGATTTTAGTAGTTAATTCCCTCTGAGGCCATCTTTACTATAAAAATAAAACAATCACTTTTTGTTCAAAATGTCCACCAGGTGGCACATGTTAATAGCTTTCATACAGACTTTAGCATATTAACTCTTGAGAGTACTACCTTAAAGGGGACCTATCATGCAAAATGCACTTTTGTACGTCTTTTATACATGAATATGTGTCCCCGGTGTTCCAGGGAACTCACCAAGTGTCAGAAAACACAACCCTCTCTATTTTCCTCCGTACCCAAATCTCTTAAAAAGGGGCTGCAACGGATCTGATACAGACTGATCCAGATTTGAACACTTCTGTGACGTAACTGAAGTGGCGCTACGGCTATTGGGCCAACTCCACCAATCAGGAGGAGACAGCCACGGACATTGCCATTCGAAAGCGCTGGAGATGCTGTAGTACATATGCCAGGCCTGTAGATGGTGCTGTTCTCACAGAATCAGCCCATGCAAAGAAAGTGTTAAATTGAGCGAAATGAGGAATGGCTAAAATGCATGATTTGTTTGGTATTTTGACAAATGAAAAGTATAAATATGCCTTATATAGGTATGGTCCTACACTATATTATTCAAATATAGCATGATAGGTCCACTTTAAGATTATATGTGAACAGTTAGTACTGTACAATTTAATTTTAAGGGAGATTTCTTTATTTTTGTAATAACGTTAAATCAGAGAACACCTTCGGAGAGTGAATATCGCACTGCGACCATTTTAAGCTGTAATAAGTGAGACCTGCTGTATTTTTGTATGCACCTGTGTGGTGTCGATGCCTGCACACACACAGGGGAGTACTACACACACCACACACACAGGGGAGTACTACACACACCACACACACAGGGGAGTACTACACACACACACACAGCGCACACTGTCCCCTGTGCCCTCAGCAGCTGTGGGGGGATCTTAGTAGGGGGATTTTCAAGGCCATTGCTGCTGCCCCACCACACACACACACACACACACACACACACACACACACACACACACACACACACACACACACACACACACACACACACACACACACACACACACACACACACACACACACACACAACCTACGCCACTTGGCAGCTCCTAAATAGAGAACAGCAGGCAGACTCTGATGGGATGAGTGTAGCCTTGAGTTGAGATAAGAACATGATGAGTCAGGCCAGTACAAACTCTTGGTTCTCTCTTTTAACGCTGTCGCTCATGCCAACTTCCACTGACACGTACACACGCCAAGTTTGATTCACACCTCAAGTAAAATGATTCACAACTAGGCAGAAGGGAAGGCACTACACAGATTGTGCTTTTACGCCAATACTACAAGTACAATATTTCTCTGTTGTTGATCATTTATTACTCAGATTATTGTGTGTGGATATTTTCAGATTTTCTGCTAAGGTCATAAACCATTGACAGACATACTTTATACAATGGACTTTTTCTTACTTGCCATTTGATTACATGCAGAAATTCAGGTTAGTCCCGGACATACAGTGAAGTATTGCAGAAATTACAACAGGAACAACATTCTAACACACTGCGGAGGGATTTTCCAAAATTCACTCAGTGAACTTTTGGTCAGTAATATCAAACCAGCCCATACTGTATAGAGAGAAGGTTGATGTTTGTTTACATGAGACAAATTCATTTGTTTCAGAAAACCCCTTTTCAGTGTGTACAAAAACAATGATTCAAACATTGGTAGGCCAATAGTAGATAAGATCGCAGGAACCATCATGATGCAAACTCTAATTGTAAAATAATTAGGAAGTCATAACATTTCTTCAAAACATTGGTGTCCATATTAGAAGATTTGAAATGATGTCATACTTGTTCATAACTTTAACTGCGTGGTGTCTGTTATGTTGTTGCTAAGCACATTTTGTTCAGGTATTCACAGAAGAGGCTAAATTAGCACATATCATGGTTGTTCGTTAAATAGGAAAAACAATCTGTATTAGTTACATTAGATTCAATTCCTCTTTTCTGGTTTCCAAATGCAATTTTTTGAGCTAAGAAGGATCTTTCCCCTTTTCTTAGCCTCTCTCTGTAAAACAAAACTTACTTACACACAGCAGGAAGCATATGCACATGCACGTTTCAACTTGCTCCTGAAAAGAAAACAGAAACGTAGCAAAAATGTAATGCATCGGATTCCCTGATCATTGACTGTAAATCACACTGTGTGTCACTTGTTTTGGAAAACGCTGTGGTTTGAAAAAGCTTAACTTTAATTGCAGATGAATACAAGTATTTAATCCCAAAATGAAATCTTGAGCAAATTACCTTGAGCAAAAGTCTTCTCTTTGTGTTTTAGGTGTTTGTCACAAAGTATTACAAAATAAATGAAGTTATGCTTTTCAACACGGATGATTTTGGCAGTCTTAGAAGGTGTAACAACTGAACATAGACTGAGAATGAGAAGAGATAGAAAGATAAGGTGATGAGTCATATCATATTTCATAGTTTCCGCTGAACTGTCTATTTCTATTATTGATTTTTACATCAGGAAATGAAAATACAAAAATAGGTGTTATAGGTATTTGAAAAGGATGATTACAAATTAAAAGTCCATCCAGTAAATTTAAACTGTGATCGATATTTAAACAAAAGAATAGCCATAATAACACAAAACACTTCACAAAAAAGCCCTGTCAGTATCCTGCTGTCACAATCAAATTAATTCATATTATGGCGAAGCCTAGACAAAATGTCAAGCTGAGTCAAAATCAATTCATGTTTTGAAACAGAGTTGGAAAAATGTTTTACCTATATATATATATATATATATATATATATATATATATGTATCATATGTGCGTGGTGCAGTGCATTGTGCGTTGGTGTTCAGATCAGGGGGTCACAGGTTCAAACCCCACTGCAGTCAGCATGTCGTGTGTGCCTGAGACACTTCACCCCAAATTGCTCCTGTGGGGATTGTCCACAGTATTGAGTATGTAAGTTGCTTTGGATAAAAGTGTCTAACATGTAACATGTAATGTGATGTGTGTAAATTTGGTTAAAAGAAAGTATGGTTTGTTCCATTCAATCGTCTAACATTGAACCCCTTCAGCAAATGAAAACCTGTTCAGTCATGAAATCTCTACAGACTGCCTGCATTGTAGAATAAAGAATAATTCTCCCCCTTTGGTAATGCTGCTTTTGTGTGACTTGGCACTTACCAGCCGTAATACAACCCTGACATTCACACACTTTCTGGCTTGAGGCCATGACACACGCGTCGTACATATACGTGTCTGTGTGCTCACAATGCCTCTCAAAGTCCAAACGCTGTTCTCTTCCAAGAGTGTGAAATCACTGCCAGGCAAAGTCAGGTCATCCTGCCTAAACCAAAGCTGGATTTGATTCCAAAAAATGTGGTTGACTTATTTTGTCATGCACCTTCAAGTGCTAAGGCATAGTGGATTTACGGTACAGGGCATCAACAATTCAGTTGATCTGGGGAAAAAAAATTCAGACAGAGATTTTCGTTTTATTCACTGAGACCTTTGACCTTTGTTGAAATTGTCTTTCATACAATTGTGCATCACTAGCCAATATGTTTGTAATATGGGTTTGTAAGAACTCTTAGACATAACAAAAATGTCCCCTTTGCATCTTGAATATTAGCCAAAAGTATGATTAACTTATTGCAGAGTGGTTAGCATTGTTGCCCAGTAACAATGTTTGTATTTCTGAAGCTCAGCCTTTTCTGTAAGTTTGCATTGTTTCCATCTTTACTTTGAGTTTCTCTGGTTTCCCCCACATTTAAGAAACAAAACAGCTCAAGAATATGAATCGCTTGAGATATAAATGTAAGCTTAGTCTGCAAATCTGCCTTTTATCTGATCCAGGAACCTGTTCAGGGTATTTGTCTGCATGCAGTCATGTGTATGCTGAGTCCAGGTCTTCACAACTGAAAATAAGATTAATCAGGAAGAAATAGAGAATTAAAAATTATTATTCAGAAAATGAATTATATAATTTGGAGAAATACTAAGAAAAGGAGCAATGTGCACCCTCTGTTAATGTTTTTATCCCACTCTATTTAGGCGTCAGTTGCTGGCAGAGCTGGTGGAGGATGAGAAGGTTGCCATGGAGATTGCCCGTCTAGAGGAGGAGTTTCTGCGTCTAACAGAGGAGAACCGCACACTGATGACTGTCCACAACGAGTGCGCTCAGCAGCTGGAGAGGCTCTGCTTACCCAATCAGACGAGGCAGGACTCCTCGTGACCTCTGACCTCCCGCAGAACCTGAGGCCTCCCAACATCCAGCTGACGCCAGGCAGGAAACCAGGCAGAAATAAAGGCTCAGCTAGTGCTCATTCAACACAAATACAGTCAGTGGTTCAGATAATTACACAGAAAGGTGCCGTGGTCATTTGTTTGAGATGCACTGTCATCATCTGCTGTTGTAGTGATTCTACCAAGCTATGACACAAGGCCACTTTTCTGGATTGTGTTATTATGTGATCTTGCAGAACCTTCCTGGTCGTCATTGCAAATACCTCACAGTATATATTCATACTCAGCTGCTGTGAATGTGACCAGATCATCTGAAATCTGTCTCAGGTCCTGTGGAGACTCAGATCTTTTACCCGAGGTCTGTGGAGGTAGCATGAGGTGGTATGATGTGGTCCAAATGTTGTATTTTGAGGATTGTTCCCCCCCCCCCCCACCTGCTCCCTCTCTTCCACCTATTGCCCGTCAAGTTCCTGTTGTGATAAAAAGGATATGAGACGAGTGGTTTAAAAGTGTCAGGGACCGGGTAATAATAGCCTTTTGTGAGGAACAGTAAAAGAAGAAGGGTGATTACGCTCATACGTTTCAAAATGAGCATCTGCTGTGACACAACACTGTAAGAATTGTACATTTGATTAATGTAGCGTGTCTCATCCACCTGGGTATTATACAACAAGATTAAACGTTGATTATTGCCTGCGTCCATTATTAAAGTGAATTTTATTTTAACACCAGCATCAGTTCCTTAGTTTCATTCCCAGCGCTGTTGTGTTTGGTGTCTGCTTTGCGTCCATATTGCAGTGCTTACATGGAAAAGGGAACTAGATTTTTTTTCACGAGGAGATTAGCTCATTGTGGAATTATGACAAAGTCGCGGGATTGGCTAGTTTGACTCTGGTAGCCTTCCTTCTTCCTCCTTTGAATCATGTGACATTGGCAACACTGCTTTGTGGTGATGATTAGTCCACTTTATTTTTACTTTCAATGCCAGGAATCCTGGCTTTGAAGGTGTACACAGAGAACTCACTCGTATTCATTACATGATTTTTCTGCCTCTAATAATCACGACCCGACCTTTTACAGTTTCTTGCACAAAAGCCTAAAAAATAAATCTAAGAATAAAATGAGGACAAATACTGGGTTATTGGCACTCTTTTACAGCTGTTCATTTATTTGACTTCTGCAAGGAAGGCAGACTCATATACACAAAAACACATGACGGAGACTTGAACTGATCTCTTTGAAAGATTGCTGCTGCCTAGAAGAACAGCATAATATGAGAAGTACTGAGAAATGTTTAATTTTAGACTAGTATAATCACCTCTTTGTTCTTGCAAAAGTTCATTTTCAGTTGCTTTTAACCCTCTGTTATCACACCATCTGTTCACAAAATGCATTGTCTGAAATGAGACGAGTTAGTCCACACTTACTCTGGAACAAACAAATGGACAAAAGAAAAAATGGTGTTTAAACACTTGGTTTATAATTCCAAACCCTGAATTATTTTCTTGGTAAATCTATAAATGGCTTATCTGGGAAAAGCCCGTTATTTTCTCAGACAGATCTAAGAGTGGGATTGGTACGGACGGGAAAACTGCTTGCTCATCCCATATCAGCAGGAGTGCATGAGTCAGCGCTTGCTCTGTTCCACCCAGAGTTGTTGCGACATAGCCTACACACACAGACACACTCCCTCTTTCTCCCCCTCCCTCCCACATACTCACACACAGGCCATATTACTGAGTCAAGCTCGGTTTTTAGTTTGTAGCAGAGTTGTGATAAGACTTTCTGAGAACCGTAGCCCGGTCTGACGGCATTCCATTTAGAAATAACCATGTGTGCTCAGAAGATGGGACTTTCTTTAACACTTCTCTAAGAAAGCTGGATATATAAAGGCGGCATTGAAAGGTTGGTATGTTTTTTTAATGTTTTACCTTTTATGTATCCCAAAAAAGGGGAAATGGTTAACTGTAACAGTGTGTGTTTGTGTGTATACATATAGATGTCTGTGATGGCTGCTCCACGGTCGTCTGTGTTTACATTTGAGTCTGCAGTGCATTCCTCCCATGTGCTGAGCCGCCTGGACGAGCAGCGTCACCGGGACACGTATTGTGATGTTACCGTGGTGGTGGAGGGCCACAGTTTGAGAGCCCACCGCTCAGTGCTCGCTTCCTGTAGCGAGTACTTCTCACACAGGATTTCCTCCCTCACACAGCATGGGGCTGTCATCAGTCTGCCACAAGAGGTGAGAGGACACCTCAAGATACATTAAAGTAACGTAGAGAAAGTGAAAAACACACAAGCCGTGCTGCCAAACACACCCCTGTGTAAATGTGAAGTGAGAAGTATGATGAATGGTTCATTTCCTCAATAGTGTTGATGGTAAATAGGCTGACTAGATTTGTTTTAACCTATGACATATTAGTATGCTGTTTAGTGTAAATACTACCATGACACACACTTGACTGACAGCAGTTTTCCTTCAAATGCTTTTTTTTTAACAATACAATTATTGTGGTTCTTAGTGGTTTCCTGTTTCCTGAAGAGATATTTAAACACCAAATATATTCCCAGTGGGTCTTAAGGAATAATACTAAAGTTAGAAAGAAGAAAAACTAAGAGAAAAATAAAAAGAAGCAGAAAAGTGTTCAACCAATCTGATCTGCAAGAGGGAACCGCTGGCTTAGATAACAAAGCTATTTTAATTAGATGTTTTTGTGTTTTCGAATTATTCCACAAGTACAGTGTTTCTTTCACAAATTGAATTTGCATTTACACAATTCTTTAATACACTGGTACTCAGCTTCTTGGTAACTGCAAAAGCCACTGAAAAAAGAGAGAAAATAGATTATTGTTTACATGTATTGGTTGTTGTGTCAGTAAAATCTTACAATCCTTGGCCTTATTTCACAAAACACATCTGGTCAGAGAATGTTTATTTCCCTGGCTTACTGGCATATTGTTGCCTTCTGACAGAACATATTATAGAATTATGTATTGCTGTCCTTGAGAAAGATAATGCTCATTTATATTGCTTGTCCTCTTTCACAGGTGACAGTTGCCGGCTTTGAACCTTTGCTGAATTTTGCCTACACATCCAAACTTCTCTTCGGGAAAAACGATGTCTTAGAAATACGCAATTCAGCTTCCTTTCTTGGTTTCAGAGACCTAGACGAGTCATGCTTTGATTTCCTCCTCCCCAAGTTCTTCTCCAGCAATGACTCTGCCCCTGTCCCGAGAAAGACCTGTTGTAAGAAGATATGTAAGAGGCGATTGTTAAAGGAAGACATTGGCTCTGACAGTGTTTTGTTGGATGAGAAAGAAGTAGAACCAGTTGATGACTCACCATGTACACAGGAAGTGGCTTGGCACTGTGACAAATCAGTGAACAACAAAATGGGAAGTCTGAACAAAGCAAGCACTCTTCCACCTGAAGCTGAAGGGACCAACATTGAATATACGCAATGTCCAAAGTATCGCAAGTTCCAGCTAGCTTGTTGTAAGGAAAGTTGCGTCACAGATAAAAGTCTGAACAATCCTGCCACAGTTATCAGGGACTTGTGGGACCTCTCCTGCTCGCCCCCCTCCAGCAGTGCTAAGAGCAAAAAAGAAACTGATGTTGAATTCCCTCATATTTCCACCTCAAATTCCACCACACAGAGCGAAGGAGGGGCTGATGAGCCATGGAAAAATGACAAGGAAACAGAGAATGGTGGGGAAGTTGATGTGATTGAGAAAGACACACATGAAAGGCAACGCAAGTGGATTAAGAAGGAAAGAGAGATGAATGTGGGGGAAGAGATCAGCTCTTCAGACAGATCCACTGTCAAGGAAGTCTCTTCAGGGTCGAGCCCATCGCTGGGCGAGAGGTCATCAGGGTTTATATTGAACCATTGCCCCCTGAAGACCTTTGTTGAAGCCCCTGCAATCACTCTGTCACAGGGGTTTGCCGTGGACATTACAGAGGGCAAGAAAACAAATAAATCTGGTGCACTGCCGCCAGTATCCATTACCCATAAGGCAGAGGGACAGGTTGAAGCTGAGGTAAAAATGGCAGACGCTGAGATTGATTTGGGCTGGCAAGACAGAGGCAGCATGGAGAGCGTGACCCTGTCAGTAGATAATGCCAGAGAAAGGAGCTCAGAGGAAAGGGAGATGGCCGAGCACCTGGCGAGGAGGCTGGGGTCCGACGTGGAGCCCGATGCAGGAAGTTCCTCCGATACGGGGAGCGGGCGGGCACAGAGCAAGTCTTTAGAGTGGAGTAAGTGCCACAACATCAGCTCCACAAGCACCGGCTGTCCCTTCTTCCAGGATCTGGAGCAAGGCAGGTGTGTATGGAAGGGAGCAGAGCTGTCTGAGGGCGAGGGGGGCTCTCAGTCAGGTGTGTCATCCTTCAACTCGGGGGAGGATGGAGAGTGGGAGACGGAGACAGAAGGAGACAGTGAGGCCTACGCAAGAGAGCGGGCCAGACAGGTGAGCGGTTAAAAACCATGAATCAAGTCTGCCTTTTCTCTACAGATCTGCTCTGTTCTTTGATATGTTTATATATGCTTCCTGCTGACACCTAACTGGGAAGTTCATGTGCTGAAAATAGTCTGTGTCAGTAAACGTCAGCAAGCTCACCCCACATGTAGATCATTTCACTATGTTTGCTTGAGCTTGCATTCAACAGAAAGCAGAATCACTTAAGTGCCAAGTTAATTATTCACCAAGTTAATGATGTGTGTGTGTGTGTGTTTACTTGTGTTTGTTGCGACGGTGTGCATAATTAGCTCAGAGTCCAATTCATGAAATTGACAGCTATGCTCATTGAGTTAACAATGAACACGCACAAAGGACAGGTTTGAGGAAACTCTCATGTTTCTGTACAGAGAGGTTGAACAAAGCTGAGGTCACTTCACAGGAGAAACCAAGCTTTTATTTACTCTAGATAAAACACTTCATGGTGCTGCTCCAATAAACCAGCGAGTGTACATTTCCTGTCACACATTGTCCAGAAGCAATAACCCAGCACCCAACCTCTGCCTATAAAAGTTATCTCCGAGTAAATGATTAACATCTTGGTAAAAAATTAACATGAGTGTATTTGAACTCTATATTAATTTCCTTCTTTTGAGCAATTACAGCTCCATGCATCTGTTTGATCATTACATATCTTTATTCATAGTATTTTAATTCAAAGAAGGATTTCCTAAGATTTCAAGTTGACAATGATAATTAGTCCTTATGATGTCAATACAACCAAATCAAAGCTGTTTCCACCACCCTGCTGCTTTAAAGTAGGGGTGTTTGTACCACATTCCCATGTCTTCTAAAGTGTGACATCATGCAATATAGGATTGATTTAGCACCATCTTGCTTTTCTCTCTTGTCAAACCTTTATTTCCTGTGTGCGTGTCCTCAGGTGCAGTTGCCATTCTCTGTCGAGTGGATTGTTGATCTGAGCAGAAATGACTTCCAGCAGCTGCTGAAGCAACAGGTCTTCACCCGAGAACAGCTGGAGTTTGTTCACGATATGAGACGCCGCAGCAAAAACCGCCTCGCAGCTCAGCGTTGCCGCAAGAGGAAACTAGACTGCATATATAATCTGCAGTGTGAAATCAACAAACTGGTAAAAAAAAAACGAAAAACCTTCTCTTTAAATCAGCAGTTACTTTCCAATCCGCTTCTTGTTTATTCATTTAGATTGCATGTGCTGCTTGTGTGTGTCACAGAAGACAGAGAGGGAGACACTGATGACGGAGAAGAGCCATCTGAGCCAGATGAAGTCCAAAGCATGTCACAATGTCTCTGCGTTATGCCAGAGGGTCTGCAACGAAGCCAACCTGCAGCCGGAGCAGCTCCAGGTGTTGGCCAAATACAGTTCCCCGGACTGCCCTCTGTCCTCTCTCTCTACTCACATGGACGCTCTCTTCTCACAGCCTGGGCTGCTCCTCCAGCCTCACGCTAAACGGTCAGATTGTCTGGTTGGCCATGATGAGTATATGGGGTCTGATGAGGCTTCCAGCTCCAGAAAGGATACACCCACCAGAGATGATTATCATTCGCTTTAGATACAGCAAAAACCAATAGGGTTGATTATGATGTCAAACTAATGATTCCCTAAAGACTTAACTGCAGACTTTGGACTGAGGACAGGCTGTTTTATAAAGCAGTGGCATACTTTTGATACATTTATATTGAGTGGTTGCAATCAACGAACGTTTTAATGAACTCCTGCTACCCTTTTTTTATTTAAAACACAAGTGTTTAATTGCGAGGTCGGGAATGCATTCCTGGTGTCCAAAACTATTCATTTTACTTTTACACCATTGATAAGTCTGTAGAGCAAATGTTTCACCTTTGGCAAAGCGCTTATTAGACTTTGTTTTCAGGTGAAAGCTGATCGGTACCTGCTCACAAATAAACCCAGCCAGGGTGCATGTTGAGAATGTTAACATTTTAGCACTAAGACACACAACGTTAATCATAATGAAAGGGAACAATGGTCTCTATATTTATAGTGGGCTTCACTGCTTCATATCTCAGGAAATTATACATAATTCATTTCCTTTCTTAAAACTCTAAAGTGTTTTATACAGGCTCTCAGGTGTTAATAGGAAAACTCAGCAACAATACCTCTTGCACACAGTGTGGGTTAGGCCCTCTCCATGGAGAGAGCAACACACAACAAGATTTTGCACACAAACCAGACAACTGTCATTGTGGTTGTCCAACCGCAGTGAGATGGCTCTTTTAGGTTGCTCACAGCATGGACTCACTAAAACAAACCTCCTAATGTGTTTAAATGTGTTTAAAGTGCTGTCTAAAGAAAGTGCATCTTAGCAGAACTTTTATATACGAACAAAAAAACACTTTCAGGAGGAAAGCTGCTTCACTCTGCCTGATGAAAATTATTCCCATCATTATTCATTCCAGTTTGTCCTGAATTGCGGCAGGATTGTGTGTAACAACCATTTTAAAATATCTCGCAAGGTCAATTTTACATTTATATTTTGTGTCTCAAAGCACAATTATTTATTTTTGTTTTGCATTCCATGCATTACTCAGCGTTTCTGCTGACTTCCACCTATGACCTTTGACCTATTTTCTCCCCGCTTAGTAGATATTGACACTCAGGATTATTTACGGCAAACCAGCTTCACAACTTCCTCATGATCTAATTTCATTGTATTATATGTGCATATGTTTATTTTTGTACTCTTGATCACACTTACAGTGCATCCAGCCTCAAAATGATTTGTGTCTAATGTGAACTAATACAGTAATACAAACATTACGTAAAGGGTGCATTGATTTTATGAAGAAATTGGGTGACAGTTGGGTTTGACGGTGTTAAATGTCCTCAACAAAAGAACGTTTTGTTTTGTTGCATGATAACGCTGGTGCTTATTGCCCTCTAGTGGCAGTGCTGCTACAGTCAAAAGATTGTTAAGACTGTTCATTTATTTTAAAAGCACAAAAAAGGACTGTATATATCTAAAAGGATTTTTATAAACTAAAGTGAAACAAAACCAATCAATAATAAAACAGAAAAATAAACAGTTAATGGTGTTTGTTATCATGCCCAACTTGTGAAGATGCAGTGTAATTGAAAAACCATCAGCAAGGTTAATGAGATGTAGAATCTGTCAGTGTTCAGAGTGAGTGATGAATAGCTGAGCTCCTAAGGTCCTCACAGGACTCATCCTTCAACCTGGACGGATGTATTCATGATTTAATACTTCACTTTCATGTTTCTCCCTTCTGAATCTCAGTTGGTTTCATCTTTATTACTTTTAAGTTCTCTTTTTTTCTCCCTCTTTCTTCACTCCCCCTCTTTCCCTCTGTCTCTCTCTGGAGGCTATTTTAATTATAGAGGGACTGTTATTTCATCTCTCAATTTTCTTTTATGTGAGCAAACATAACGTAATACTCCTCAGATGATTACGAAACTGTACTAAGATCTGTAATACACAGCAATGTTGGTCATGTTCAGAGGCTATTAATGAACTTATCATAAGGAGAGAATTAAAGTATAACCCAAGGGGGTAAAGTTCACGCAGGTTAACTTGGCATCATGGATTATTGAATGGGCAGTGGGAACCGAGGGTCGCTGAGGTCCCAGGGCTTAAAGATGACAAAAACAGCCCAATGGAGGAGGTCATTAGCTTGGGAACGCACGAGTTCACATGCTGCAATTAAGTTTAAACCAGTCATCCTCAAGTGGCTGCTCTTCACTCATGGCTGCATGTGTTTCTACTGCTAAAGCCCTCGGTGTTCATAGTTGTGTTTTTCCTGTATACATGAGGAAAATTAGGAATTGTTTATCATTTGTACTTCATTCAAAGGTCACTATTATAGCAGCCGTCCTTCCGCCATGGGGTCATGGGCATCGAAGTAATTGAAATGATTTATTTTTTGATATATTATTTTTGGGCAGAGAATACCATTGGTGTTGTCCTGCATCTGACAGGACCTTGTCACCATGTCCTGAGGCCATGCATCCGGTTATAGCCAAGCTTTCAGTAGATATACTAAAACAAATAAAGGAGAGGTTAGACGAGCCTTCTGCTCATTCGCCCCGCGCCTCTGGAACTCCCTCCTAGATCAGCTGAGTTCTGCCCCTACCACCGCGAGGTCTTCAAAACCCTCTTCTTTCGGCAGGCCTTCCAATAAACTTTGAGCATGGTACACCTGGAGTACTGCCATTTTGATCGCTATCTCCGACTTTTTTTAATATATTTTTAATATATATATATATATATTTTTTTTTTTAATTATTATTACTATTATTTGTTTAATCTCTCAAATTGTATCAGTGTCCTTTGTTGTGAAGCGCTTCGAGATTTGCCTTGGCAGATGAGAAGCGCTATAGGCCTATAAATTAAATGTATTCCTATTATTATTATTATTATTAGCAAATAAATATCAACAGAAAAGGAAAAGGGAAGGTTGTTTCGAATCAATCAGTATCAGAAACTTGAAGTGAATAAAATGCCTGCAGTGTTACTAATGTGTCAACAGATGGCACCAGATGAGCAATTTATGATGGTGAGGAATCTTGATCAGACCGGATCATTTCTCTTCTATCATGTTGAGTTATTGCTGCTTGTATTCTGTTATATTCCAGATGACTGTTGGTCTCGATGTCTTGGCTGATTGTGTTTTGATCTAATAGAGAATCATCTGATGAAATATAAGTCAATTCCCTCTGGAAAATATTTGAAAGGCATTCAAAAGTGACCAATTTAATACGTTTGCTTCTGTTCAACTGCATGCAGATTTAAGTATTGGAAGATGGAATTATTGCTTTCTCCCATCTCATTTTATTTTCTTGCGACCTGCTTCTTCCTAATCACTCTCCGTCTCTGTCTCTCATTTTCTCGCCGTCTCTCCCTCCCAGAGAAAATGTGGGCGTTTTTCTGTAGGTGGTTCTCTGGCAGAGCCTGAGCTCTATAAGGGAGCACAATATGTTGGGCTCGTAATCGCAGTAATGAACAGTTAGATCTGTGCCAGTTGTTTTCATAGGAACAGTTAACAGACCAAAACTTGCAGCAGATTGTCCCAAATTGAAATGAGAAGTTTTAATTGAAATGTTGTTTTAATTACATCTTTTGAAACGTAATTAACATTCTAAAACATTGAAACCCACTGACACAACTTCCTCAACATTATGAAGTATCGGGTGATCTTGTTTCTTAGAGCATTTTTAGATCAGTTAATGGGTTGTTGGTGGCGATGTCTTTAATGTGAGCCAAGAGCGGACGACCAAATAATCCCTCTGGCAGAGAGTAATCCACGCCGTCATGGGGCTTCCTAATGAGGACCTGAGAGCCCTTGATCAGCCTGAAACACACACACACACACACACACACACACACACACACACACACACACACACACACACACACACACACACACACACACACACACACACACACACACACACACACACACACACACACACACACACACGCGCGCGCGCACGCACACGCACACGCAGAGCTGAGCTGAGCTGGCAATGGGCAACAATTCAATATAATATGTTTTCCTTTTTTCCTTTGAACTGTTATATTTATTATATTGAGATATGATGATTACATCGTCTGTAGTGATAATAACACCGAAAACAACTAGAATTTCACAGAAGAACTGATATGAAATATATAGATTCAAGTTATATTTTTCAGTGCAACTTTACAAGTTCAATGTGATTAATAGTCTCCAACATTAGAGTGACAAGCTCTCTTCTCCTACCTTTTAACTGCCATTAATCCAAAATACAGTAACACAAACAAATTAGGACAATATAATATAAAAGAATAAGCTTTATTTAAAAAATATTTAAATTCACCTGCATTTGTTATGTTTATTTTAAATCTTCAGCTCTTATCCCATGAACAAGTACTGTACTTTTCATTTATGAAGTATTGAATTTGCAAAGATGTAAACAAAATATAGACTATTTATTTATTCACCTGTCAAAACATGTAATATCTTGATAAATATGCTTATCATATTACTTATGCTGTATCTTGTTGCATATCACATTGTATTACATGAGTTACAAAAAGAGGGACATGTGTAAAATGTGTTAATTTATTTGTTATTACTTCACAATAAATAACAAACACGAACAATTCACAAGTGGTGGTTAAAGGTGTGCAGTTTGCTTTTGATATAAAACAGTTGATTATCTGATACAAATAAATGTTCTCCACTAGATGTGTGTGTGTGTGTGTGTGTGTGTGTGTGTGTGTGTGTGTGTGTGTGTGTGTGTGTGTGTGTGTGTGTGTGTGTGTGTGTGTGTGAGATAATGCAGTTCTCGCTACAATAGTGTAACACCAGGCTGATGTTACATGATGTCACACACCCTCATGATGAGCCAAACTAACACTGTGAAATTGTAATCCTGTGAAGAAGACATTGTTTAATTATATCAGGCCCTAATGTGCATGCTATGCATTACTTCCAAGAAATCACTCAACAACACATGACGCTGTTGTGATCACTCTTATAAATACTGTGCTAACCCTGCAGACCAACAGCTGCTGTAAGAAACAATGTAACAAAGGTCATACAAGGTACAAGTCGTCTCTGTCTTAAGTTACAATGAAAAAAAGACAACAGGGGGTTCAACTAGCCTGCCCTTAGTGGGATTATACAACGATGCAAGGTCACAAATGGAGGAAAACAACTTTAAATAATGACAATAACTTGTTGGATGATCGAAAAAAGTACTATAGTTCTCTGGGCGTGTAGATGTCTGTACGTGCTGTGCACGAATCACATCATGAGAGATGATCAGGAAAAGAGAAGAAGAGGACATGTAAAAGAAATGTTTAGACAGAGACTGAGAATTTTTCAGTATCAGAAACAAAAACAAATGATGGAAGCGAGTGGGAGAGAAGAAAATAGGTAGTTACAAAGCAACAAGGACATGGAGAGAGGAAAGATCTCTTTGCCTGTGTGGGTGTGTGTATGCGTCTGTGTGTGTGTATGCGTGTGTGTATGCGTGTGTGTATGCGTGTGCATATGCGTGTGCGTGTGCGTGCGCATTTGTGCCTGCATGGTTGTGAGTACAGCGAGAAAGCTTCACATGGATGTTCGAGGATACCCATAAGAAATGATCTAGTTACCATGGATACAGAGGGTTAGGCTTTGGCAAGTGAACTCATAATAAAGTCCTGGAGACATCCAGACAATCAACACAATTCTCCTTCTGATGAAGAAAGATAACACATGCACAGATAAAAAACCATTTTGAACAGATGAAGAAGAAACAGAAATCACTTTGCAACCAGACAGAGTAATTATGGCAGCAAACCACTCTCTTCCATTAGAAACAAATGTTGAATACTTCAACTTAAACTTCTCCACGGGAACTGCCCACCGGACAAAAACGAGTTTAACTAGGCGAGCTCCAGGACTATTGTTTTTAACTCTCCCTTTCGTTAATCTCAATCACACACAATAGTCAGTTGTAGAAAATATGTCAAGCAGAATATCAGCTTTGCATTCACAATGGTTAACTGTAAATAACTTAAAATCACAATCAAAAATATATGTGCAAAATTCACTTGCATACAAAGTCAAAACTGCTTTCATGGCTCTGACAGAATAATGTTCAAGGAGGTCTGTATGTCACCCACACTGTTTCTTTTCACCATGTTTAGATAGAGGTGAATGTAAACAGATGGGGAACAGCAACACAATCAAACTGTCTGGAAATGATGAAGAACCAAGAAACAAGCCTTCAGTTTTCAGTGTGTACGTCGGGTATGTTGCCTAAAGCATGTTGGGAGCAGGTTGTTAAGTTTGGTCCGGCAGGTTGTGTGACAGTCGCCAGTCTTGTTCCAAGTACACTGTTATAAGAAGAGGGTGTAGACCACCTAATAAGAACAGCCAAAAAAGGCAAAGTTGACTGTTTGATACTTTCAATCATCATGCCAAAGAACATAGAGGTGACACGTGTGGGTCTGCCATTCTTGAAACCAAGAACTCCTGAGTCCATGTGATTTCCTTTGTGAGCTCTGGTTCTCTGTACCAAATGAAAACCTTTAACTTTGGTTTGGACCAACGAAGCCACATTGTACTGTTGATACTTCTTTGGAAGACTGTGTCTGTCCCTCTTTGTCCTTCTGTTGTCCCTCAATTCATTATTTGGAGCATCCAGAGCAGCTCATGTGTTTGTTGGAGTCGAGCTGAGGTGAGATGGTGTCTGGTACCACACTTTTCAGGATGTCATTCTCTGTGGCCATGATGTGCTTGACCAGGAAGTTTGCAGCTTCTGCAATGTTGAGATTGTCCTAAAAAAAGAGAGAAAATGGTTGGTTTTTGTTTGAGGGGGAAGGTGTGGTTTTTTTCATGCCATTTTGAAAAAAGGGCGTGAGGTGAGAGTGGCCTTTAAAAAAGATTTAGGTACTGTGGCCAAATTAATGAACTGTTTCTTATGGTGTGTGTGTGTGTGTGTGTGTGTGTGTGTGTGTGTGTGTGTGTGTGTGTGTGTGTGTGTGTGTGTGTGTGTGTGTGTGTGTGTGTGTGTGTGTGTGTGTGTGTGTGTGTGTGTGTGTGTGTGTGTGTGTGTGTGTGTGTGTGTGTGTGTGTGTGTGTGTGTGTGTGTGTGTGTGTGTGTGTGTGTGTGTGTGTGTGTGTGTTTGGGTGTCATTGGTTGCAGCTATTACAAAGTTGCCCATGTTTTTCTAATTGCTACCAAAGGAAAACATTTATGTCTGCAAGCACAGCGCCTGTCTCTGACACTACTGGCTGAACGTGAACCTTATTAACCTTTGACCTTTTGAGAATGTTGAGTCTTGATGTCACACGAGTGGCAGTGCACTTATGCTCTCCAAAACAAATTAGTGTCAGCAGAAGCTTTGTTAATAAAGACTTTTGTAGAATGTATAGCCATGTTTAAGTACTGCAGAGTTTTTTTTTAGGTATAAAGAAGTAGGCTCATTCAAATGATATTATATCCTGTTTTACCTAGATTATATGGGAGTTCTAGCCTTACAAACAAACAAACAATGTTCAGAAATGATTAATTCTTACATAACATTTTCTATTCAAGTCAAGAAAAACTAGTTTACTGATTAAATAACTTGTGTTTACTTGGTAACAGAATAGATGGACTTTTTAAACACCACACAACTCTGACCCTGCTTTATAAATGTATTTCAGAGAGACACTTTCCACCAGGATATGAAATTCCAATGGGGATGTCTCTGACTGCAGTGACCTGAGTGGGAGAGGGTCTTCACTGAGTGTGTCAAGGACTACCATCTGAACCATTCATTATAATGTAGATGATTAGAGCTATGCTTCAACATTTTGGGATGTTGTCTGTTTTGCATTCTTGAGTTGCATAAGAAGATAGATACACTCACGTCAAATATTACATAGCGTCGTCTAAGCTTAGCAATAAGACTGGAAACAGGGGTGAAAGCCATTCTTGCTTTATAAAATTGAACAATCGTCAACAACGATTGGTGGTTTAACATTTTTACTTTTGCTGCATATTAAATAAGAAATAAGTATGTGCTTTGTTACGTTAAGACAGAGGCTTGCCATGTCCCCTATTTCCATTTATAATGCCAAACTAAGCTAATTGTCGACTGACTCAAGGTTCATTTTTACCTGACAGATTTATAAGTGGGTTTAATTTTAACAGCTAATTATTATCAAGGAAGTTGATAAGAACATTTCCTATAATGGGAAAGCATTCCTTTAACTACGAATGCCCCAGGACCGGCAGGAATATATTTCAATACACACATTGCAAACAAGAATACCTTCAGCATACTCTGATCTCACCTTAGCTGATGTCTCAAACCAGCCAACAAAGCCATGGTCCTTGCAGAACTGGTCCATTTTGATGCCGTTGTTGGTCAGCTCTCTTCCCTGGTCGCACTTGTTAGCCAGAAGCACTGTGGCAATGCTCTGCCCGTTATTCAGCATCAGTTTGGAGTCCAGGTCCTCTTTCCATTTGAGGACGGCTTCAAAGGTCGTGGGCCTTGTCACATCGCACACTATGAAGGCTCCCATGGCTTCACGGTAGTATACTCTTGTCATGTTTCCAAAGCGTTCCTGACCTGTGGTAAACAAACACAAAGGGGGCTTCATTGATAAGTGTTGAAAAACTGCAGTTTCCTGGCCACTATAGTTTAATGACAGATTCTCATTGTTTCACTTATTTTTTGCAGCAAAACAGCTAATGCAGCTGGCATTCTGACTCCAGTTAACACAGCCTGCATTCTCACAAAAACAGCACAATCATGTGGTCTTTCTGTCACGTTGCTCTTAACCAGATGGTCAATGCAACTGCTTGTGCCTGCTGATAATAGGCCTACTTAAAGGTGACCTATCATGCAAAATGCACTTTTGTACGTCTTTTCTACATGAATATGTGTCCCCGGTGTTCCAGGGAACTCACCAAGTGTCAGAAAACACAACCCTCTCTATTTTCCTCCATACCCAAATCTCTTAAAAAGGGGCTGCAACGGATCTGATACAGACTGATCCAGATTTGAACACTTTACTGACGTCACAGAAGTGGCGCTACGGCTATTGGGCCAACTCCACCAATCAGGAGGAGACAGCCACGGACATTGCCGTTCGAAAGCGCTGGAGACGCTGTAGTACATATGCCAGGCCTGTAGATGGTGCTGTTCTCACAGAATCAGCCCATGAAAAGACAGTGTTAAATTGAGCGAAATGAGGAATGGCTAAAATGCATGATTTGTTTAGTATTTTGAAAAATAAAAAGTATAAATATGCCTTATATAAGTATGGTCCTACACTATATTATTCAAATATAGCATGGTAGGTCCACTTTAAATTAAACCTGTATTTTCCCTGACCTGTCATAAAAACTAACTTTGACCCAGACTAAAACTGTATTAAAAGAATGTATTTGTAAGAATATAACAATGTGAAATATCTGTATTGTGCAGGGGATGGAAATAATTTGCTTGAGGGGCAGGTTAGAAAAGCTGTCAACATCACATTTCCCAGGGGGTTGTGTTCTGTTGTCTAATGTGAATACTTGTTGGTCCAAACTGAGTGTGTAGGCGTTTGCATTCAGCTTGTTTTACATACCATGCCCTCTCAGCAGAAAAGTTTACACTGTTAATAAATATGTACGCTTCAGAGTCCACTTTTGGCTTTGCTAGAGATACTTCGACAAGACAAAATGCTTCTATTTGCCTCATGAGTAAGAGAGGAAATGGAAAAACTGACAGTACGCGGATTGAGAACTTCCTCCTTTTTTGCGAACAAATGTATCAAAGACCGTTATTGCTCACAAGGAACCCTCATGTACAGCGGCGTGACAGCAGACAGACACACACGTCACACATGTCACTTGACACGCTGTCATATAATTAAATGACAGTGCAATTTCAGGCTTTACAACCTGTTAACTTCACCACCATATTCAAATAAAACAGAATTTCACAGACCATAGTTTGTCTATTCCTATTGGGATGAATTCCAAGCAGGTAAATGAAACTAAATCCGATGTTACTCATAATTGCATTTGCCCGCTGGAAGCATGTGCTTGTGTGTGAGTGACTAATGATGTTTTGTTTTTTATTCAGGCTTCAATGACACTCCTGTGACTTGCCTTTTAATCTCCCTCACATGCTCCTAGAATCACATGACGCATCACCGTACCTTGAATAGTGACTGAATGAGGTGTTCTTATCTAGGCAATATTGTCATTGTAAGCATGGCTAAAATCACCAATGTGCCAGTTGTATTATGTTATACTGAACGATTATCCTTTCTATCCATGCATCAGTATCAGTAGGCCTACATGTAAATTGTACTCAACATAATCCCAGTATTATGATGTTAGTTAAATCCGACTTTGTGAACTTTTACCTCCCAACTAACATTACACTTACTCCACCAAAGTCCTCGTCACTGTTACTACTGTTTGTTTGTCTTGTCATGTTTACAAAAGGAGAAATACAGTTTGAAAGTCCCTTCATACAAGTGCTCCAACCAACCACTTGGAGTTGATGGTTCTAGAAGAGAGCAGATCCTCCACTCACTTCCCAACCGCCAATACTGACATTTAAGAGCTGTGTGTGTGTGTGTGTGTGTGTGTGTGTGTGTGTGTGTGTGTGTGTGTGTGTGTGTGTGTGTGTGTGTGTGTGTGTGTGTGTGTGTGTGTGTGTGTGTGTGTGTGTGTGTGTGTGTGTGTGTGTGTGTGTGTGTGTGTGTGTGTGTGTGTGTGTGTGTGTGTGTGTGTGTGTGTGTGTGTGTGTGTGTGTGTGTGTGTGTGTGTGTAAGAGAGAGAGAGAGAGTAGAGATACTCTGTGTCAGAAACAAGCTCTCAACAATGACACTGCATCTTTGAGCTGTGAATGTTTCATAATTTTTACAACAGTCACACTCACTGTCAATTTGAAGATAAGTCTTATCTCCACAAACGATCAACATTTCAGGAACTAGGATAAACACAGTTGCTCAAGAACATTTTAGATTCTTTTTTTCAATTAGCATAAAAAGAGCTTCCAAAGTTCTTCCACATGTTTTAACAAATTAAACAGGGAAATAACAGCCATACATGAGGGTTACTTTTATGTTTGAATTGTTGTGGTGACACCAGCATAAAGGAGACGATGACTGTATACTAACAATGACAATAAATAGGCTACACTTGTTCAGCGTCATACCTGCGATGTCCCACAGCTGGAGCCGGACAATCTCTGAGTCCCAGTTCAACACCTTCAGTGCGAAGTCCACTCCGATAGTGGCCCGGTAGTTGCTGGAGTATGTCTGGTGGACGTATCGCCGGATGATGGAGGTCTTCCCGACCCCCAGGTCTCCGATCACCAGCACCTTGTACAGGTGCTCCTGGCGGTGGGCGTGCATGCCGTTGGAGTGTGATGAGTGATTAGTCATTGCTCTTGTTGGATCTCCGAGGTGTAACGCAGCTTTCAGCAACTTTGACTCGAGGGCAGTTTGAGGATTCCTACCCGGTAATCCCGTGTGCAGCCTCTTTGTAATGAGTGTAGTGACCGCCTCTCCTGTGGGGAAGTGTGTGTCTGCTCAGGGGCTGTACTTGGGAACTTGTGACCGCTCTGCCTCTCCCTGAGGAGACTCGAAGTGCGCTCGGGTTACTGTACGCAGTACCTGTCACAGGGCTTCGTGAATCTAGTGAAATATAGGCTTCTGTTCTGACACTCAATTGTACGGTGGTTGAGAGTTGCAATCGACATTTACAAAGTGTGAAACACTTTAACAAAGCTTGAGACAAATTTACATTTTATAAAACAAATTCACATTTTCTAAAACTAATTTACATTTTCTAAAACAAAATTACATTAGCAAAACACTTTTACCAAAGAAAAAACGATTTAACATGAACAAAAACAAATTAACAAGATGCGAAACACTTTTACAAAGCTAGAGACAAATGTACAAGTGTCGAAACCAGATGCGGCGCTAGGGAGTGGCCACTTGGGCTCAAGCCCCGTATGTTTTCTGAAAAGCCCTGAATGTTTAACTTGAAGCAATTTTTAACGTCTCATGAGTAATGTGCAGTACCGGAGTCTACTAGTGGAGCCTCCCAGAGGGGGTTGCTGCAGCCCCCTCTGCATCCCCCCCCCTTCCCACGTCCATTCGCGATGTCTCGCTGTCTCGCAGACCCCACGCAGTAAGCAGGAAATGAACCCAGCTCACACTGCCGCTCCTCGCAGCAGCGAGCCGCTCAACGTCCCGCGAACACGGCACCCAGACCCCACGCAGCATTCTCATCTGTTTGTCATTACTGGTGTCATTTTCTGGTTGCTAACGCCATTGTAACACATAATCACTGATGTTCCGCTGTAACGGTGGTGATCTCATCAGAACAGAGTGGGCGAGCTGACCAATCAGAGCACAGTGGGCTCATAGGGAGGGGGGGCAGGAGCTCCAGCAAGCCGTTTAGGACAGAGTGTGAATACACATACTATACAGAGATGCTGTATGAGAAACAAATGTGAGTTTGGAAAATTGAACAATATAAATGTATTAGACCTCAACAATGGAATTATGATCAGTAGAAATGGCCATGACATGGGACCTTTAAAATGTTTCGACACTTGTAAATTTGTCTCTAGCTTTGTAAAAGTGTTTTGCATCTTGTTAATTTGTTTTTGTGAATGTTAAATAGTTGTTTCTTTGGTAAAAGTGTTTTGCTGATGTAATTTTGTTTTAGAAAATGTAAATCTGTCTCAAGCTTTGTTAAAGTGTTTCACACTTTGTAATTGTCGATTACACCTCTCAGCCACCGTACAATTGGACCGAATGCTCATATCTTTGTGTCAACCTACCATAAAAATCTCCATTTCAAATGCTACATTTAAACTTTTTTGTAGCATTGTCTCACAACAATATGATAGAAAGTCAGAGTGTATAATGTTAAAAATATCATGAAAAAAGTCACGGTGTAGTGAGCGGATAAAAAATACAAAGTCTTAGTATAGTAGCCTAAGTCGAAAAATATGAAAAAAATCATATTATAGTATGTTGAAAATGTTTTCGTTAATACAGTATGCTTAAAGTAAATCATGTTATATTATGTTTAAAAATCAAAGGATAGTATGTTGAAATATATGAAAAAAGGGTATTCTATAGTAAGTTCAAAAAGAGTCGTAGTATTGTACGATATGTCAAATATCATGAAAAAAGTAATAGGTAAAAAAAGTATTAGAAAAGTCAAACTAAAATATGTGGAAAGTATAGCATGTCAAACTATTTTTTTAAAGTTACAGAATAGTATGTTGAAAGAAACATGAAAAAAGTCATAGTATAGTACGTCGCAAAGTCCTAGAATTCTCTGTTAAAAAACAGACAAAAAAAAAAGATCCATAGTACAGTATGTCGTAAAATATGATAAAAGGTAATGGTATAGTATGTTTGAAAAGAGTGGTAGTAAAGTATGTAAACATTTAGAAAAAGAATCCTGGCATATTATGTCAAAATCCCAATTCAACCCCTGAATACAGAGGTTTCACTTTATTCAGTCAAACAGGCAAATTGCAAAAATGAGAGTGCTGTTTTGATTCTCTGGGGGAATCAACACAATGTCTAGGTCTAGGATGTAAAAAGGGAGTTTGCTCACATACAGTACATCCTGTCACTGACATCCTGCTACTTCTTGCCTTTATGTAGCTATAGGTGTAAACTTTATTCTCCCCTTTGGCAGTGACCTCTCAGCACAGCTGGACAACATGGCTTGGAGGTAAGGCAATAATGATTAACTGGTTGTTTTCTGTTGCCTATGAATAGACATGTTGGCCAAGTTGGGTCGCTGTAAGTTGTGGTGCAGTTGAATTGGAATACCTTATCATTCACAGTTTTAACAGTAGATTTCACCCTCAGATAAACAATGTGGCGGTCCATTTAGGCCTTTCTCTCTCCCTAAGCTCATCAAAGCCAGTGGCTGCTTTGCTTTCCCCATCATCGTGTGAATGTTAGGTCTATAATGTACAACAGACAATTAAATGTTATGTTATTTAATAAAGAGTGCCCCAGAAACCCTATTTCTTTATTAATTATTGCAACACGATTCGACACAATTATCTTCATATTTAGAGAAGGTTCACAAGTAACATGGTCTTGGGGAGTGTATAAATAACGCTGAACATGATCCAGTTTCTTGCAATTATAATAATTATGGCTCCTTAATAGAATACACATTTTGATATTTAAAAAGGTAATTTAAAGTCACTTTGAGACATTTTATTCTAGTTCCAGTTGGGCTTTTAACTTTAAACAGAGAAATATAATATAAATCATATAATAAGGGGAAAACATTTCATTTTTTACAATGAATTGAAACAATTAAAAGAACATATGTTGCATTTTGGTTGTAAACCTTTAATTCAACATTAGTTTAGATTGCAAATTATGAAATGCAGATGATAAATTAAGACAAACATCTTCTCTAGATTGAATAATTAGCATAAAGCGTAGTATGCAACTGCAAAAATTGGCACAAACCTGCATGCAAATATGAGAATTACTCATGATAATTTTAACAAACTAAAGCCAGTAGAAAAATTCTTCAAATTTGAAAAAAAACATGAAAACAGTTCTGTCTGTAAACATACAGAAGAAATATGTTTGTTAAACGAGCATAAGCTAGCTATGACATATATATCATCAGTTACATCTGCTAGCCTGACATTGTCACTATCATCAGACAGTCCAAAATGCAGATATAAAAAAAGAATGTTGAATAATTGATCAATAACATAGTTAAATGTCATAAAATATTATAAAAAAAGAACATCCTCCTTATAATGCCTGCACCATGAGCCCATTCATAGAAACATGTCATTTACCGCAAAGACACATTCGCACATACAGAGTTAAAAAGCCAGGCGAGAGTTTTTTTAATGGATGTCTGAAAAATCTGGTGCATTTTCAGTTTGCTTCTCTTCTCCTAGAACTGATATATGTGATACAAACACATCAATGCACCCACACATGGTATCATTACTTTGCTACTGTATATATTCATCTTATTGGTTTAACATGTAGAATATCAAAACGAAATGCATTACAAATGTACCTTAAAGATTGCAAACCAAATCCTGACATCATGCAAACTGAGCCAACAAAAGACGGTGCTCATTCGGCAGTTATGAGTTAAAGTCAAGGTATTTTGGTTCAGACACATCCTGAGGAGGAAGATCGTTTTGGTCCACTTATTGTACATTCAGCTAAGTCACTTCTAGAGAAAAGAGTCAAAAACACATCCAAGTAGTCCATGTCTTTGTCGGTTAGACACCTGATGACGTTGAGTCCATTAAGACAAGGTATTTTCACTCTTTTAAGACACAAAGAGCTCTTGTCCTATCAACATGGGAGGGGGGTTCATTCTTTCTTTCCAAGAAAAGGGAGGGTCATTGAGAACTTTCCACCCTGCTGTCTGATTCACCTCATGCAGCATCTGTACATGTTCTCCTCTAGCATCAGGATTACAAAATGCTTGCTTAAGTCTTTCAGGACTGAAAACAAACAAGAGGTCAGGAAAAAGAAGTGGAAAAATAACCTTTTCATTTCAGGAAAGTTATCTTTTATCTTCTATACAGACGCCATCATGCTGATACAATCGGCATCCACCAGATCTCACATTATTAGAGATATAAAAAAACATCACATGTACAACAGCGATACAGTAAGCAATAAAAACAAATCACGCTTTTTGTGTTCATGATAATATGTGATGCAAAATATACAACTGAAATACAACTATCTTAAGAGTTATTAATAATACCTGTAGTTACCTAAAAAGAAAATCAAACGTCTATTTGAAATTCAGTATATAAGCCATTTTGGCATAATCAAAGAAACACTGAACATAAATATTTGGTAACTTAGGATCAATGACAAAGTTATAATGAAATAAAAATGTAATAGGCAATTTCACATTTGTTTTCTCAGCTTATCAGTATGTTCTTTGGAATTTGGAAAGTTGAAACAATTGTGACAGTTATCATAGCATTTAAAAGTGGTGTAAAATGCCCGTAAGTGTTTTTTAGTTGTCAAGTTTTTTACTCACTTGAAGACAAATGATGACTTGCTTAATGTAATCCTTTTTGTATTGGTAGTCTCGTCACTGATGTGTTTTCTGTCAGTCCTCTCAATTGAGGCTCGTGTGTGCGCATTTGAATCCAATCTGAAAATGTGTTGTTTTTTATTTCTCAATATCCATGTGTAGAAAAAGCAATCCAAGAGTCTGGTCCCATCTAAAGAAAGTTTAAAAAAAATACTCCAACAAGGGGAGAAAGGTGTGCAGAGAGCAGGTTTAGAGGGAGGAGGAGCTCTGGCTGTAGTGTCTCAGCAGCAGCTGGTCGTACTCAGCCTCTGAGGCGGGGGACAGCGAGGGGGTGGAGCTGCCGCTGGAGCTCAGAGATGAGTCTCTAAACGGGGAGGGGGGCGTCAGAGCCACCAGCTCCTCCATATCCTTGGCTCGCCTGCTACAAGTCCCAGCCAGGTGCTCATAAATCTTCCCTGCTGGTCGACTCTCGCACAAACTGGAGACGGCTGCGACCTCTGCATATGTGGTGACAGTGGAGGGGGCCTCTATGCTCCTGGATGTTTGGTACTGAGGTGGGCAGGGGGGGGCATCTGCATCTGTAGGAACAGCAGGGGTAGACGTGGGGCTCGCGGTGACCCCCCCCGGCAGCATCATGGTGTTCAGCTCGCTGATGTTGGCAGTGAAACGGTTAACCACGCAGCTGATTTGGTCCATGATACAAGTGCCTTGAGCTTGGCCTCCAATCATCCCTGTGCCGATGTCCCCTACGCCAATCACGCTAATGTCCCCCCCGTCCAACATACAAACATCCTGGTTGTTGTCCCCTCCTCTTCTTCTGACGCCTGCTCCGTTCTCAGGTATGTAGGTGGGTAAGGCTCCCCCGTCCTCCCCCGTCTCTCCTCCCTGGAAACCCCTTGGCGACCGGGAGGGGGAGCAGGTGAAGAGTGGAGGCACATGTTGGTCGCCATACTGCTCTTTGACCACGGTGTCCGCAGGAGCGTCCCCTCCTTTAGAGAACGGCTTGATGATGGCCGTCTGGTTTACCTCCACTGCCTCCTTCTTCTTCACATGAAATGACATCCTCTTCCATATGTTCGGTCTGTAGCTGCGTTCGTTCTGCGCCCATGTTACAGATTTTCCATTGGAACTGCAAAACAAATGAAAGACATTAGATAAGAAGTGATGGTAAATATCCATATCTTCTATATAATAATACATGTATATACATTTGAGTGCTGACGTAAAGTACATGTTGGCAAATAACGTCTTTTACTATAACACCAGGATTAGTAATTTCCTGTTCTACTTCTTCTCGCTTGAATTTCTTCCATCCCCCCATTTCATCTTTAGCCGTCTGTGTAAATTCACATCTCCCTCCATTTTCTTTTTATCTTCCCTAGAAAGAGAATTCCTTAAGGCACTGGCAGCGAGTCTCCTCTGGGAGTACTTAACCCAAATGAGGTAGCCTTTTCGCAGCTCGGGGAGCAGTTTTTTCCTGGCATATTCACCCTGCTGTAGTGGAATCGGCTCTGATTTACAAAGAGACAGTTGGAGAAGAAACACGGATCATTCATGGGAATATCTTAGCAGAGTTTGCTTGTGTATTCTTGTACTAATGGACAGAATTCAGCAGAAAAGGATGCCAAATTATTGTGCAATTATAGGCCAAAAGATGACATGATATAAAATCAGTAAGTAAATATTGAAAATGAAATGATCAAACAATTAGATGAAAGGAGTACAGAAGGTGAAGACTAATATTATAACGCCCTCATGAGATTTATTTTAGAAAAAAATCCTCTCCTGTGTAATAGCTGAAATTTATTTTTGTCCTATCGGTTTTGTCTAAATGTATTTATGCTGCTTTTTATATATTTATTGATGTACAGCACTTTGGTCAACTCTGTTTTTATTAAATGTGCTATATAAATAAAGTTGGATTGGATTGGATTATAATACGTTAAGTATCGTTTCTTATTTTAATTGCCGGGGAAATGTAGAAGAAAACATCATTTAAGATTTCAAAATGCAATATACAACATTCAATTAAATATTCATTGATTAGAAACTTAACGAGCTATTTCAAGGAGGTGTTGTTCCTCTCCTCTATGCAACTGTATTTACTGATATACCTGATGTCCTGCGCAGAGCCACGGCGTCGAAACAAGTTGGCCATGCTGCTAGTGGATTTTCCGGTCTTTGTAACTTTCTTGGCATCGCCGACATGCATGCGCACCACTGTTGATGTTGTGAAAGCACTCCGGACATTTTTCTCAGGTTTGGCCAGCATGATGTATACCTGAACACGAAAATGAACAACACAATAGCTATCAGCGACAACATGCAGAGTCTAAAGAACATTCTCAACCGTGTGATGTTTTCGTTGTCTTACCTTTGGCACAAACATGCAGCACAGAGCCACCGTGGCACTGAGGCTGACACTGAAGCACATGGTTATGATCTTGTAGTTGGAGCCGAAGTAAATTGGAACAAAGGCCAGCCAGATGATACAGGTGGTGTACATGGTAAAGGCAATATACTTGGCCTCATTGAAATTAGCTGGAACATTACGAGTCTGAGGGAGAAAATTAAGAACAGACATTTGAACAACGGTGTAGGCTGAAGATGAGACAAGGTACAAGAAAGAAAACCATGAATCTTTGCATTGGGACTGTATTAATAACTAGGGGTGTGCTGAGGTACCTTGAAGGCGTAGAAGGTGCAGCTCAGGATAAGCAGGCCGTTGTAGCCCAGCGGCGCCACCACCCCCAGAGTGGTCAGATTGCAGATCAAATGCACTTCACTGATGCTCGGGTAGTCATAGATCACCTAGGAGGAGAGAAAGGGAATCGATCACTCTTTGTGTCAACCGTCCGTAAAAATCTCCATTTCAAATTCTAAACGTATACTTTTCTGGAGTATTGTATCACAAAAATATGATAGAAAGTCATCATAGTGTATAATGTATACATTAATGCAAACAACGTACTGTACACAATATCAGTTTTTTTTATTATTGCACACTTACTATTGTGTCACAATTACTTTTTGTTTTACTTTTATGTATGTACCATGACATCGAGTCAAATTCCTCGTACGTGTCAACCTACCTGGTAATAAACCAGATTCTGATTCTGATCTAAATGAACATCGTTGACACTGTAAGAACACACTCTTATATACCTGTGGTGGCTCTATGATAAGCAGCGCCACAATAATCCCAAACTGCAGCAGTATGAGTAGGAAGGCGATGACCAATTGTGCGCAGGCGGACATAAAACGAGGTTTCTTGGTGCAGATCTTCTTCTTGCTGCCTGCCAGGATCCGCGCTATACGGTTGGTCTGGATAAAAAATAGATTCAATGGTTATGAAAGGCTTCGATTACAATGAATGTCGATAAAAACTGCTCATGCTGATTCATAATGATAATCCCCTTTTCAGTTTTTTAGATCTTGAAACCTTAGCCTCAACCTACACACAGAGATTAAACTTCTAATGTACTTCTCTAACAATTGGCCATCATCCAATCTCTGGAGGTAGCCTTTTTACTCCTGCACTTATCCTCAAATGCCATTCTATTTATGCTAAAAAACATTAGACTGCGATAGTGGAAATTAGACAGATCACATGTTTGGGTTTGCAACATCATCGACATCTCTCTTCTGCCAAATGGTCCAACAAACACCGTTAGCAGCTCACTGCATGGTTGTCTGTTAGTTCTCCACCACCTCAGTAAGTGCGTAAGACGAAATTAATGGGTCATCAATAGCAATTTTGAGTGTACATTTCGTAGTTTGTTGGCAAACAATACAAATCAATACCAATACCAATTTGAGATGGAGGTGTAAAACTCATTTTAAATCAGGGGTGTCCAAACTTTTTTCACCGATGGCCACATACAGAAAAATATACGAAGGGCTGGGCCGCTCACTAGAGGTATATCGCCTCATAAGTTCAGGTATAAGTTAGCAAAATCAATCAAATGTAGGTAAATGATGCTTGTGAGTGTTGGCAGCTCATCCCTTAAAACAGAAACCTCAGATTGATTATAATAAGGAGAAATAGGAAGGATGTATTTCAAGCTTGTTATGTAAACGAGTCATTGGGCATTTTTCTTATCAACTAAGGCCCCGGCCCCACGAGGACGCATACGGCTAAACGCATAGGATTAACGCAATCGCAAAAAAGCTTCCGTCCACACGCAATATTCACCGGATAGTGTCTGTCCCATAGATCTCATGCAGCAGCTGATCCAGTAATGAGTGACCTGGCCGACAGTAAAAATAAACATATTTATAACTAGTTTAGGTAGTTTGAGAGGTAATTAAAATAGCTAAGGGTGATGATCTGACTTGAAGTGTGTGTTTTACTCCGTTCCCCGCTGCATCACAGTGGGAGGAGCTGCAGGTGAGCAGAGCTGCGTGTCTCCTTCCTGTCAGATTAGACTTCACTCGCGTTTATGTCCATATCGACAGAAAGATAAATAATCTGAATTCAGTGTGCAGTTTACTTTGACGTGGGGGTGAGCAGCGGGGTGGGGAGAGGTGGGGCTATTGCGTCATCATTATCAGAAAATGATCGTATAGGGCGCACACACGGAGCCGTTGGACCCCCCAGAGCGTCGCGTATGCCGTTCTATCCACCTTGGGACCCGTTATCATTTCCGCAGTTGTTTACTGTCATATTTGGTCGTCCTCGTGTGGCCGAACGGTCTATATGACAATAAACAGTAACGCAAACGACCGTTTTCGTCCTCGTGGGGCCTAAGATATGTTAGAAAATGTTTCCAACTTTAATTGACTGAATGTATTTGAAAAGTTATCATGAATACTACTGATTAATATATTTTTATATTTATAGTTAAGAAGTACAATATAAGACAAGCACAAGTTTCATTTGTGGGCCATATTCCATTATACTTTTTTAATTTGATGAGGGCCGATTCAAAATGGTCCGCGGGCCGCATTTGGCCCCCGGGCCGTAGTTTGGACACCCCTGATTTAAATGATAGAATAAGGCTGCATTGTACAGTGTTACAGAACAATACACTGATGTCAAAGTCAGATGGCTTTGTGAAACATGACATTTACTTCTACTATTTGAACTGTTTATATGTTTGCCTCTACCTCATTAAAATGAACTAAAAAAAGAAAGTACCTTGGTGACGAGTGCAGAGTAGCTCATGGCGGGGGACAGGCCGATGCCCAGCCGCTGGAGGTAGCAGTAGATGATGTGGGGCTTGGCGATGAGGCTGAACGTGCAGAGGTAGCCCAGGCATATCCCAGCCAGGATGATGTAGCAGAGCTCACGACTGGACGACTTCACCACCGGAGTGTCCCAAAACCTGCAGATCGATAAGATTTCACGTAATTACCATAACAGATGAATTAGTAAAGGTATTGATAAGAGAAGATAAGATGGACCTTTGTTAATGCCCATGGGGAAATTCAGGAGTTTAACAGCAACAGTGAAAGGATGAAAAACAGGACAGCACAGATTTACACAGATTAATAGATAAACATTTAAAAATGATAAAATAAGTATAAAATAAGAAATGAATTAGAATGAACATATACATATTGGGTCATATATACATATTAGATATATTTGATACTGTCACACCCTGGCCCTGGCTGATCGCCTCACTCCCTCACCTGTGTATTTTCGCTCCCTGTTAATCACCTGCCTGGCCTCAATGAGCCTCAGCTGTCCCTAATGATCACTCCTCACCTCTGTATTTAGTCTGTGCTGTTTCCTTGGTCAGTGCCAGTTCATCTTGTCTGTATAGCAGAAAGTGCTCCATGTTACTCCCCTGATGTAAGCTATTGTTCTAGCTGCTTAGCATTTGTACCAACCTAGTTGGTTGTTTTTCGTTGCTTCCAGTCAGTACATTTTTTGATCATTGCCTTTTTTATTTTTACCTTTTGGATTAAATGCTTGACTAAAATACCTTTTTGCCTGGTTGTGCTCTTGAGTCCTATTTTTTGCTCGTGCCCGTACTTGTGTCTGATAGATCCAATATGTATATGTTCATTCTAATTCATTTCTTCTTCATTGCTTCTGCACAATGATATTCAACATATACAATAATGTGCATGCTCACGGTTTTCAATCAAGATAGCATAGAGTTAAAATCTTATTTGTATGAATAAATTGTATTTCTATATTTTTTACATTTGAATATATTTTCACTTGGTGTCTACTGTAAATAAGGCCTGCATCACACTGGTTTACCTAGTACAAAAATTGGTTGTTTGAACCATTGAGAGTTAGAGTTAAACTGAACCATTGTTATTTTGTTATTATCTGATGTCATGACATAATATCTCAAGATGTACAACTAACTTATTAGTAGCTGTAAAACATAATGTGACATACAAAAACAAACTTATTAGAAACACAAAGTGACATGCAAGTTCAATTTGAGTTTGATGAGTAATCCAACCGTCATATCGAACATAAAAACACAATGCTTTTCTAGTCATGGTTGTTAAAGTTAATCCATTAACATTTTGACTGATAATTTGACCAGTAAAGCTATGGGCTGTAATTACTTGATGAAGACCGAAGTAACAAAAAGTGTAGCCAAGAGGCCCAGGCAGGAGAAGACCACCGCAGCGATGGGCTCTGGATCCCCCCAACGCACATACTGCACCTGGATCGGCTCACAACCTGCAGCAAACAGAGAGAGGAACGGGAGAGAGAAAAGAGACAAAGAAAACTTCAATTGTTCTGTCTGCAAAAGGGACAGTTAGATGTGTTACAGCCACATGTGTTTCGGCTCCATAGCTTCTCTTGGATAACTGGACTTAAACTCAGTGTACATTTATATTTAGTGTAATATCAAGGTCAAGGCCAATGTTCTTTATCTGTCATACGAACATAGCTACAGTGTAGTTATGTCAATGAACATCTTCTCACAGGCTTCTCCAACAGAACAACACAATAATACAGAAAAATATAGTGCAAGTAAAGAGTAAATAGTAAATACAAGAAGAAAATAGTTAAAAAAAAAGTGAAGTAGTGAAATAAGAGTCTATATGCAAGCTATTGTGTATTCCTTACACACTTATATTTTGTATTTCAACATGTATATTTTCTACTTTTTTTAATGCTATTTTATTTCTATTTGAGATGTTTACATTTTGAATTGTTTATTTCTAGTCTTTTAATTTCTCTAATGTACAATGCCTTGTGTTTTTATGCTGCTGCAACGCAAACATTTCCATTGAGATCAAAGAAGTAAATCTTATCTTATCTTATCATATCTACTGCACTATTTACCCTGAACAACAACTTGTTAAGGGTAAACATTCAATGAATGATGCGGTGGGGAAATGAGAGTGGAGGCAATTATATTTTGTGAAACATTAAAAGCGGTCTCTGAGGGATCAGAGAGAAGACAGGATAAACACACTGCTTTTCTCTTATGTAGGATACACATAAACAACAACAGATGAACAGAATGGAGACAATAAGTGTTTACAAAGGGGCAAGAAAATGGGTTTCAAAACATTCGACAGACTATTGAGTTAAAAAGGCTTCAGCCAAATGCCCAACTCAAACAAGGATCTGAAGTACTGAGGTGTGTTTGCATTATTTGTGTGGATTTCTGTGTCTTACTGTAGTTTAGAGTCTTGTCAAGTTTTTTGAGGTTGTCGACAAAAGATGTAAGGAGATAGGCGCACTATGAGAGTGTGAACCAGATTCAAGGCTCCTCCAATCTGTTTGGTAATATCCAGTTGCATTTATCAGACACTTAAAGAACGTTTCAAGGCTTTATTGTTATTTGCACGTTAGCTACAGTGTAGATATGGCAATGAAAATCTTATGTCACAGGCTCCTCCAACAGTGCAACATATATTACCTGTGAGATCATCTGTTGGCCAGAAGCCAAGGACGCAGGCTCGACAAGTGTACTCATCAAACACAAACTCGTTCTCTTTGCAGGGAGTGCAGGTCCAACAGCAGCTCACCTCTCCTTTGCGGATCACCTGGAGACATACACAGTAGTAAAAGGGTTGGGAAGGTCTCAAAGCTCTAATGGCACTTTGCGGTAGCTAATCTTACACTCTGACTGCTCTGTAGGACAGGGGAATTACGATGTCTTCATCAGGGGATCAAAGGAGAAAAAAGAGAAAGATGTATAGAATACGTTTATCCTTCTTACATTTTTAGCACAAATACCTGTACTTTCTACTTCGTACATTTTCCAAACAGGCTGGTTCCTTTAGTCTGAATGTGTGTTTGGTGGCGTGATCATTATTATTTAGAGTCATTGCGTGCCTATTGATTTGAACACGATCCGTGTATCCATCACTTCCTGGTCTTCTCTAAAGAAAAGCGACCAATGAAAACGTTGTCATGTTGCCGTTGTTCAGCATGGAAACATTCATTAGCTAACAATGACATTATTGTTCTATTAATATAAAGGGAGGTCAGGTACTCTTTAAAACAGCTGGTAGTTATGGGTACTTTTTACTGAAGTACATTTCAAAGCCCAAACTTTTTTACTTTTACTTGAGTAAAGAAGTTTAGTCAGTACTTCTACTTTTACCAGAGTATCTGTACTTCTACTTGAGTAAAGGATGTGTGTACTTTTGCCATCTCTGGAAAACGTTATGTTGTTCTTAATCGTAAAAACATGTGTCGCCTGCATGTTACAGTAGTCCTGTGATGGTAACCATGGAGAGGCTTCATAGGTGGATGAAAAGGATTGAAATTGGGAAGTATTTTATTTGTTAAGAAATGCATTGCTAAAATGATAGGAGGTAGGGAACGACTCCAATGTGTTCTCAAGGTCAGCATGGGTAAAAGAGAGCCAAGTGGCTGGTGGAGCCGAGCTATGCAGCGTGGGCTGGGGTCTGAGGCCTGGAGGTGTAAAAAGCAGGTCCCCTCAAATTGTTATGTGTGAGATTCGCGTTTTTAATTCCCCACAAGCTGCCACATTACTGGGAGTTAATGTTGAGTGTGTAGGAAGGGTTTAATATCAGAGACTTTTGGGATGATTAAGAGAAGGCAGGCTGCCGTGTTCTCCATGGTTTGGACGAGCTACAGGGAGCTACAGAAGCCCAGATGGGACGTGATTACAGCTTGAACAAAGAGCTTTTCTGAGTCCCCGGTGGGATACTCGAGGATATGATTGGACCAATTTTTACAGATTGCAAACCTGTGGGCCCAAATCACGATCATGGGTATTGCTTAACCTGTTAAGCCCTGAGCCTGTTTTTCAGGCCTCGGGCTCGAAAAGGACATTCCCAGAACGACTATATCTTCATTTCTAAAAAGGGATAAATTAATAATCTTTTTTCTCAAAGCAATGATAAACCTGTGAGTTGGATGTAGAAAAGTCAGAATCAATATAGAATTTTTTTATTTTAAAGTAAATTCGGATTGAACATAGTAAAAAAATGTAAATTATAGCGTCCGTCCAAAAAAAAAAAACATTACTTACAGTATAGTGAAAATCACCCTTGGATGATGGGATCAAAGCCTAAAAGCTTTAGGAATCCAAACTATAAAATATAATAAGTACCCTGTATCAAGTTAAATTTGACCTTTTTAGAGAGATTTAGAAGAAAAAAACCCACTTCTGGGGTCATTTGGGTGCATTTTCCATATCTCTGATCTCCCTCGGTCTATTTTGATGATTGACATCTCCTTTTAACCGTTAGAGCCAATAGAATCGAGGGGAAGTTCCTCAAATCCATCTAAATATTACCCATTGGTGAATGAGTGATGCGTAGCCAGAAAGCCCCAGAACTGGAAGCACTCATACACTCTAGTAGCTATCATAGCAGCTATATATGAAAACTCAGTTTTTCCCCATAAATATGACGATGGATTATCAGTAATCATTTCAAAGTGACACAGACACATTGGATCAACCTATGGATTAACCTTTAGCAGCGTTTTTATCGTTTTAATGCCATTGAACACACATTTTGATCAGAACAACAGCAAAGGTAAACAATGTCCCGTGTTTGCTCCGTAAAGCTATGCGTGGTGTGATGTCTGGGTTTGCTTCCCATGCATTGATCGCTCAGGGATGATACTTATATTTCTGGAATCTGTGGAATCTCAGCTTGCTAATCGATATCTTGTTTGCAGATCCGCTAAGTGCGTAAGCCTTTTTTCGCTCAGGGCACATTTAGACGCTTCTTTTGAGACTTGTGTTTTGTTTCGGTAAAACATTTTCATATCTTCAGTTAGCTGAGTTTCTTCCCGTTAAGTGGGTATGACACATCAATAGGTTTTTAAATGTTAAGAAGCCCTGAGACACAGTTTCGTGAAAAAAAAGGGGCCTCCGGGTTTAACAGGTTAAGAGTTTTCTTCTGTAAAATGTCGACATGCTCTCTTGTCTATAACATGAATGAATGATACCAAGTCTGTGGTTTGGAGATCATCATAATGAAATGGCTGCCAATATATGTAAAACTGAATTTCCACGGTATGACATACGCTATGAGTCTGAATAACCTGAAAAGGTGATATATATTTTATATGCAAATAAAAGGGAAGGTGTTATAAAATGTCCGGTCATGTACATTTTATTGATAAAGACCAAGAACACACATTTGTCTCAGGGGGGGGCCTTAATGATTAAAATAAAGACCATTTATATAAAGAAGAATAAATGATTAACAAAATGAACACATTTATCATTACTTTATACAAATGGGTTATCATTTAAATTTAGAATAACTTTGCAAAACACATCTTATCTACAGTGTAAAACTGTGTGTTGTAGTACATACCTTGATCTGTGCCTTCTGGCAGGGCTCAGAGCACACTGACTGGATGATTTCACTGGTGTTACTCCAGATTTCCTCATCGTTCATCTTCAGGCCACCCTGATCCCAGCTTCCCACATGGATATAAGAGAATTCATCCTCCCCTGTCTCCTTGAAGTTCATTATTTCATACCTGAGGCACAAATACAGTGTGCATGAAACAGCACATGCACACATTCATAGTTCCCTTTGTACTTCTCCCACCATAATCTTTACCTGCCAGGTGAGTCTCCATTCTGGTCAAAGTAGATGGTCTCCCCAGACACACCAGTAAAGTTTGTTCTCATCAGGAACTCAAGCAGCTTGCGGCCATCGATAGGCCGCATGTTCTCACATAAACCCTGGCACCAGAAAAAAAAAAACATTTTCAATACTGTGAAATGAGAAAGCATGCAAATGAGTACACAGTACATTAACGTACCTTATATCCCGGACAGAGGGATTGCTGCATTTCGTGCAGGCCGTGAGCCATGGAATAGATGGCATTAATGACGAAACCCATCTTGGTGTCTTGGACATACTGATGGCGCAGAGACTCTCTCCCTGTGGAGGACAGAGACCTGCTCATAAGAAGAAACCCAATCACTGTAATCCAAATGTTTAGGATGTGTATAAGGAGGTGTGTGCTACATGATGTCGTACTAACAGGTGCATGTGCGGTTGTACGTGAGGCTCTCCAGCGGATGGCCCCGCAGCCGGCACTGGAAGCGATGCTGCCAGAACTCGGGGAACCAGGGGTTCCTCAGGTTAGCGTCCGGCTTCAAGTTCAGGTAATAATCGTCGAACCAGGTCACGTATGCCGACTTTAACTTTATAGTGATACCACCAGCTGCCTCCCTCTGGTAGCCATCGGTAACATCCGACCGGTCTGCCCAGCCGTCACTGGAGAGGAGGAGGAGAGAGACACGGAGGAAAGTACAGCACAACATTAGTGAGGATAAGGATTACTGATATGAGGCTCTATTTGACATGTTAGTTTTAAACGATTGTTGAGTTTGTATTTACATTAATAGTCTTTTTCTTTTTTTCGTAAAGCTTTTGATTATATAATCGTTTAAATTAAAAAATATGTTACAGGCAAACATAGGAATAATAGAAAATGTGTTAACTATTCCTTTTTATATACAGCACATTGTGTACTATTTTGAGCCTCTTGGTAATGCTTGCTTAATATTGCACCCACACAAAAATGTCATTGCTTGGATAGCATTGTCGCCTCAGAAAGATTTCTTATTGTCTTTTATCTTTGAGGAACAGAGAACCCTGACACAGAGAAACAAAAAATTAAAAGGCAAAATGTATATTGTTTATTTTGTATAAAGAAAAATCAGAAAAAAGGACAGTTTCATCCCCTAACTAACACCAACACTGTAGCCTTTAAACCTAGTCCACAAATACACCAATGAAACTGGTTTCACCAACAGACCAGACTCGACATCTTGAAATAGCCAAGATCAGCATTGCAGGGGGCAAATGTTGCCATAACAACCAACATTAGCTCATGTGAAAAAAAATACTTTTAGGCAACATGATTCAACATGTAGGGGTTTAACTAAACACAGAATTATCATGCGTACTTCATAATGTATTTTTAAAGAGGAATAACACCATGATGGCAGTGACTTTTAATGTGGCCTGCTGGAGAACAGCTGGGTGATTGCACAGATTGAAAAGAGACAGGTGGTGTCTCGCTAAATAAACCTAATGAATACTGTGCGGAGAGTTACAGTAAAATAAAATATTTCTTATGATGACTCAGATGTACCGACACACCATCACACACTGGGTGATAAAAATAAAAAGTATTTGCTCACATATCCAAGCTGAAGATTTCATTTAATTTGAATTGTGTTCAATTGCAAAGATAACTTGAAAACTGTAAGAGATCCAAGGTTGATGGTGCTTTCAGGACTTATTTTAAACAACATGTTTGGCGTTGTATGACTTGTTTTGTATATATCAATTCCATGGTCACAAGTTTTAGTTTGCAAAGTTGGTGTCTGAATGCTGAGTAATACAATCTCCATAGACTGAAGGCTGTTTAAATACCATTTAAATGAAGAACTTACTGATTTAATAACTTGAGGAGCAAATATCTCAATATCACAAACAAGTTCCTATGCACCAATCTCTCAATGCATTATAAATACAGACAAAGCATGGAATGAATTTTACATGGAAATGTTAAGGATTAATCGATTAATTTTATTTTATATATACTGTAGGAACTTTGATTCATCAACACCTTCTGACTATTATGACAAAAGATGGTCAATACACTTTTAACAGCAGGAAAACAGCAGCATCTGCAGACACATTTTTTAAAAACAACGAGCTTGGACTAAAAAAGCTATCTCATCAGTGAACGGTTGAGATGATTTTGCTCCATCTATTATTATCCCTCCCTCTGGACACTACCATCACAAACACAGAAGGCTGCTTACACCTCCACCCATGTGCACACATGTAAACAGGCACACCTCACTCACACAAATAAATGAACTCCTCTCTATCTATTCTAACTGACATAAAAAGCAAAGGAAGTCATTTTTGAAAACTTAGCCAACTGAGTTACACAACAGAAGTGTGGGTGTGTTTTTTTATGATGCTTGGTTCTCTTGGTGAGAAAGGAGATCATTTTATAACACATCCTTAGAGAAGCGAGCACAGAAATGGTATGCTGGCATAAAAAAGACAGGAATGGAAATGAAAAGCATGGATGGCTTTGACTCTGGATAGTTTGAATCACTCTTGAACGAGAGCTCTGAAACCCACACATCGACCTGGGAGGGCAATATGCTGTATGCAGCGTGTTGCTACACCACCTACAAGCTCCAAGACACACAAGTGTGAGCTCTCTCTCTCACACACATACACCCACACACAGAAACACACACATTAGTTAACTTTTGGCCAGATCTTCACTGAGTGGACACTTTACTGTGTAGTGGTACTAACTTGAGGCTGAATAGGTGTCCATTCCTATAATTAAACTGAACGAGACATGAAAGAAAAAAATGTAACTACTGTCTGAAGGTAACAGAGGAAAAACACACAACCTAAGCAAGCTTTGTTTTTCTGTTTTAAACTGAATCATTGTTACATTGTGACTGAAGGAATTGCCAGTTGTTAGCAGCTTAGTTTAGTTTACAAAGATAACATGATTAGTGACTAAGAATCTTTAAACTGAACAGCATGGTTGAAATCCACTAAGTGATAACTGATTCACACCTATACAACTAAATCATAAATTAAAGGGGCCGCATTATGTTTTCTTCAAGTTTGTATTTTGTTGGTCGAACACACTTATTGTAAGTCGCTTTGGAGAAAAGCGAATGTAATGTAATGTAATGTAATTATGCAAATGTTTAGGTTCATGTTTGTATTGTCTCCCGCTCATTGTTTGTTTGTAGCCTTTATTCATTTGTGATATTGGGCTATATAAATAAACATTGATTCATCCAGCTGAAATCCCATTGAGATCAACAATCTCTTTTTCGAGGGAGACCTGCAGCACATTGGTTACACATGTAAACATAAATACAACATAATTACAGGGGTACCATTTACAAACCTATTCACAATGACAGGTACCATGAGTATCAAATATCATTTCATCCATCCGAGCTTTAAAATGATGCAATGGAACCAAAATGCTCAGTTTCAAAATGTTTTGCAGAGTGTTCCAAGCTAGAGGGGCTGCGCACATAAAAGCTTTAGTGCCTAAAACAGTCCTAGCACTTGGCACATGTAATAAAAACACATCCTGGGATCTCAGGCAATAGCTACTTGCGGCTCTCTGTGAAATCAGAGAGCAGATGTAAGGTGGTAGTTTACCCAACATGGCTTTATAGATGAGCATGTACCAGTGACTGAGCCTCCGAACAGTAAGTGAAGGCAGACCTGCCCTGGCATACAGGGTACAGTGATGAGTAAGTGCTTTACAGTTAGTCACAAATCTCAGCGCACTGTGATAGGCGGCATCTAACTTGATCAGGCAATGGGCAGGTGCATTCATATAGAGATCACCATAGTCCAGCACAGGTCAAAAGGTCACACAGCCTTTTCCTGGCCTCAAGCGAGAAACAGGACTTGTTTCTGAAAAAGAAACCTAGCTTCACCCTCAGCTTTCTAAGCAGATTATTGACATGAAGTTTAAAAGAGAGACAATCATCAAGCCAGATACCAAGGTATTTATAACAGGTAACCACTTTGAGTACTTTTCCTTGCGTAGTAACAATATCCAAAGCAGTCTCTGGTGTCTTTTTGGCTTTTGAAAATAGCATTATCTTAGTTTTTATCAACATTTAAAAGAAGCTTAAGCTCAGAGAGCTGAGTCTGAATAATATTAAAAACAGCCTCTCATTTAACAACAGCCTCCTGAATGGAGGGACCTGCACAGTACATCAGGGTATCATCCGCATAAAAATTTAAAGTTGCTTCATCCACATTTTCACCTAAACTGTTTATATAGATGGAGAATAAAAGTGGACCTAAAACAGAACCTTGAGGAACACCATTTGTAATGTTTAACCACTCAGAAGAGAGCCCATCAAACTGAACACATTGGGACCTTTCAGAGAGGTAGTTCACAAACCGCCCCACTGCATGGCTGGATATGCCAATACTGAGAAGCCTCTGCTTCAGGATTTGATGATCGACGGTATTGAAAGCTTTGGAAAGACCAAACTCTGCACAACTCTGCTTTTTGAATAAGATTCCCGCAATATCATTCACCACTTTCATTGTCGCAGTGATGGTGCTATGTTGCTTTCTGAAGCCTGACTGATGTTTAGACAGGATGTCATTTTTACATAAAAACACCTTTACCTGTTCACTCACTAGGCTTTCAAGAACCTGGGCCAGAACTGACAATTTAGAGATGGGCCTATAATTATTTAATAAAGTGGCCTCCCCACCTTTTAGTTTGTTTGTGCTGAGGGAGAGGTTAAAAAGAGAAGTAAATCTGCAGCTATCTTTAAAAACAAGGGTTCTACTGTACGTTGTCCGGACCAGCCGTTTTTTTGGATCTAACTTGGTTAAGGCTTCATGAAGGACTTCAATAGTAAAGGGAGAAAAACTGAAGGGGTTTTCCAAACCACGTTTTTCAGAGTCACAGACTGCTGTGTTCACAGTAGCAGTTAGTAACAGAATCAAAGAGAGAGCCACACGACACAAATTGCTCGGTAAAACAATTTAAAATAGCGGCCCTGTCCGATATAGTGCCAGATGCTGTGGTAAGGCAAGGAGGTAGCTCATTTCGGATTTCACCGGTGGATAACGATTTTATGGCTTTCCAACATTTTCTAGGATCATTCAGGTTCTTTGTGGTAACTGACAGATAATACTGAGACTTAGCACTTTTGATTTGTGATTTGAAGCTATTCCTTAGCTGCCTACATCGCAGCCATTCTACCTCTGAGCCTGATTTCCTAGCCTTTGCCCAGGCCTTGTTTCTCTCATGAAGGAGACTAGACAGTTCAGCAGAAAACCAAGGATTGTCTCGTCCCTTCACTCTAAATTTTCATAAAACCAAGATAAAAATAAGACCATGCAGTTTCTACATCAGCACATAGATCGATTTTACCCCAATCTACTGGGACATGTCTCCATGCGTTAAGGTCCAAAAAGCTCTTTATTTTTTTTCATACTGCCTGTGCTGCAGCACCTCTTTTCACCCTCTGTCTGAAACCAAAGCCCAGTCTGCTCTGTTTGGTTAGCTGGCCGGGTCTGTGTGATTGGTCAACCGCTTAGAGATGTCCCGCCCTTTAGCCTATCACGTACAAAGTAAAAGCGCAAGTATTACACAGTGATGTCACTATGTTACAGAAGTAAACAAAGGAGTCCAATGGAGGCGGGCTATAGGGGGGGGTGCGAGAGAAACTTCCTATGGAGGGAACTTTGGGAGTTTTGCCTTTGCATACCATTTACATGCACAAAAACCAATAAAAAAAAGGCAAAATACTTCCTCTTTATCTCAAAACCTCAGGGTGTCACCAGAGAAAAATGTAAATCCATTAAATAGTCGGCTAAATACAAAGAAGGACAGTACTGCACCTGTGTGACTCTTTGCCTTCCTCGTTTTGAGGACAAAGCCTGTTAGAATATCACAACTCAATGTCTTTGTAATATATGCAATAACTGTCATTTCTCAACTTCTATACGTACAGTCTGAAGGATGACAGTGGCTTGGCAACAACAGTTTGAAATCGGCTTAGGCAGTGCTGGCAACAAAATACACACACAAAAAATCATTATCTTCTCCTTCAGAGTGTCTCTTTCTATAAATGGAAACTAAGCATGAATGCACTGCGCACATACAAAAACCTGGTGACAAATCTTCCATGCTGATGAAAAGGATGGAGGATAGGGCCAACAAAGTGAGGTCAGAAGCGCTGAAGGAAAGCAGCATTAATAAGACACATATAAATATAACAGTACGGGCTTATTTTTGATCGCACAAAAAGACACATACATTTGCCACCTTAACCTGGATTATAGAGCATAGTGTTTTGTAATGTAGTTCAAGGTTATTTTATGCTTCCTGCTGTCAGGTTTGAGCGACAGCCTACATGTGGCTCCTAATGAGGAAAGGCATTTATAGAACACGAGGGACGAGAGTGAGCCGGAGAGCTAAACCTTAAAATAAAACATGTTATTCTCGGAGAGTGTGAAACCTCCTGCTAAATCAACCCCCTCTTTCCCATTTATTTTTTTGCCTCATGTTTTTAATTGCGTTCTGTCCTTCCTGCATCAGTTGCCCAGTCTTTCTTTTTCCCGGTTCTTAAATCAATCTTTAAATGAGCCAGCACATAACAACATTTGAACTGGTTACATTTCCCTAAAAGAAACAAAATAACGATTTAGTATGTCGTTACATTGCTACATTTTTTGTAATGAATTATTATTGGAAAACCATCACTGCTGTATTTAGTTATCCACTTTTAATAAATAATACCTGGTATGAAGCGCCAATACCAATAGTGTCCTACTAAATATAGATAATGTATATATATATGATTGAATCTCAAGCACATTTGTGCAGGTTGAATGTGGTTATATAAAAAACCTGCATGAATAAAACTAATTGTATAACAATTAAAATAATTGTTAAATCAAATCAAAGCAGCTTTTTGGCAGTTATTCCACGAATAGCAACAAGTACAGAGATTGAGACCAAATGAAAAAATAGTCCAAATACGAAGGTATTTTAAGATAGACTTTTGCATCTCACTCATCTTAAATTAGTTTGTAGCATAGTGTCACTTGTAAGAAATAAATACAAAAATACCTTTATTTTCCTAGACCACCATGAAGTTGATGGATGCGATGAATTTGATAACAGGGATGATGATGATGATGATGAGAAGACAAAGATGGCCCCAATGACAACAAACACATCTTGTCTGATGATGCTGGACATCTGCAGAGACTGGATTGGAAATGACTATGAAGAAATCTGAAGCACAAATATTTCAGTCAATTATTTCAACTGCTGATGAAAGCAAAACAAAGTGTCCATTAGAAAGAATACATTCTACGCAGCACAATCGCCCACTCACCTTCCAATCAGCAGGAACTCCCCCACAAGACGCTGCCGTCTCATGGCCATCAGTATTCCTCGGACCGTCATGCCCTCGCAGAAACAGGCCACCACCCTGGCTTTGGGCAGATGGGCTCGTAGTTTCTGTAAAAGCTTATCAAAGCCCTGTTCGCCTGCGTTGCTGTAAATCTTATCGGAGTGGGCGATGCAGATCCCCTCTTTAGCTGCCATGTCTTTAAATGCTTCCATACCACTCTCACCATAATTACCTAAGAAGGGGAACACATGCATTAAATGGTCTTTCACGTTGCGATATTTCATAAACATTTATGCATTTGTTTCTTGTTTTTCTGCTTCCCACCCTTTCAGTCTGTATGATCACACAGGCATACACGGGGTGTGCACAATGAAATACTCTGATGTAATGCCGGCACAACACTGTGAATTTGTCCCCATTATGGCAACTGTCAGGGGTTACATTTCCCTGTTTTTGCTCAAAATGAGGTCACCTACTTTCTGTTGCTTAGCGAGTGTGCTCTCACTCTGGGCAAGGCACCGTTTGAGGCATCCTTTTTTTTCTTTTTTTTACTACGTGTGAGTTTTACTCTAATATGTGGCATGCCTTCTTGAGTAGTAATTTTCTAACTGTGTTAAACTGTTACCTTGATTCAACTCCCCGTTAATGTGTCAAGAAATGGGGCTGCCATTTCTATTTGCATCGTAATTATTTATTAATTTTTTTCTTTGATGTCATTGGGATTTCTGTGCCTTCATCAGCGCATTAGACTATTTTAAAGCGAAGTGTTGTGTGCTTTGTATGTGGGAATGCTGATATAATTAACTGGGTTATAAAGCTTGTTATTAGATTATGCAAATGTCATGAAGAATCACAAGCAAGGTGCATTTGTCAGATAGGGCATTAAAGTCACTGTCTTGGTATAACATAGATTCGAAACCCCAGAACTGAGCATGGAAATGTCATATTTGTTTATCTTGTAATACGCAAAACATCAATACGGCTGTCTAGGTAGTGTCAAATAGATCACAAAAGAGAACAAATAAATATGTATGGTGATCATATATACACACAGTTTAATTTGTTAAACAGTGACATCCTACTGCCTTCTGGACTATAGCAATATTCTGCAACATAAACAGTAAAACATAAGTATTTTATACAAGAATAGCTACCCAGGGCATGAGGTTTTTGTCCTGAAAGAGAACATTTCAGCAGACCTCTTCTCTAAATATCATCTACAATATGTTTTTATTCATAAGGACAACACTTGCCATCAAAACACATGGCCTTGAGCCACCAAGCCCTTACAAAGAGGCAGTAAATAGAGGGCACGGTATCAAATATGTTGGGTATTTTTGACTGAGAATGATGCCAATACAATATATTCTGTCTCTGGTGAGATTAGTGATTCAGGGGCTGGATGTGTTGAAGCTGTGATATCCCTGTGTGTTGCTTTTGCCTATAGTTCAGGGGGTTAGGGCTGCTTTGAACATCTGCTCTACAAAAATATCCTAGATCCACTTGTGGTAACAAAAAAGGAAATGCACTAAAGTGTTTAAGCCATCCTTCACATACACATCCGTCCATTCAAACAAAACAAAATGTTAAAGTTGATTGTTCCCTATAACGATGGGAGATCAATTGTTGGTCTCCTATCTTTTTCACTGTATTAAAAGATAGCATACAATAATAAAAAATAAAAAATGAAGGGTATAACGAGACACTGCTCTGAGAATGGGATCACTGAAATAAGTGGACACGGTGCCATGCTTCCCAGAGAGTTCAAAGCCCATGGCAGATGTTCCCTGGGAAGCTTTGCCAATAATGAACAGGATTACAAAGAATATTTAATCAGAGCTAATTTTATATGAATTTGATAATAACGCATAGATATAATGGCCTCCCCTGTACAGTAACAACTCAAATGTGATGTTTCACAGAGGAGTGTGTTCGTGTTTATGTGTCCCCAGTGTGCTTGAGGCTATTCACACTGATAATGATAGTGGAGATTCAGCTTCTTCTTCTTCCAACGGTAGGTCAGAATATTAGTGAGTATAATTATAATATTTCTTCAATTCTATTTCAAAGAAAAAGATGGAAAACGACTGAAAAAAAGAACTAATAATAAGAACTTAGTCAGGCACTGCCCACAAAAATGCAGATGTTCTGACCCAATGTAAAACACGAGAGAGAATATTGTATACACAAAGACAAGTGTAAATAACGATGAGAGAGGTATGACAGGAGAGTGACAGAATGACACATTTTAAGCTGTAACGCACACTATAACACACACTATACACACTCTTACCTTCTGTGTGTATTGCGGACACGTAGCTCCAGTTGTATTTCTTAACAATGTCTACCATGGCTTTGGCCTGTTGCATATCGGATGGCACCACCCTCATGAAATACTTGAAAAGGCTCTGTTGAAAGGAATACATATGTCCATAAGTCTGGCAGTATACCTTTCCGTCCATTATAACCCTTATTATAAATAAACATCATTCCAGTTAAATTCGATGAACAAAACACCCTACATGCTGTGTTTTTTTTTTAATTATTTAATGTATTCTACCTGGCCTATTATCACCAGCTTTCCATTAGTTATATTATATAACCATCCTGAAGATACTCAATGAAAAGTCTGCCCTTGTAGTTGTCATGGCTGCATAATAGACACATGATAATAGAGTTGCAAGTACAATACAATGCAATTAGGGAAATATATATTACAATATATAATATATATACAAAACCAGTAAGCAAATGAAAATACAACATTTGATGAAGACATTTTTGCAGCCTTGCAATTCAATATGAAGATTTCTAAAGCCTGTTGTTTGTGTTAACTGGTCTTACCTTGTCACTGAGGTCCATGCTGGTGGCTGAATAAGCGATCTGTGGGATGTTGAAGAGCTGAAGGAGATTTTGCACCTGGATGGCCACAGAGCTGGATCCCGGTCCAATCATTCCCACAATGGGCTTCTTTGCCTGCAGCAACATGCTCCCTGCCTCTGCAGCGCACCTGCCTTGGCTCTCCTCCTCTTCGTTAGACACTAGTGTGTCCCGAATAAACTCAATACTCTGCTCCAGCGCCACCGCCGAGTGCCAGCATGAGTCCCTGATAGTGTTTAGGCATGCATGATGGGAAAAGGTGACGGTTTGGAGACGCCAAATAGATGATTTGGGAAAAAACAAAAAAAAGAGCTGTGAGCAATGTGGAGTCCAGAGTTCAGCAAAAGCTTAATATGAGTCAGTCACATCAATCTTGCAAAGTCTTGTTTGTACAAATGTGCCTTTTTGTGTTCCCCTGCTGTGTTTTCACAGCCCTTATGGAGAGGAGGAATCTTTGCAGCGACCTACTTCTTCAAGATGCACATGGCATTTCGGATACATTTGACTGCAATCTGTCAGCCAGCCTTTGTTAGTTGGTCAGATTGACCTGTTGGTCAGTTTGACCTGTGTGTCAGTTTGACCTGTGTGTCAGTTTGACCTGTGTGTCGTAAAACCTGAAATTCTATTTGATGTTACAATAGTCAATGGGATTTCATTACCTACTCATAAGAAACATGTCAATCTTTTCTTAAGTCTTTCTTAACTCCACCTGCCAGTAGCCAGCCCTCTTCCCTTACCTTAAGTCCCCCTGGCCAGACAAGACCCTTCTTTTGTATAAAGTTCTTCCTTGTGTGGCCCATTTATAATTTAACAGTAAACGTTGCAAAGAACAACAACATCAGAAGTTTTGTAAATGGTTTCGGACCTGATCTCGCATCCCAGGGTGATATTGGGGAGGATAGTGGGGTCTGCGTTGATTCGATCCAGAGTGTGCATCATGGCCTCCACTCTCTGGATCCCATACTGCTCACGCACCGCACCACACTTTCTCTCATGGACCTGAGCAAAACCCAAGTGAGATTGATGACATCACATATACTCATGTGGAGAAAATGAGCACATACGCATGAACACGCAGCATGTACCTTGTCTGCAGGTGGTTGGTGATGGACGGAGAACAGAGCTCCTATAATGATGTCACCAGGGATATGTGTCAATACCCTTCTCTCAGTGTTTTGGGCATTGACCCCAGCCCGCTCTTTGAGGCCCAGCCAGCCGGGATCAGCTCCCAGAAACACAGTCACTGCCAACAGCCTAACATATAACCCTAATTTATTTCCCATCCCTGGGTTTCGCCCTGCTCCTCCAGCCATCCTTATTCCTCTTAGAGCTGACGTTCTGATGAATGTGCTTTCTCTGGCACGGTGCTCTTAGTGTACAGGGTAAAGGTTATATTCCTGAAGAAAGGGAAAGGGGTAGAAGGTGAATGAGCTCAGGGTGTAAGCAATTGTTATTTTACCAACCTGACAAGAACCACTGACGACCATTATAGTTTGTTTTTCTTAAAACAGACTTCTTATGTAATTAATATAATTTGAAAAAAAAAAAAAAAAGATTCAGATTATTATTTTAAGAAACTTATATTTGAATAATTCCTAATACTGTAGATAAGGACCCATAGCAAACATCTTATCTTTCCATTGATTTTATTGTATATTTAAACCGTGCCAAGGCTACTATTAGGTACTAAGGTTCTCCCATTACAGAAATACATTGATATTTAAAATGATTATTCGAAAATAAGTCATTCGAAAACAGAAAACAATGATATTAATTATTAAGTAAAACAATTGGAATGGCAGAATAAAAACGTGAGATATAGACAAAAGTAAGCTACACCTCTTCCTTCTGCACGTGAATATTATACCAGACTGTCAACTAGGACCTTTTATTATAAGACTTACTCAGTTGAGTCAGCACATGTATTTTAAGTACAGTGATAATGGGAACAAAGAAAAGTAGGTTGGTTATATTTCACAAATGCCAGTGTATTTACAACTTTCTATTCCCCACTTAAACATGTCATTAAGCTGCTGGTGCTGAAATTATGTTGGCAAGGCTTCATGCAACTTTTAATAAATTACATCTGGGCTTTGTGTACAATGAAGAATACACACCGTACGAAAACATCGCTCCTGAATTTAAGAATCAATTAATTACGTCTGCGTAGCGCGCATCCAAACTAAGAGACAACTTCAGCCTACCTGTTTTCTGCCCGCAGCCCTGCAGATGCCATCCCTTTTGAGAGCGTTTCCATCACAGAAGAGCAAAAAGAAAAACGCTGCAGATTTCTGCTCAAGCTCAGTCTGGCGCCTGGTTACAGGAAACTGCAAATAGCAGCAGATAATATAGCTCGTTATTGGAACATGTTTGACTTACTGACGCACACGGCGGCCCCCCTCCTTCTCCACCCCCTCCTCCTACTCCAAAACAGTGGAGAGCATGGAGCAGCAACAGTGACTAAACGAGCAGAGCTGTGGAAAGCTAAGGGAGCCGAGCCACAGAAAACGCATGTTTAGCATGAACAAAAAGTACACACATATAAAGGAAAAATGGTAATTGTTCACAAGTAAGTCAATGCAGCAATGGTGTTGAGGAACGTGATGATCTATATGCGATTGGTGTGCAATTAATTGGTAAGGCGTGATTATTTTTTCACCTGCACTTGCAGACGTGCACATGCAGCATTCACTGTAATAACCGATTCCAAATGGTCCATGCTTTAGTTTGATTTAAATGGTTTTCTTTCTGACCTTCCTGTGCTTGAGGAAATGTTGACTGTGTGATTGAAGGAAAGAAAAAAAAAAAATATATATATATATTCTCCTTAATGCCTCATGGATTGCGATTAATGTGTCATTAAGTCTCTGTGTTCAAATAGATATGGTTGTGGCTCTGAGCTCCAAAGAAAGTGATAGTATCAGGACAGAACTATTTCTCTCTCTTGCCTCAGGTCCAAATGATTCCTAGAACATATGAAAGGTTTGTCTTTTATTAAATGAAGTGTCTCGTCCAATTCCATGTATTTCTTTCTATATTGTCATGAGGGCCAGCATTTGAATCAAAGTCAAACATCAAATATATTCTGTGGTAACTAGAAGCTCTTCCCTCTAAATTGGAGAGAATATTGATGAAGATGTGAATTATGAATAGAACAGAACAGAACTCTCTTAAACAATTATGTAATTTAATTATACTATGTCTGTCTTTATATGAAGTGGAAATCTAGGCAAATACACAATCTGAATATAACAAAGAACACAATCAGTATAGATACATTTAGCATGGCAACAACAGTGTGTAATTAGGGTATAATTATTCCATCTACAGAAGAGAAAGTCAAAATAACTTATTTACATTTCTGAAGCTTCATCAGACATGAGAACACCTCCACAATGTAAAGGTGAATCCAGAAGCTTCTGATGTAAGACGCAGGGATGATCAAGGCTTTCAGCAAGCCCCCAAATAAACAAAAGCATTTCCAGCCACAGTTAATTAGCACAGTGAAAATGAATAATGATGCATATCCAACAACAATCTTTTCGCAGGATGATTCGAAAGTCTAATCAAATGGAGGTCAAATATGTGCTTGAGGATTTTTCTACATGGATTCATTACCAGGAGCCAAATGAATGGATTTCTCTCTGCAAAAAACAGGTTTGTTAGTTGCCTGGGGAGACAGAGAAAGGAAGGGAGCCTTGGTGAACTGTCATTTATAGAGATCGGTATAGGAAGCAGTCCCATGGCGCCCTCTGGTGGGGCTGTGAAGGAAGCTCATTCATTATATCACATGAAAGGAGTTCCCTAATCACTGAACTCAAGCAGGGGGCACACCTTTATACACACACACACACACACACACACACACACACACACACACACACACACACACACACACACACACACACACACACACACACACACACACACACACACACACACACACACACACACACACACACACACACACACACACACACACACACACACACACACACACACACACACACACACACACACACACACACACACACACACACACACACACACACACACACACACACACACACACACACACACACACACACACACACACACACACACACACACACACACACACAGAGATGAGTGGTAACAGCCAAACAAGCAAACCCCAAAACAAATATTTTTGTTCCCACCATGATAGTGAGTATGTGCTGTGTTCTGGCCTCGTAGTCCAGCCGGTCCGCGGTGTAGACCACCCCGGTGCCAGGGCTGACCCTGAACAGCCTCATACTGACTGGGTCTGCTCAGTACTCAGAAAGCTCAAACTCCATCAAAGTGATCTTCTGATATAGCGTTGATGTGCAAATATATATCCTCAGGCAACAGCTTGCTTTGAGCACGTGTTATCAGATTGTTCTCAGTGAATAATTTGTTTTAAAGTCATCCGTCTGAAGTGAAGGTAAGGTCATATGACCACGCAGACAATCAAAGACATTTCCAACATTTTTGTTTGATTAAAGGAATTTTTGGCAACACTTTCCAACAAAATGAATAGACAAGACATTTGGTTGTTTGGCATTGAAACTATTTAAACTATGAATCCTGACAGGGGCTTATTGCTCAATACTTTATACCTAACTGCAGAGTGTAAATATATTGGCTGTTTAAAGTTAAATAATACATTTTTGGATGATATTGATTTGCCTTTAGCAACATTATTAAAAAAAACATAGGCCTACTGTTTATACAAATCAGCAATTACACACGTGAACCTATAGGCTACAAACCGTGTTTTATTTCACTCCTCATTCACTCTGTAGTCCGCGTTTTATCATGGTAATTAGTTACATCCCATAATGCCAGGAATAACAGTTTACTTTATTTGATGAATAATGTGTCTGGGGTGATGTGTGTGTGACACATCATGGGTTATGCCTACGCTCATGACTCGCAAAACAACTGTACCATCTTTGTTATTACAACATATGGGCCTCAAGGGGAAGGAGTTTCGCTGAAGTCTCGGGATGTTTGCATTTTTTCTAATTGCCCCCTCATGAAGTAAGCTTCACCCTGAGGCTAAGCGGCATGTGACTCGACAGAGAGGAGGGGGTGCATGGTAATTTAAGCTTGGGAAAGATTCACTTGGACCTTATTCAATGCGTGTATTCGTTCCTACTTGCAGTCTTCAAAATAGAACCTAGCTGAAATGTGGCAACTTGCAATTATTAGTTTTATATTGTGTTTTGTACAGTCATATCAACAATTTCCCCGTCTTTGTGCTATCCGGGAAGTGTTGCGCACAAAGGAGTGCTGCCCTTCCTGGGGAGGGGACGGCTCGCCCTGTGGAGCCACCTCGGGCCGGGGCTCCTGCATGGATGTGGAGGTGCCGGACCGGCCTCACGGGCCGCAGTACCCCTTCTCCGGATTGGACGACAGGGAAAAGTGGCCATTGGTTTTCTTCAACCGGACTTGCCAGTGCACAGGGAACTTCATGGGTTTCAACTGCGCAGACTGTAAGTTCGGATACTTTGGTGTGAACTGCAATGAGAGGAGAGAGTCCGTCAGGAGGAACATATTGCACCTGTCCCGGGCCGAGAAGACCAGGTTTGTTTCTTACCTGAACTTGGTCAAGCAGACGGTCAGCCGGGACTATGTAGTGGTCACCGGGACCTACCAGGAGATGGAAAACGGCTCCAACCCGATGTTTGCTGATGTGTCTATGTATGATGTGTTTGTGTGGATGCATTACTATGTGTCCCGTAACGCGCTGCTCGGCGGCCCGGGGAATGTGTGGACCGATGTGGACTTTGCCCACTGGGCGCCGGGGTTCCTCCCATGGCACCGTGTGTACCTGCTGCACTGGGAGCATGAGATCAGGAAGCTGACCGGAGACATGAGCTTCACCATCCCGTACTGGGACTGGAGAGATGCCCAGGGATGTGACGTGTGCACAGACGAGCTGATGGGGGACCGGAGCCCTCATGACCCCAGTCTGCTCAGCCCAGGCTCCCTCTTCTCTTCTTGGACGGTAAACATATTTGAGATATTTCTCCAGTCTGGTCGTGACAACATTTTTTTTGTTCTGTGTTCTCTCCATGTTTCTCCTCTTCCCTTTTTCATGTCTTACAGTAATACAGTTTGAAGATTGTAGTTAATGAATAAGCTATGCCTAAGAGGTATAGTCTACAGATCTCTATCTAACAAACAATGCTCAATAATTAGCCAATGTAAACAACGAAAATCACTTGTGTCATAAAAGGGATTCTAAGATGTAAAATATTGCGATGTTAAACTATAGGGAAAAATACAACATATAGATAATATAAATACAATAATATATATTTGTGATAGACAGCCATTGCAAAAAGTATTGTGATGTAAACAGGGATGTTATTATGCATAAGGAGCTTAAGAGTTAAAAGTGGATAGGCTTTTAAGTGAACTAGTGGATGACTTTTCAGTTACAGTATTAAAGGTTTTAGTCGTCTAAAGAGTTGGCTTTGATCTTAACACATTTAGTCATTTTTGCTTAAAGATCATTACATACTAATTTTTGGTCCATCACAAAATCGATAACTTATTTTTGAATTAATGCGCAAAAACATCTGTTTTGATCAAAAGGTTATAACATACTTTGCCTTCCTCCTTCTCGTCTGGAAGCGGGATACTTTGACATCAACCAACCTTATAAAGAACACCTAATATAAGGATCATTTTCAAACTCAGTGTAACCAATTTCAAGAAGCAAAAATATCGTTTGCAACATCCAAGCAATATGACACCTAGTGCCTCCATCAACAGGTGCTGTGCTCCAGAGCAGAAGACTACAGTAAAAGGGGTGTGTTGTGTAATGCTGAAAAGGAAGGCCCATTGCGGCGTAACCCTGGAAACCACAACCGTAACGTGGTTGAACGAATACCAACTTCTGCAGAGGTGGAGTTCGCTCTCAGTCTGACCGACTATGATACCGGAGCCATGGACCGCAGTGCCAACATGAGCTTCAGGAACACTCTGGAAGGTCAGATAAGCTTGACCTCAAACAAACAAATAACAGACACACACCCCCCCCCCACACACACAGTAGTGCTAAATAAAGTTTTATTCATTTACATTTTTTGACGTTTACAACATGTTGCCGTCACCTTTGTAAGTGCCAATTAACCGGTAAATACCTGTCCTCTTGCAGGATTCGGGGACACTCAGACTGGAATAGGGAACAGCCCTCGAAGGGGGTTGCATGCTGCTCTTCATGTGTTCATGAACGGATCCATGTCTTCAGTGCAGGGCTCAGCAAATGACCCCATATTTCTTCTCCACCACGCTTTTGTTGACAGGTGAGACACACACACATACGACACACCTTTTATATTTGAGTACATTTTCACACTTGCACTCAACGTAATTTTCTTTGTCTATGGAAGCATTTACGAGCAGTGGCTCAGGAGGTACAGACCGTCTCCATCAGATTTTCCAGACTCTGATGCACCTATAGGGCACAACGGCGACGCCCACATGGTGCCCTTCCTGCCCCTCCACAGACACAGAGACTTCTTCATCTCCAGCAAGGATCTGGGATATGAATATTCATACCTTCTAGATTATAGTAAGTTCAATCTAAACAGAGGCTTTCTATTTTCAACATCTATTTGCATTTGGAGTACATAGGTTTCCGTCATCTCTGTTTTTAAATGTCCCCTGTAACTATAGAGGAAAGATATTGTAAAGGAAAATATAATTCAGGCTTGGTTACATACTCTACTATCCCTGTTTAACTTGAATAAACGTTTCCCTACTTTCCTGGGACTACTTATATCCTTTGTTTTCAGACCAGAGGCTAGCAGAATCAATGGGTCCTTACCTGGAGGTGTTGCAGGACGTGTGGCCCTGGCTGCTGATTGCAGGGGTCTGTGGAGGGATTTTAGCAGTGAGCATAGCGGCTGCTGTCCTAACTGCAAAACGGCGATATGGAGCCCCGTCTTGGCAGAACGTGAGGAAGTGGAGAAACGTATTTGCTCTCCCAGAGAGAGAGCCACTTATCAGAGGCAGTGAAGAAACCAAACACCCTAACTACCAAACAGCTATCTGAAGGCACAGCCAACCCTGTGCACTGATGCAATTATAATATCAAAGCACTGTGAATGATGTGTTGTATTGGCTTATTGTAATGAGCATTGCAATCTTTGTTACCGGCAATGTATTTAAACTGTATTAAAAGCGTTACAAAAAAAGAAGTTTGTTATTAAGAGGCATTCATATTCCTCACACAACTTTCTAGCTCATTTCACACATGGTCTGTGCAAGTTATGCTTCCTGTCATGTTAATGTTCCAAAATGACTTTCACATTCATAAGGTTAAATGATTTAAGCTGATTACCATCAAATCAAGGTTCTGCAGGATGGTGGGGGTACCACTTTACAATAAGACTAACCTTATAAAGGATTCATAAAGGATTTCTAATTAGGTTATGAATTAGATTGTAAACACTTTATTAATCATTAAAGGTTCCATGTCATGCTTTTCCGGTTATTACCCGTCCCCTTGTGTGTTATGAAGCTTTTTATGCATGTAAACAGTCTGTAGAGTCACAAACCCTCAAAGTACACCCTGTAGCGAGTAAAACTCTAACACAGAAAAGAGCTGTCTGTGCTGCCCCAGAACGCCTCGTTGGAGATTTCTTTTTCCATTGTTTACTTCTTGGGTATAGTGACGTATTTCGGGTATAGAGACGTTACGTTTGGACCAATCCGCCCAGAAACTCCCAGCCAGGCTGCGGGTGTGTGTGTGTGGGTTTCGCACTGTGTCTCACCGACGGACACTGGGCTCACAGGGAGAGGGGTGGGAAGGAGCTCCAACAAGCCATTTAGGACAGAGTGAATACACACACTATACAGAGATGCTGTATGAGAAACTTGGGCTATATAAATAAACATTGATTGATTGATTGATTAAATAGATTTGTTTGTGTTGCGAGACGTGCTTTTGGAAAGAGGACAGACATCTTTACATCTGGGACATGTTTTAATATTCCAATCCAGAAAGCGTATAATAGTAAAAAAAAAATTAGAGGTCACAACTGATGGATTAATAATGCCCCTCCGCAAAACTTGATCTGCTTATACCGTTTCTGAGAAATATTTACATTGGGATGTAATCTATCACACACATCAACCCAATTTCAAAAGTTCAACACAAATGTTTATTTTTGGTAAATTGGTTCTCTAATCATTTTTACCCATACGTCAGCCAAAAATCTGAGATGTGCTCTCTAGCATAGCATTTTGAACAATACAGTACTTTGCTGAAAAATAATTTGTATTCAATTAGCATTCTCTGATATTACAGTACATTCTCATTATACAAACTGCGCTGTGTTGCTTTAACAAAAACTTAATTGAATACAGCATTGATCATTTCGAAAGCAAAACTTGTACAAATATACATTAGGTATAATCATGGTAAAAAATACAATTTGTGATGTGAATGAAAGGGGGTAGAAGGAGCACATTTTAATTTGTAAGTTTAAGGGTCCAAATTAGCTGTTGTATTTCTTTTAAACACAACTTATTCATATTAAACAAGTGTCTTGGAGATTAACATTTCCTGCTTAGACTACATGGAGCCGCTTCATTGTCATGGGAACATATCTATGAGCACTGCATTCAGTCAGAAGTGATTCTGGTGGACAAACAATGCAATCATTAAATATACGAAATGATAGGATGGATGAATCTTTTAACATACATTGTGGGAATAGAGAACTGTGGTCCTTTAGGATGACTTAAGCATAGTCACACCCAACTCTTATCTTATTGGGTGGTAGTAATCCCCAGGGAATTTCAGTGCAATTACCAAGTGTAACCCTTAACCTTTAGTGGAAACATTTTGTAAACAAATGTTGTAGATTCCCGAGCATTCCAACATCTATATTGAGCAATACAAAGGACAACAACTCAAGAAGAACTAGAAAAATCAAGTTTGTTGACAAATAAGAATGAAAGGGGAACGCTGTTGAAGAGCAGAGGCCAATAGTCCATGACAGCAAAAGAGGCGACTCTTTAGAGAGGTAAGGAATGAACTGTGTGGCCTTGGATTCAGCTAAAAGGTACGCACCATGTTTGTCATTGAATACCTCATCATTCATCATCTTCCTCCTCGCTATCAGTCTCCTCTTTTTCCTTTATTTCCTCTTTGGGTGGGGCCGGTGGAGGAAGGTCAAGGCGTGCCCACGTCAAGGGCTCGGATTTCTTCATGGCTATCTCGATTTTGGCAGCCATCATGTTCACTACGCTTTTACTCACGTCTATAACCTAAAAGAAAACAAGGACATGTAACAGATATGCTTGCTGCTTTGACACGGGGTGATCACAGATACACTGACCGGAGCTCTGAGGAGTGTTAAAACCGGTGGAATACACACAGGAGGAATTGTATTTTTAAAGTACTGCTCCTTTGAAACCTGACAGCAAAGATTTCTATTGATAATCAGTGGTATATATATATATATAAATATGACATATATTCATGCATGTATATATGATGTATTGCTGTATGTGCAATGCTGTACAAAAAAAAGTGTATGTATTCAAACCAGCATATATCAAAGGTCATGGGAAGTAATGCTGTACTTACTCCCCACAAGTTGATTTTCTGCAAAAATTCCTTCTCTCCCTCAAATATAACATGGATGTCGATCTAAAGGAGAAAACATAAATTATCATTAGGTTGAGAAGACCACAAACGCAAAAACAAGCTATGGACAGAAATCATATTGTAGTCTCTACAATATAATAATCCCTCACCGTGGTGCTGTTAGCCTCCACGTAGCTCAGCTCTGGGATGCCATTCTTGGCGTAGATGGAGACGATGACCTGCATCCCCGTCTGGTGCCAGTCAAACCGACATGGAACCACTTTGTTACCCTGCGTGGAGATTTCACAACATTTGAAACAAAGTCAAGCTGAACCACAAAGCAGTGTCTCCACCATGCAAGTGTTTACCACACACACCACTAGATGGAGTCCCAGCTGAGGCTCTCTCAGAAGGACATACACACATGAATGATCACTTGCTGTCAAGCCGGCACCTACCTCATCTTTTTTCCTCCATAGATGTTCTCCCGTGGTGCAGCCCTCTTGAGAGAGGAAGGTGTTAAAGTCGGAGGTTTTCCTCTTACAGCAGCTCCAGTATTTCATCCTGAAGATGCAGGAATAGACACCCGTTGGGTTTTTAGCTGTCAATTACGTGTCGCTCAAGAGAAAAAGTGAAAAAGACTAACAAGAAGACAACAGGAAAATACTAGTGTTAATCCTCGTGCTCCTTTTACAGTTTCGAGAGAATGTGTGACCTGCTCCAACGAAATCAGTCGCATTGACCCGAAGACACATTTTGAGTTGTATACACTGTTGGAAAGAGGAGATTCACAGCTTTCTAATGATATCAGGATTGTTGTTGTACTCCAAATATGTCACATTATATAATGACTGTCACCGAGTCATCATTTTGAGAAAAAAGGCCTTAGAAGTTTCCTCTTCTCTGGAATCCATCGATCTGATTGGTTATTAGCGGCTAGCAAATGATCAAAGTAGAACAGAGGGAAGATATTTTGGTTTGGATTACTGGTCTGGGGGAAGCTCGCGAGTGTGTGTGTGTGTGTGTGTGTGTGTGTGTGTGTGTGTGTGTGTGTGTGTTTGTGTATTTTTGCGTTTGTGCGTATTGTGTTTGTTTCCCGGGGAAAACACTCACGAGAAATACCGGCTGTTGTTATGCCTGCTGTGACGTTAAGTTACTCCGTTCTCCGCTTGTAATTATGCCGTCACAAGCTTCAAAGTTGTATTTATCATCTGAATATGCCAAAACAAGTTTAATATTCTGAAAGCCGAGACTTTGTTTATTTGGAATCAGATGAAAACAAACTGTAACGGACCCTGTCGTGTTATCTATGATCACTATACGCCTTTCATTCATAATTTCAGCGGAGGGAGGGGGGCGGCGCTGCGGAACAGCAGAGTGCGAGTTAGAGCCGTCATCTTCCCTTTACGAGCTTCAAACATGTATTTATCGTGTGATTTTGGAAATAAAAGTTTCCTATTCTGAAAGCCAAGACTTTGTTTATTTAAAATCAAACAAAACAGCCGAACCCCGAAAAACAATTTTTTTTACGCAAATCCACGTTTATTTTGAAATGAGCCGCGGCGACTTCCGACTGATTTCGATAGAGCGGGTCACAAATGTACTATTCCATGTCAATACAGTGAAATGCTGTGATGGAAATGTTTTTCAGTGATACTAACCCTTCATGGAAGATAGGAAATCCCGAGTGGTATGAGCACTCTTCCGAATCGCTTGCAGGTCCGTCAAAACTCTAAAGACGACAACATAAGTATTAAGCAGATTGCTATTGTTGACACAAATAAAAAATGGGCTTGGTTGTATAGCAAATATAGTTATGGGATGTAGTTGTACAGTATTTTGTTTTCCAATGAAAAGTTTCAATATCCTGATTTGACCTCTACAAAGACCCTTACTGACTTATCAACTATAGGCAGGCGCCCCTCGGGATAACATCTCATGGCTTTCAATCACATCAGTTGAAGCACAATTTATGTAAATCATTAAAGTCATGCTCCAAGCTTTTGTAAAAGATATTAATGCAACTTTACTTAAAATGCATGTTCTAAATGTGTGGTTTCTGCTTTGACAGAACAGATTAGCTTGAGCAAACACGGAAGACACTTTTCTTTTTTAAATCAATTTTGCCTTAGCTCATTTGACATGACATAATTCATCATGATTCGTTTATGTTTTCATGAAGCAAATTACAATTAGTTTTCAAATCAAGCAATGCGGAAACTTTATTTAACAGAATCCACAGTTTTAGCATGAAGCCAAATAACTTGAAACGTTTGAGCTGCTGTTGCCAAATCCCTACAGAGGTATGTATGTATACAAAATCGTTTTTTATTTACACATTATTTTACCTTTATTTAACCAGGATAGGTCTCATAGAGAGTCCTGGCCCAAGAAACAGTTACAGACAATTTTACAGTTACACACAATCACAACACAGAACACACCAAGTTAGGCCAAAGCATTAACAGACACAGCGGCCTGCTTCAAGGTCGCTTTGCGTGTGTTTAACGAGACCAGCTCTCTGAGTTTCAGCTCAGTTTGAAGCAGGTTCCAAGCTTGAGGGGCAGCGTAACTGAACGCCCTTTTCTCCAGTTCAGTACGGACCTTTGGTACAGTTCAAAGGAAAAAGTTCTCGGAGCAAAGCCGATAAGATCCTGTCTATTTTCTGTTTATGTACATCCTTAGATAAGGGGGAAGAGCACCAACAATAGCCTTATATATAAGGATGTGCCAATGTTTCAGTCTACGCGTGGTCAGGGAAGGCCATCCAACACGAGTGTATAGATTGCAGTGGTGCGTCAAGGTTTTGAGGTTTGTGATGAATCTCGTTGGTAGACGGTATCTAGCGAGCGAAGGCACTGAGAAGATGCATTCATATAAACCACATCTCCATAAAGCAGCACAGACAGAAAGGTTGCAGACACTAGTCTCTTTTTGGCCTCATAGGAAAAACAGGACTTGTTTCTAAAGAAAACCTAATTTTATTCTTAATTATTTCAAGAGTTCTACAATGTGTGGTTCAAAAGAAAGCGAATTGTGAATTGTAATTCAAAGATACTTATACTGCAACACAGATTCAGCCTCCGACCCATGCAAGGTGGTGATAGGAGGAAGGTTCAAGACCTTGGGATTTGTTTTCGAGAACATAATTTGCTTTGTCTTGGGAGCATTTCAAAGTTTCAAATCACTCATGTTGGATTGTACAATGTTTAACACCATGATCATTTATACCATTTTCCTCCTGTGTACATCAAAACATTCACTTACTTTAGTACATCCTGCATTCTTACAGGATGTTCCAATCTTGATCTCGTCATTATCTTCCTCTAGAAAGACAGAGAGAGAAAGAGAGACGACAAATTGACTTAGATGATTTGAAGTTGTTTCATCCACAGTTGTGATGTGTTGTCCCTGCCAGCTTTAACTCGAACGCCACAATGTGAAAGACACAGGTTAGGGCAAATTCCCACAGGACATCCATTAACTTCCCCTGTCAACATGACCTTCCTGTCTACTGTAACAAGAAGCCTATGGTAATGGATGGTCGTCTGCAGTAAACGGGCTCAGAATCACAGAATCACTGATGAGATAACAAGAGACAGAGGTTAAGGTGAAGTTCAGTTCTTACCTTTCTTCTCTTCTGCATTTTCAGTAAGCTTCAGTTTCTCCAAAGCCTGCTTCAGAGAAGAAGAGACTTTGTGCGGCATCCTCCCCATCGGCTCATCAGCACTGTAACAGTAACACATTTATTAGGTAGGACACATTAACAGCAAACTTAGGCAGTGTTTCCGCCAGACCAGGGCTGAGAGGGCGTCCACCCCGAGAGCGGGGGGGCGTCCCTTATAGATACTATCTCCAGTGTTTCCCATACATTGATTTAATTGTGGCGGGCCGCGACAATTAAATATCGTCCGCCACAAATGGATCTCATAATTTTTTTTACTCAACTCTGGTGTGTCTCACTCATTAACAACGCAACACAGAGCAACAAAAACGTTGTCTACAGTAGCCATGAACTCGCATGTATTATTGTATTTGAGGGGGGGGTGGATGCGTGTACCACCCAAATAGGTTAAGGGGCTTTTGGCATTTCTTGCCGGGGGGGGGGGGGGGGGATGGGGATCGGCTCGAGCTCAGGGCGTTCCGAGCTGAATAAGGGCAAATGACGGCAAGAAGCCCCCTTGCAGAAACGCTGAACTTGGGCCAAAGGTGTTTCTTATTATTTTATGATTGGGGTAATGTAATTTATAAAGGTTACATTATCAGTAGCACTCTTCAAAAATGATGTCTCTGGTACGAAGACCAACACAAAACTTGAAAGTAGTTTAACTATTTATTCAGTCATATAATCGCTTATTCAATCCTAGCGAGAAGTATGCATGGTCGAAGAGCAGAGAGGGCGCCTCTGACTATCCTGTGGATCATTAGAATTCAGGCTGGTTTAATACCTATAATGCTACCCATCCTTTTATGCATTTGAGTCACTTGACAATGAAAAATAATGATCAGTGTGGAAAGTATAAGAATATTAGCAATGAGGAGGTTTCTGAGCAGTTTCCAGAACAAAAGTCCTCGCCATTCAATCGCCAGGCAATGTAATGCTTAAATAAATTACAGCACAGATTTGACTAGGGAGTTCTCCAAGATCTCGGTGTCTTTATGTGGTACTTTACAGGGATTTAGAGTTAAAGTGAAAGCCCTGCTGATCTACTAAATAGAAAATAAACGTGTCCTTCTTGTCATGTTCCTGTCTTATAAGAGTTTCTTGCACAGATAATAAGAGCTTAGGGTATTCCCATGATATTGATTACAATAGAAAAAGCTATGTATGATGACAAACTGTGATACCTTGGTCTGCGTATCGACTCATGAGGCTTTGGTGCGGAAATGATGAACTCATTGAACTTTGGGTCGTCTATATCTTTCTTTTCTCCTGACGATGTCACATCTGGTTTCTCCGGCTCAGGGGGCTTCTCCTTGTTGTGGGGACTGTTTGTACAGCCCTGTGGAGGAGACAGTCACAAACAATGAGTGCTCGGGACAATGTGGCCACAGCAAAGGTGGAAGTCAACGCTTGTGAAAACGGAGGCAATGGAAACATGTCCATGGAGGATTTAAAGTATGGATTCAATCTGAGACTTTTAAACTTACAACAATGTTGAGAAAGTCTGAGAAGTCAGTGGTTCTTTTCTTGCAGCAGGACCATCCCTGGAGGAAGTCAGACAGACATTACATTGGACCATACACCAAAACACAAGGAATCTGTGCATTTTCAACGGTTTTACCTTCAATGCATCATGGAATACTGGGATTCCTGGATGATGGGTGCAGCCATCTGTGAGGTGAAACACAGCTTTGATTAAATGAAGCTCAGCGCAAGTTCTTTCAGGAAGACTGGGTATTAGAGATGTCCCGATCCGATCACGTGATCGGAGCCGATCACGTGATTTTCAAAAGATCGGAAGAAAAAAAATCGGGGATCGGGATTTTTTTTTTTTTTTTAAATAGTTTTTTTTAAATGTTGTATTCAATGTTACAAAACAAAAATGACCATGTTCAAGTCTTAAAGTCATCCTGAGGCCTTAGTTTTGGTTTCAAATTACAGAACATCATGTATGTGTTGCTTCTTTGGGGCTTGTTTTCATAGACCTGGTTGCTTATTTCTCTCAAATCTGGCAACAGAGTGGGCAGGGCGCAGTGTCTAATTGTAGCAGTAAGCTAACGAGTACTGAAAGCTTTATTTTGTTTTGATCCAATGCTGCACAACTGAACTGATCCAATGCTGCTGTGAAAGAAAGAAGCTATATCCATGTTGGATAGAATATCCAATTTAAATAAAAAAATAACCTTAAGGGACAACTTGAATGCTTTTTTTTCTCTTAATGCATTGCATAAAGATCGGGAAAAATCGGTATCGGCAAATTGTCAAAATCAAATGATCGGAATCGGATCGGGAGCAAAAAAAGGTGATCGGGACATCCCTACTGGGTATATATATACATTCACTCTGCAGCTGCATATAATCAGCTCATTACGGGCGTTGTCTATAACCCATTACATTCACCAGCAGCCAATCACTGTGCTGCAGCCAAACTTTAAAATGGTTCTCCTCTCTCCTGCAGTCAGCTGTGATTTCAGGTTTTCAAGCTGCCGCCCGCCTCCTCCCCATCCACCTCCTTTCATCATATCCAGTGCCAGGAGAGTTAATCTAAAGACCTCATCACACCTCCCAGTGTTTCCCCTACCATTGTCTTGGAGGGGTGCTGCGCCCCGCCAACGGAGCCCCGCGCCTCCCCTGAAATTGAAGGTGTTTAAAAATATATATATTTTTTTGTTTTATATATTATATATAGCACCAAATTGCAACTAATCTATATCTACTGTCACTTTTCCCATTGAACATGTGCTCTTTTATTAAATAAACTAAACGCTTTCGTTTTAAGTTTAATGTTGTTGACCCTAAGAAACACTGATGCATTAATCAAGAACAATAATCCACAGCTCCTCTCTCTGCTCCAGAGGATTTAAAAATATATATCCCAATGCCACCAGAACATGCCACCAGTAATGAGAAACAGATGAGAATGCTGCGTGGGGTCTGGGTTCCGTGTTGGCGGGACATTGCGGGGCTTGCTGCTGTGGACAGTGTGAGCTAGATTACTGGGGTCGTTTCCTGGTTGCTGCGTGGGGTCTGCGAGACAGCGAGACACCGCAAAACTCAGCCTGAGCACACACAGACACTCGTAGCCTGGCTGTGAGTTTGTGTGTGTGCTCTGAGTTCAGGCTGAGTTTCGCGGTGTATCGCTGTCTCAGGCTGAGTTCAGGCTGAGAAAGAGATGTCTTGTATGGGTTGATTGTGCGTTGATCTGTTGGTAATGCCTCGGGGTTCCGGTGGGCATGTAAACAAATGCATAATGCTGCACTATACTTTTTGGCCTCACCCGGTTGCATAGCGACGCTTATTGTTTAGGTGTCTTTTAATAAGCAGGTATATCATTAGCTAGATCTAATCGATATGGACATAAACGCGAGTGAAGTCTAATCTGACGGGAGAGAGAGATCATCTGCTGCTGACGAGTCAACACGCAGCTCTGCATGATCACATGCAGCGGTGAGCGGAACACAACACACACTTCAGGTTAGATTATCACACTTAGCTATTTTACTTAGGCTACCTCTCAAACTACCTAAACTAGTTATAGATATGTTTAGTTTTACTGTCGGGTCACTCATTACTGGATCCACGAGCTGTATGATTCTGACGGGCTGTCAGGAGAGGGAGAGAGCGCTCCGTTTATTATTCATGTGTTATTTGAAGTTACTGTATACTTTCGAATAATGTAGTTAATCTACTATAATTAGTTTGTTTAATATCGAATCGTATCAATTTGTTTTAAAGCTCAATAAATAACAAAGAAGACCTTTGACTGGCACTTTTCTCATTTTGTCCGGAAGATTTACTTTAAAGGACATGTTAAAAAAAAAATTATAATGGAAACTCTGCTCTGCGGATTGGTCCATTTGGACCCTGGCATGGTTACGTCACCATAGTCAGGAAGTAAAAAATGGAAAAAGAAAAATGTCCAACGAGGCGTTCTGGAGCAGCATAGACAGGTCTTTTCTGTGTTAGAGTTTTACACGCTACAGGGTGTACTTTGAGGGTTTGTGACTTTGCAGACCGTTTACATGCAGAAAAAGCTACATAACACACAAGGGGACGGGTAATAAAAGCATGACATGGGACCTTTAACAGAACCGCAATGGAATCAATTATGCTCATACATTGCTGCCAAATGTCTGAAACAATTAACTATCACAAATATGCTTTTTCTCACATTAGAAAGGACCATTTTAGCCATTAACTATGTGCCAAACTTGTAAAAACCAACTCAACCATGACCTAAAACAGGACAAAATGCAATGAGATCGAAATCATTAGTTTTGCTCATGATGATGAGCGGTGTTTAACATTTATTTTTGTCCTGAGGAGGCGTCATTTGTTACATTAACTCAAGGCTTTGGCCTCTGTTTCAATGAAGAATACTCACTGTAAACTCATCCTGACAGCATTTGTCAAATGTCCTAATTTATAAATGAGGCCCCCAGACAGTGTGCGTTCAAAATATACTTTGACTTAAAAGCTTATTCCCCAAGAATGAGTTGGCTTCACAAATGACATTCATTATCTTAAGGGATGCTCTTACAACTTTACATCTCTTATAGGATTTTTACATATTATATGCTCATAGGTTTGCATCGTTGCATGCTGATGGCCAGAGATGGCAAACATATGAGGTTTGCAGTTCCACACACCTACTGTAGAAGAAAACCTACATAAGATTGCAAATGTATTGTTTTTAGGTACATCATAGTGTATGGCAGGCAGGTCGAGTTCAGAGCAAAACTATTTCTCTGGTGCTACTGTTGTCTTTAGTTCAGTTTAATATGTTGCAGTGTTGTGTTAGCATTAAGAGACTAATTGTGAAGGTGATAGACAGCTCTTAAAGCTGTTAAAAAACATGTAATTTAGTAAATGTTTCTAAAAACACAAACGTAAAGTTAGCTTCCTTTACAAGCTTCACTGTTGATGGCTCTCTCAATTTCCCTCCCCACTGTCTATAAAGTTTTAGAAAAAAACATTTCGCTGTCTTGGCAATAACACGTGTTTTGTGGGATAGCGATGGAAATATGCTATGTATAGACAGCTTGTTGTTCAAACACCGGTGTACTGTATATCCTGTCTGGGACAATGCTTTCTGGAAGTCTAACGTTCATTTCTAACTTAACCTGCTAATCACATGAGCTTAACATGCTAACAACATCTTGATTAGCCACAGCATCTATGCAGGACCACATGCTACTAGCTTCCTGAGATATCGCTTACAGCAATGCAAAGGAATGAAGTAGTAACTGTGTTGGGTCCAGTCTGTTTCAGTCACCTCAGGTTAGCTACATGGCCCAGCAGGCCTTCTCGCTGTAGAAATTTCCAGAATGATCAGAGGTTAGCTTGCTAACACACTGGCACGGGGCAGTGTACGTTAACTAAGATACTACTCACCTTCTGGGTTATTTTCTGGATCAAACTGCTGTCCACATCCCTTATTATAACACAAAACGGACATGGTGCCGGGTGGAAGAAGTTTTACCGGTGCCCAGATGTTTAACTAACCACTATACGGCTCGTGAGTGTGGGAAACAGTGCCCTAGCCGTTTGTGGACTGCATTCCACTTCCGGAAGTTCTCGGCTCCACTCGGTAAAGATCGGAGCTTGCCCAACCCGCCACCTCTATCCAGTGAGCGCTCTGTAGTCCCACTGAAGCGACAACTGATGCTGACTGCTTCACAACTTGCGTAAAGCGACATGTTCTTTATACTACTTTATTCTCGGAACTTAACATCAACCAGCAAATGACACCGGGCTGTTTTAGCGTGTGTTTTGTGTTAATTATTGCAGATAAAGCCGGAGTAGCCCGCTGCACCCAGGGTTACATTAGTCAGGTGCATGGAACTGGGGCAATAGCCTATTTAGTTTTACGAGGATGGCTGCAGCCTAGTAGACAACTGCCTGTCGGGATGTGCTCATGAATGTTCCGTTTCGAGTATTCTGACTTCAGCGCGACTGTTTCGTGCGTTTTGCCTTTGTTTTTTGTGAAGGACTGTCGGAGAGAGGATGGGAAATGATTTACTTTCACTGATTACCGCTGTTTCGTGTAAAGGTAGGACACGATGCGTTTTGTGAGTGAAGTATGTGTAGTTATTAAAGATATAGATTGTGGCTTCAGCCTGTAGTTTAGTAAAGTCGAGGATTGTGCACGGAGGCAAGCTCCATCGCATCTGCATCAACATGGGAGCCGATAAATGCACCCCAATATCTCCCGGGACAGTCTGCCTCGGGAATTTTAATTTGAGTCGTTGGATTATGACAGCCTAGCCCTTTTGTTGCTGATTTAAATGTATGTCCTTGAATCTGTAAATGGGCATATGTCATATCATCAGGCTTTCTTTTTTTAAATTTAATTTCTGTTGAAGTTGTACAATTATCAAGAACATGCGATGAGGGAACGCATTAAGTAAACAGTAGACCATGAGGGCCTATCTAGAAGCAGAATCTAAAGTAAAATATATTACAAAACGTTGAAAAGTCGACCATAAATGTCATTTTCTGTCCTTTTCTGGCAGTCAGTCACCCATGAGTTAAACTTGTAATTAAAGTTGGCTGTGCTTTACAGTCAACCTGATGATAACCTTTGGTGGATGAATCACATGTTATTTAGGTAAACGTATCAACGCTCTGTTTAAAATAGAAGACCTATTGGATATCTTAGTTAAGTCAGTAGCATTAGAAGTGTTACTTATCAAAAGTACAAGGACAATGCAAAATGGTCCAATTCAGAATAATATATTTAATATTATTGGATCAACATGAGTGCATTAATGTGTAAGCATCACACATGTTGCTGCTGGTTAATCCAGATATGTAGGTAATACAAATACATCATAATTTCCTTTTAAAAAAGTGTAGTTTTTTTTATATTGTGCAAGATGATGTTTGTCAGGCCATTGTGCTCTTTTGTGAAATTAATGCAACCCTGGAAGTCACTTGTTAAAAAATAACAAGCCCTTGTGTCTTTATATGGCGCTCTATTAAAGTAACAGGGACTGTTCCTGATCCCTGGTATTTTATTTGTTGACATGATGTGATTCCCTGAGGCTGTGTAAGTTCACCTGGCTTTGATTTGGTTTGTTTAAAGATGTGTCAAGGAGTCTTTTGGATGCAATATACAGTGTTTGAAAGCAAACATTTGAAGCGCATCATTGACATGCTATCTTAATCTTGTAGCGATAAGCAATCCTGAAATGTCTTTGGAATTTTGATCTCACAGTTCTTTAAATGTTAAGCTTTTAGAGTGCATGTCTTTAACAGCTCACCAACTGAATACAGGTATTTTCTTCTTTTTGATTCTATCCACATATAGGGTGACTGGGTGATGGAATTGTGATGAAGCCATATCGGTGGGGAAATATGCTTCCTCAACACGGCTTCTCTCTTCTATTTCATTTTATTTGCTTTATTCTTATCCTCCTCCTCTTCTGTTTAACCTCAATCAATGCCCAGTTCATGACAGAACCTAGGTCAGGACAAGGCCTGCTGCTCTTCACGCAGCCTGCCTATAATAATTCCATTTTTGAGAACTCAGCAATGAGAACGTATACCAGGAGTGAGGCTAACATGGGCATCATTCTTGGGCCACCCAGATCTTTAGACATAAAATACTCCATTACGTCTGGAGACAGTGAGGGAATCTTCCAGGCTGAGGAGTTTGTAATGGGAGATTTTTGTTTCCTCCGTGTACGCACCAATGGAGGCAGTGGCGGCACATTAAATCGGGAAGTACAGGACAATTACACACTTACAGTTAAGGCTTCTGCCCACGGAGGCCTTGAATCTTTAGCTACAGTTTATATCAAGGTATTAGATACCAATGATCTCCGACCTCTCTTCTCCCCGACCTCCTATTCCTTCGTTGTTTCTGAGAGTGCCCCACTGGGTGCCAGCATCGGACGTGTTACAGCCACAGATGCTGATGTGGGTTCCAACGGGGAGTTCTACTACTTCTTCAAGAACAGGATTGAACTCTTTGCTGTTCATCCGACTAGTGGTGTTCTCACCCTAACTGGTCGTCCCAGGTTGGACAGACAAGAGCGATTTAACCTAGAGGTGCAGGTGGTGGACAGAGGGATGAAACTCTATGGGAACAATGGTATCAGCAGCACTGCTAGGCTGGTCCTAACAGTGGAGCGGGTCAATAACTTTTCCCCTGTTCTCAATGTAATTGCTGTCGTTCCAGAATGGGCAGACAAGGACCCAGTATATGCCATATTGACTGTGGAGGACAAAGACGAGGGCGTATCTGGGGATATAGAATGGGTGTCCATTATTGAGGGTGACCACCTTGAACAATTTGTCATTGATCGATCGCCTGTCAGTAATGAGTACAGGGTTAAAACATCAGAATTGTTCGACTGGGATACATTCCCCTATGGTTGTAAATTAACCTTCCAAGCAAAAGACAGAGGTATGCCTCCGAAGTTTTCCAATACTGAAGTTGTTCAGTTGTTGGTTACAAAGCCAGACCCAGTGTTAGGGAATTTCGAGAAAGATGTTTATGAAGTCAAGTTGAGTGAAATAGCTCCCCCAGGCACTATTGTGGAGGTGGTGAAAATCTCTCCAGCTCCTCTGAGTGTCAATTACAGCTTCAGCAACCCCTTGGATCTAATGTACTTTGATATAAACCCTTTGACTGGAGTTATCATGACCACAAGGCAGCTGACTAGGATATCACAGGATTTCATGGAGATGGAGGTAGTTGATGTTATCAGTCAGCAGCAAGCAAGGGTCCAAATCACCATAGAGGATGCTAATGACAACTCTCCAGTGTTCAACAGGCCCGTCTATGACATAGCAATCAATGAGAGCTTACCTGTTGGTACGGTTGCGCTTGTGGTGTCTGCTGTGGATGCTGATAAAGGAGAGAATGGGTATGTAACCCACACAATAAACGGAGAACAGTCTCTTCCCTTTACAATAGACCAGGTCACAGGAGAAGTGAGAATAACAAGAGACCTAGACTTTGAGTCATCAGATGATATCTATACTTTTGCAGTGCGGGCCTCAGACTGGGGTTCACCTTTCAGAAGGGAGACTGAAGTTAATGTCACAGTTCGTCTGAAAAATATAAATGACAACCAGCCTCTTTTTGAGAGTGTTTCTTGCAAAGGGATGATAAGCCGTGATTTCCCTGTCAGTCAGACTATTGTCACTTTGTCAGCCGTGGACATGGACGAGCTAGAAATGGTAACATACGAAATACTGTCTGGTAACGAGTTGGACTATTTTGACATAAATCCAGAATCAGGGTCTTTGTCTTTGAAAAGATTGTTAGGGGTAGTTAATTCAAAAAGCGGGATATTTAACCTAAAAATAGTTGCTACAGATGGTGAGTTGTTTTCTGACCCTACATTTGTGAATGTGTCTGTGGTGAGGGGTCGTCAGCCACCCAGGGGGTTCAACTGCAAGGAGACCAGGGTTGCCCAGATGTTGGCAGAAAGAATGCTTTCAAAAGTGTCCGCTATGGCTCGACCAAAACCAGAAGAGAGATACACAGATACACTCTTCTCTATCAACAAACAGGCTCCGCAGTTTGAAGCCTTACCTACTAGTATTCTGGTGAAAGAGGACCTGACTTCTGGTGCCAGTGTATTTACGGTGAGGGCACGAGATGGGGACACGGGCTTTAACGGCCGTATTCTCTTTTCCATATCTGATGGTAACAAGGATACCTGCTTTAATATCAACATGGAGAGCGGGTTGATAACTGTGTTAGAGCCACTTGACCGTGAGCGATTGGATCGTTACTTCCTTAATATTACTATTTACGACCAGGGCTCTCCTCAGATGTCCAATTGGAGACTACTAACTGTGATCATTGAGGACACAAATGACAATGACCCTCAGTTTGATCAGGAGAGCTTCTCTGCTGTTGTTGCAGAAAACTCAGCCATTGGTGTCGAAGTCATTACAATCACTGCCTTTGATAGAGACAGTGGTCAAAATGGACAAATGTCATACGTAATGCTGACCAGTGTCCCTCAGTTTGGTATTGACAGCGAAACGGGAAGTGTATTTGTTTCAAGCCACTTGGACAGAGAGACTATCCCAATGTTCCCTTTAAAGATTGAAGTGCGGGACAAGGCAGAAAGAGGCACTCGGAGGTCTTCAGTGACTACTCTTACCATAATTGTGGAGGATATCAATGATTGCGCTCCAGCTTTCATCCCCAGCAGCTATAATGCTCGAGTGCTTGAGGACCTGCCTCCAGGGACCGTGATTACCTGGGTGGAGGCTCAGGACCCAGACGTGGGCCCCGGGGGACATGTCCGATACTCCTTGATTAATGACTTCAATGGCACTTTTGAGGTAGGTGATGTCACAAATGTGTATTGTCTAAACAGTTCCATATGCAGATCCTCTTCTCTTTTTTTTTTTATAGTTAATGATGCATGGGATTGTAATGCATTTTTTACAGATTGATGTTGGGAGCGGAGCATTGAGGATAAGGAAGGAGCTGGACTTTGAGAAACAACATTTGTTTAACCTGACAGTACAAGCTGAGGACAGAGGGATACCCAGCCTCATCAGTCAGACATTTGTGGAGGTGGAGGTGCGTAACATACACACACAAGTACAAGACAATGTGTGTCACAAGCAAAGTCTAAATTATCAATTTGAAATTGACATGAATAGGTCCGTTGATTAATTTCACGTGTCAAATAGATTACATTTAATTAATTGAAGTGTTATTAACTTCTGTTGAAATGAGTATTTAAGGTACACTTGCAAAGCAAACATGTATTAATCAGAAAAGCTGCTAGTTGTAATGTAATTAAAAGTAGTATTTTATATCAGTCTAAAGCTCTGTTATGCATATTTATTCTGTATGATACTACAGATAACTCAGTACATTTTTCAGATTTCCAGTCAAAATGAAAGTAAACCCTTACCTTTTTTCAGGTGGTGGACGTCAACGAGAATTTGTATGCACCCTACTTCTCTGACTTTGCTGTGAGAGGCTCAGTGAAGGAGAACTCTCGAGCGGGCACAAGTGTCCTGACTGTCGGCGCTAAGGACGACGACAAGGGGCGAGATGGGGTGTTGAGGTATTCTGTCAGAGGAGGCAGCGGACTGGGCACTTTCACCATTGACGAAGACACAGGTGCGACAAAAGATCAATATGGAAGCTTATTTATGTAAAGTGGCTCTCCATTACTTCACAGTCCCATGCATGGAATTTAAACACCCAAGTGATTTGCGTTTGTTTAGGAAATCGTACTATGCTTCTGCCATGACTTTCTCATGTGAAGTTAAAGTGGACCTATTATGCTATATTGGAAAAATATATTGTAGGGCCATACCTATACAAAACATGTCTGTGAAGCTTTTTTTGCTTCAAATACCAAACAGATCACCCATTGTAGCCATGCCTCATACTGCTCATACCCCTCTTTTGCAGCCCTGTTAGAGAAACGCGGATTTTGGGCCCTTAGCTTGTAAAAGAAAAAGAGAGGAGGCGGAGCTAATGCCTGATCAGAATTCTACCGGAGATAAAGTTAAATTCTGCTGTGATAAAACGCCATCCTGTTCTAAACCACATCAAGGATTATTTCTTAAACAGTATGGAGCTCAAATGCTTTTTCTCTTGCGGGTTTATCACAAGGTGAGTTCCTTTTTTTATTACCTGCTTTTTAGCTTGCTAATGTAAGCAAAGACGAGATTAAGTCCAAAACACGTCAGGCATTGTTTCTGATAGCAACCTTCTGTGGGTCCGCCGCCGATTTGACATATCGGCAGCAAATCTGCATCCGCTCGTTGTACCCCCCGTTTTTAAAAGATTTGGGGACGGAGGAAAAGAGAAAGGGTTTTATTTTCTGACGCTGTGTGAGTTCCCTGACACACCGGGAAAAGGGTGTGAGTTACAGTCAGTCAGTGTGTTGAATGGGCCTCACTGTGTACTGGGAGATCATTACTGTAATGAGGGCAGCATGGCAGCCACACTGGCAGAGCCTCAGGCCGCTCAGTACAGCTGATCCAATGCAGTGTGGATAACATTGATCAAGGATTTCCTGCACAGTTCCACTATCCTTTTCAAGTAGTGAAATCACTGTGACTTCTTTACAGAGGCCTGACACAAAAAAGTGTGCATTCGTCTCCAACTGTCCGTTGTCAGACCGCAGCTGAAAAACATGTTGATCCAAAGAGAGACTCACTCACCCAGGGATAAAGTGTATAAAATACCCTGTATGAAATTAGGACAGTTCATGTTAGTTCATGTACAGAATGAAATGCCAACTTTCTCCCATTTTCTATATTTCCGTTCAAGGAAGAGGACTCATTTGATTTTTCCATGTGAACAAAAGCAGGTTAGAGAACTCTCACTTTCCCATCAAGGCTTCTTATCAAGGCTCGCTGTCTCTCTCTCTTTTATCCCTGCTGCCGAAGCTTTTAAGCCCAATCTCTCTCTCTCCATGGTGCTGAAACATTCAAGCTCCAAAATCAGTCCCTTATTCACCCATTCTCCAGGGTAACCCGTAATGAGTAGTGCCTCATAATTACAACTGATGGAACGTCTTACCACTGACAGGTCCTGTAATTTGTACAAGCATGCACATTTGGAATCAAAGTGCTATCGTTGTATTGTATTGTATCACAGATGTACGCAGCAGGTCAAATGAAATCCTACATTCTGCCAATCAAGTAGCAGCAATATAATAATATACCAAGATAATATAGATATACTGTACAGTAAGAACAGGTGATATCACTTTCTTATTAACCAATGCATTTTAATTATGCAGGTTATTTAGTGAGTCAGTGTGAACAGCTATGTAGTCCTCAAACATAGCAAGTGAAATAGAAGTGTAAATTAGTATCTTAACCCACATTTGTCACTAATATGTGTATAATTACAGCAATATTGTTTAGTAACAACTTGTAATATCTATTTCCAATAGGATTTGACAACACAATATATGGCTATATATATAAATAGCCATTACGTTTGATTTGAGTTGTTATTTTTACGAAAGCGTTCCTCCTTTGCCTCTTTCTTGTCCTCTTGTCACGCTGGTCCCTACTGTACAGGACTCGCACTGGAGGCCTGTATTGACTTTAACTGGGGTAATTAGTATTGACTTTATTGAGAGGAAGCGAGAGAGAAACAGATTGCCAAATGGAAAAAGTGTCCCTTTTAATATACTAAATGTATACATAATTACTAACGTATGTGTACATGCTGTAGTGATGGACAAAACAGTGTTGCAGAAGACAGCCAGTCTTCTTCATTGGTACTTGGTGCTTTTATTTACTCGTACTGGTATTAATACCTCAGTAGGGAGCATCACAGCAGTGAGAAAGTTTATTGAGTGCAGATTTTCCAGGCAAAAGCAGAACGATTGTTAGAGCAGAAAGTGGAGGGAGAGGGGAGTGGAAGTGAAGCAAGAAGAGGATGCAGGGAAAAGGGAAGTGCATAACAACTGTCAAAAGAAAATAATGCTTTCTTCTTCCCTGGCTTTTATATATATATAAATAGTGTATATTCTGGAATTTGTTTTCTAGTTGCAGCTATTCCCCCATAAGCAACTTAAAAAGTCCATAACCCTTTTTGCTATCAGTTGAGAAGAGACAGTAAGCCCATTCCAAGTTTCATCTCATCAAGTGTTACATTTTATCGTGTAGCGTAGATGTTTGTGTTGTCAGGCATGGGCAGAGTACCGCACTGTCCTCCCACCATGCATTTAGCTGCCATGCTGAGTGGCTCGGCTCTGACTGCTTGTCAATCTGTGGCTCTTAGTGCCAAAACTAAGTATGTGCAGATAGATTGAGACAGACAGTGAGAGTGAGTAAAAGGGTCGGAGAGAATTAGATATTGTGTGAAGAATCTATTTTGTTAAGACTGCCTTAACTTGCACATTACCTCCTCCTTTAGTTCGTAAATTGGCTTCGATGATGCATCTTGTGTTGCTCATGACATCACCATTGTCTGTCATATACTTAATTGAATGTTTATTGATTTCCTGAGTTTGCTATTTAGATTGCTAAGATGACTCACTCCAGTATGGATAGAGAGTACAAGCTATCTATCAAAAGGGAAGTAGGATCTTCTCTGGCTTAAATCCTAAGCACTTCTGTACTTTGAACAATAATTGGTATTCTTGTCATCAGTGAGGGTGGAAGCAAACCCTGCTATTTCTCATTGGGTTCTCAGGATAAAGCTGTCTTTGAGTTCCAGGGAAACAAACTTTTGAAAAGTAATTTATCCTGAATTTGATAAAAAAAAGAACAAGCTTTACTTTCAATGTCTTCTTTCCTGCCACACGCAGAGCTACTCGATTGTGCTTAAAGTGTTAGAGAAATACAAACAGTATTTTCCTCATCAATCTTGGGATTGATTATTTGATACGGCGGCATAAATTCAATAGTGGAACCCCTACACCGGTTTCCCAAAAATGGGGTATTGAATAGACATGACAGATGGATGTAAACCCAAGAGTACTGTGAACTTCAAGATTAGAAATTATGCCATGACCCCTTCATTTTTTTTCCACTCTTTGAAGTGTGTTATTTATGGTGAGAATGGATGCTGTCAAGTCAGATTTATATTGAATTCAGTGAATAGTGCCTGTCGGTCTTAAAGTTCAAAGAGCTTTTGAAACAGCCAGCTCTGTTTTCCTCCCCTCTCTCTGTCGAGTTATCTGACAGAGATGAGATGGGGTTTGAAAAGGACATGGTCAAGGACGTCAGAGCAAGGATGTGTTTCAGCAAACACATTTACTATGCATTGTGCATGCTCCTGGGCAGCTACTTAGTCATAACCTGACACATACACACTTTCTGTGATAAGGTAACACTCATGGCATGGGGCTGAGAAATATACCAAATGACTTAAGAACCCACTTCCAGTCACACAAGTGCATGCTTTTATGTAGAGGTTAATATAAATACCCAAACATCTTTTACTCTCTTCCAAACATTTTGCATTTAAGCAGTCATGTTGCCATGGCAGCAGAGTGGTTACGGCGAAAATTAAGACACATTCATTTTATGTTCAGAAATATGAATTTAGGCCATTCAAGCATCAATAAATACTGCTCCTTCCATTAATACAGCTACTTCTCATAAGTATTCAAATGGTGATACTTACATATTGAAGGTATTTGCATGCAAGAGCATAAACTCACTAACATCATTACTCAGTCGTTAATTATAAGAAATTAAATAGCCGTGGTGAGATTTAGGTAAGTCTAAAGCAAATATCTACTCTCACATGTGCCGTCTCAGCTCTGCCTAGCATCTTGTTGGGGTTAATTGCTTGTGAACTGAAGCATGACTTTGCAAGCATTGAGAAAACACTTACTGCACGCCTTAGCTCTAACTGACTTTATTAAAGTTAGTTAAAGTCACACACTCACGCTGGCTTTCAAAAGTTTGTGTGCACGGAGCGGAAATACATCAACAGCTAGTCCTTATGACAAGTTCAGTCTTGTTCTCAGTGGACTTGTGTTATTTTCTGTTAATAAAAATGATTGAATATGTGTTTCTTTTTTAATCCAAACTTTAGGTTTTCAAATAAACTGTGTGTGACAGTGATGACCCCCGTTGAGCTTCAGTGCTCTTGAGTGACGGCTAAAACCCAGTGTGTGAGCATGTGTGTCATTTTTTTCCATTGACGTCCTGCAAAAAAAAGTCAAATAGGAACCCATGTGTCGTCCATTGTGAGAGTTCTCTTTGTCTCTCAAGAGGTCACCAGAGCTGTCAGCTACTCATCTTCCTTAGGGCCACTAAACACACGCCAGTCACTGTGCATGAATGTCTGAGTGTCTGCGTTTGTCTTTATTGGTGTATAGGGCCGTTCAGGGTACGTTTAGCACCAAGCAAATTGCTGCTGGGAGCAGTTTGGTCAGCTGTGATTAGCTTTAGAGAGGCTGAAACATTGAAGGTGACTACAGCGGCACCTCTAATGCCCGTGAATGTCACTGAAGCCGGGACACAACGTTTTTTCTCTGAATTTCTGTATTTGCCTCTAGAAAGTTAGTACTGAAAGACTTTTCCCCATGAGATATTTTGACAGTGCATTCTGCAGAAGACACCCACACTGTCCCTTCACTCACATACACACACCTAATAGATATGCTTTCTCAAACCCCAGTAACAACTGCACAAATCTTTTTTTGTTCCGCTCCAAAAGGGGTTATTTACACTGCTGGAATCCTGGACTGTGAGACCAAAGACTCCTACTGGCTTAGCGTCTTTGCCACAGACCGAGCAGTTACGCCCCAGTCTTCCTCTATTGAAGTCTTCATACAGGTACCCGTATTCTGCTGGCTGTATCCACATTCATAATCATGCAGTTCCTTAATAAGTAGTTTTGTATGTTGCTGTTTTGAATAAAAACTCATTAGTTGAACCTTAATTGCTTACAGATGTAGCGCCTCATTTCGAACGTCCTCACCCATGTGGGTCTGTGACAGGCACAGTACGACATATAAAAAACACCATGCTTATTTATAATTTAGACTGGTTTTTTTGTCACTCCTAAAGACATTTTTCATGAAGCAGAATATTCTAAAGTCTACAGGCGGTTATTGTTTGATGTTTTATATCAGAAATAGCTTGTGTTGGAGTGTGCTTAATGGCACTTTTATTTCTATCATATCAGGACAAATCTTAAACTCGAATTGCAATGTTACTGCAGTGGTGGTCTCCAAGGTAACCTTATGCGTCTGAACATTGTTGTGCTACAGAGTGAAATGCTAATGGGGCTCAGTGCAGTGGATAACTATAGCCTGTGAGCTACAGATACCCACCAGAGGGAAGTCTCTGCTTCTGCCTCTATTTCATTTTGCACCAAGTAATCCACAGTCTAAACACTGAAAAACACACATCACTGCTCCAACACTCCCCCCCCCCCCCCCCTCCCCCTTTGGGGCAGAGTTCAGCAGTGGATAAAAAAAACAAACCGCCTTGTTCGGCTTCAGGATATTCAGGTGTGGCGGTGTGAGCGGGCACTTTACTCCCGGCCGCTTCGTCACGACCAAAATAGGGAGATTAATCAGGCACAGGTGCTCCTCATTCACTGGCTGAACGTCTTGGCTCTCTGTGCCTCGCAGCAAACACTCCATCAACGCTGTGTTGGCCATAAATATTCTAGATCTATGCTGTAAGAAGGGAAATGAATTTGCCGTGCATTTAAAGTGCGTCATCCATGACGTTTTCTGGTAAAAAACATTCCATTTTGTGATTGATAACAGATCAACCCACACCAAGGGCAAGATGCATTTCATGAGTTGTTGATTAAAAAAAGATTCCAAACGCAATATTACCATTCTGATTTAGAGGGGTTATGTTATATCAACACATCTAAGGCCAATTAAGATTTAACTCAGATAAAGTAGACGGTTCAAATATAAACAAACAACACTGCTTATTCTTGTCATTCTCCTCCGCCTTCTCTCCCTCTCTCAACGTATCACTCTCTCTTTCTCTTCATTTTCCTCCCCCGCTTTTCTCTCTCAGGTAGAAGATGTGAATGATAATGCTCCCCTCACCTCAGATCCTATCTTCCACCCAGTCGTCATGGAGAACTCTCCAAAGGATGTGTCAATCATCCGTATCCAGGCGCAGGACCCTGACCTCACTGCCATTCCCAGTCGTTTAAGTTACCGCATCACCGCCGGCAACCCGCAGAATTTCTTCTCTATCAACCCGAGAACAGGTAAGACCTATAATGCAACCATTTTGGTATCATAAGTAACGGTTTAATATGCTAGACCAGGGGTGTCAAACTCAATTTCATTTGCGGGCCAAATTCGCATTATGATTGCACTCAAAGGGCCGGCTGTAACTTTAAGACTATATAAAAATACATATATAAAAATGTAATATAAAATAATGTAGTACATTGGATTATTATCGGATAGGGTAATAACTTCCTAATTAACTACGTCTGAAAGCAGAAGTCTAGCAAATAATTGCAAGTCTCTTCAGTGAGAATGTCACAAAATGATTTAAAAAGGAAAGCCAAATTCTGGAAAAAAAGTATAAAAAAAGGCATATTTTGAAGGAAAAAAGTCAAATTCAGAGAAAAAAGTCCAATTTGAGATGATGCATTGTGCTCCATGTATGGGCAACGAGCTTCTGTAAAGCGGCATGTAACCGTATAATAAACATATCATATTTCTTTGAAGCTCTTGTGGGGCCACATAAAATGAAGTTGTGGGCCGGATTTGGCCCCCGGGCCTTGAGTTTGACACCCCTGTGCTAGACTATTGAACTAGTAAGTGATATATCCTTACAAGTAACACATGAATGATCCAAGTATTTTGTGTTTACCTGTTTGCATGCCTCTCAAATTAGTATAATGTTCTTTCATCATGTCCCTCCTACTCCAAGTTCATTCAATAAAAGGCCTTGAATCCCACACAACAAATTAAAAAGACTTTTGTGCCCACACAATCAAACATCTAAGACACTGATGAGCTACCCCTCCACACAATCTTCCCCACGCTCTTAACTGAATATTGCTTTCAGTCATCTTAAGGGGTGGAAGCTCTCTGCAATGCACTTGAGGAAATTCATGTTGTTAGTTTGTTATTAAGAGAGTGTGTGGGTGAATATCTTCTAGATAAGAAGGAGTTTAAATTATTGAAAGCAATTCTCTTTTCCATTACTTTTGTTCTCTGAAGGACACACAACTAGTGTATTTCTGCATTATGTGATATATAGTCGGATGAATAAAAACATGGGTTTTCTCAGAGAGTTAAAGAAATCTGAAAATTGTCAAAAAGATTTCAGGAGTATTATCTTGGATTTGGAATTCGATTTTTAATCAAAAAAAGTACTGCAAACCACCATATGGGTTCACAATAAGCCCTGTACCATGGGATCACCATGGGGTTTAAGTCTGAGCTTGTGAAAATGATGCTCAGACAGCCTGCGATTGTATATTACTTTCTCGAGCCTGTGGGAAAATACTGCATGAGAAATGAAAGTCTGTGATTGCGGTTTGTGCAGAAAGATACTTTTTGTTCCCTGTTCCTGTCCGGACCAATTTACCTTTAATGTGCACCCGCCGGTTTCTGTGAATGTGGCTCAATTGGGTGGTAAAACCTGCCTCCTGATTTATGTAATAGTGAGTAGGCGGTTCTATTTCAGTCTAGTTAGATTGAGCTATGAAGGTGGGATCCAAAAATTGTGAGTGTATTTTTAAGTACTCCACCAACTGAGCTATAACATTGTCGGCTCATGATAGACAGCTTAAAACGTTTTCCATTTAAACATTAGTACTCTCAAAGGCTTGTAAGGACATGATAAGGAAACATTGATGGAGTTACCTTTTAAATGAAACACTGAATCTTTGAGTTTTCATTTTACACACTGTTTCCTGCTGTTAATCAGTACCTGTGTATTCCCAAAAGTGAACAGACTGTTAGCACGACTTACCTTATGAGATAATTTGTGCACATACTTTATTTATATATTCTCAAATTGCTTCTAGAAACACAAATTGTTTATTCACATCTGGGAATTTTATGTGCTCAGAAAAATCTTATTTTAGACATTTCACAAACTCGAATTCCCGATGCATTTGAACAGGCTTACAATAAACAACATTCACAACTGCAGCCTGTGAACTGGATCTCATTTCCCAACATTATGCTTGAACAACATTTCAAAACTCCCAGTCTCTTAGCCCAAGTGTCAGACTTTACCTCTCTCTTTGATGGAAAACTCTACTGGGCCTGTATTGATCCCACTCTTTTCACAGCCTCTGTGCACTATAAACTATTTTCAATTCTGCTATTTTAATTTTTCTAGTAATTCTGATTTATTAACATTATATCTGAAGAGAATACACACATTAATAAAACAAACACATTTCCGACATGCTTCACTTTTGGCTGCCAAGTTTGATGTCTGCAGAGGTCCCCGTGCATTCTCTGTACACGCTTTGCTTGAAGCTTAAAGAATTATTAAAGAGGCGGAATGTTTTATTCAAATCTTGAGGAAAAAGCAAAAATGTTGAAGTCTTTGCTATCCCTGCCCTAGTTTAGGTTGTGAGTGTTTTGTAAACAACAAAGGGCAACTTTCAGAATGTCAAGGGGACCTGTACTCTGATTCAAAGAAATGTCAATGCAATAAGCAAAAGGCAATGGCCTGTATGTGGCACTTATGAAGCATTATGGGAGAAAGCATTCCCTAATGGTTGCATGTTAACTCAAACCGGAGTTGTTACAGTATGTCCGTTTCTCTTCCTCTTTCCCTCTGTGAATAAGCCTTTTACATTACAACATCATACATATACAATATTGATATCACATAGGGAAGTGCACTGGACTGAACAAGGGTGAAAAGGCTAATATTGATCCCAAAAGAGAAACACTGGTCATCACACGCTCATCAATATGCAAACTGTAGCCATCAAACAGGCAGGCTCCCTTACTCATGACTCTTTGAAATCCTTGAGATTCAAATATGATTTATGTGGGTTATTCCTCAGCTGTAATGATTCATTTCTGTTCCTGTTCTGGCGCATCCATCACATGTGTCATTAGTAAGTTTGTCATTGTTTTTTCAGCCGATTCCTAGTACTGTTCATACATCCAGCATGAACATGTGTGAGATAGAGATTAGGAGAGATAGTGTGGCAAATGAATCCATTTGATTAATTGGTTACAGTAGGTTACGGAGGGCAGCTCTATTGCAAGGTTTCAATGGTGATAAAGCCACCTCATGATGTGTGAAACTCACATGAGAGTCTCTGTGTGAACACACATCCAACAGCTGTATACAAATGATTTGTGTGTGTGTGTGTGTGTGTGTGTACGCGCCACAGGGGAGAGTTTTTAGCCATCTGAGTCCTGCTTTCTTTCTCTGTCAGAGACCCACAGTATTCTGTTATCTGTTACTCATTAATTTCATTCAATGGAGATCAAATGGATGCCTATCTTCTTCACACTGTGATAAATGGACTTTCATTGCAAAAACTGAGCAATAGGTTTTTCATGTTTCATGCGGTCTTTTCTCCTTCTGGTGTACTTCCATTAGCTTATTGAAGCCCATTAAGTAATGTGAATTCAATTTGTGTATTCTTTTAAAAATGTGGATCTACGATATTCTGCAGTTTTAGAAAGGCATATCCATTACATTACTATTACTATAATGTAAAAAAAAAAAATGACAGTTCCAGTCAATTAGTTTGCCCAAAGGAGAGTTGCATTCAATAAATATCACGCCTCGCTGTTTGTCCAGTCAGAAACTTTCCATGTACCACTGTGGCTTCATTGGATAGATGAAAAAACATTACCCAGTCGATTGATTTCATTTCATAAATTGGCAGCCAGCCAAACGAGGACCTGAGCTGCTGCAAAACCCAGTCAAAATTCAAAATTGTTGTTTACAGAACTGGGTTTTGAGGGGGTTTAAAGTAATACATTTTCACTCTGGAAATGTCAGCTTGATGGGTTTGAGGTATTGCTTCAATTCCCAAAATGTATTGAAGCCGAACTTTGAACGAGTGCAAAGTGTGCAAAGTGTGCACATGTGCTGTCACAGCTTGCAGGGCTGTCTGTTTGTCTCTGGGTGTGAGAGTAGAGCCTTCCTCCGTTGGGGGCGAAGACAGAAGAGACAAGTGTTGACAAAGGGTGTTAGAAGAAGGAGTAGTGGTTTCTAAAAATGGCACTTTTGCAGAGGGCCCGTCATGGAATGATGATGGCTGTGTGACCTTTTCCTGCAACCCACTGTTCGATTGCACTGGCTTTGTTGTCCAATGATATTAATAAATCAATTTTACATGTTTCAGTCAATATTCAAGATATACAATGAACAAGCGTAGAAGTTTTTTTTTTGTATTCTTGTTCCAGTTAGAAATCATATGACAGCTATTCCCCTTACATGGCCTAAAAAAAAAAAGGTTATACAATGACATAACAGACAGTAGTTATTGTGAGCACATCCTTATTTGCTACTGACAGTATTTTAAAGGAAGGGGGAATGTATGGGGCCATGACATTCATTTTGTGATGGCGTGGGTGAGGATTCTTTTGAGAATATTTACCTATCTTCAATCAAACCGGGGGATGTACTGTTGCAGATGTGCTGCACTCTGTAGATCATCGATTTTTATCAGAGTAACTCGCTCTATGTTCTGCTGAATAAGCCCCCCCTCCCCCCTTCCCCTCCACCCCCTTTCAGCTTGTGACCGCTGCTCTAGATTTACTCCTAATTTGCTTAATTGAAGTTAGCCTGCATAGCAAGCTCAAGGTGACACTGTGATATGCACAAGCACGAAAATGTAAAAGTGTGTGAGTTTGCACCGTGGTATTAGTCTATCCATTAACTGCATAGATATTGTATGCGTCCAAAATAATCCTACTTCCAAGCAACGGTTTATTACCCTAAAACAAATGCATCATTGCCATTCAAGCACAGTAACAAAGTCAACGAATCTACAGTACACATAAATAGTTCCTTATACTGTACCTCTTTATACGTGTATTTGTGCATGTGCTTTTGTGTGTATGTCTGCGTCTTAATGTGCCCATGCATGTAGAAAATGTATTTTAACTTGTATCAAATCAATGCATTTCTTTCTGCATTTGTGTGTTAGAACACGAGATCCACGTTTTCCAGTGTTTGGATGCTTTTGAGATATGTTACATATTATACAAGGATCGTGATGAACACAATCAATTTATTCTGTAATACAAAGCCTGCTTACAATATTGTAAAACTGTCATTCATTAGGGCTGAATTTGCTTATGGATTATTGCCTGTATATATGTAATCCTTGTTTGCCTTCTGGCGAGGATAATGTCAGGGGAGCAGATTTGAACTAGCAAAGTTTTTACTCAATTAACAAAGCCGATATTAATTACCACAAACTATTTCTGTGTGTGTGGAGAATAAATAACAACAAATTAAAACCCTTAAAGGCCACCTATTGTGCAAAATCCACTTTTTCATGTCTCTTCTACATCAACATGTGTCCCCTCTTCTTCATGTCTCTTCTACATCAACATGTGTCCCCTCTTCTCCATGTCTTTTCTACATAAACATGTGTCCCCTCTGTGTAAAGAGACTCTGAAAGTTTCAGGAAAAAAGATTCTCTCTCTTTTTGTCCTGATCCATTTCTATAAAAACCTGTCTGAAAATGAGCTGATCAGATTTCGGCCACTTTATGATGTCATAACGATGTTTTGGCTTGTGTAACCATTAGCCAATCAGCAACCAAGGTAACCCCCACCCCCACCTTATCACCTGAATCTCCTCCTAGAGCACCATTGTGTTCTTTTTAACCAAATATCTCTCAGAGGGGCGTGGGGAGGGGCTCCTTCTTTTCATCTAAAGTAACTGACAGAGAATCAGCACTTTTGAAACAGGGGTGAAACAGAAGGGATTATGGGATGCTGCACTGATCTGTTTGGTGTTTGGAGGCAAACACTTCAGAGACATGTTTTGTATCTAACTGAGACCTATAATATATTGATGAAAAACAGTATAATAGGGGACCTTTAAATAAAAAAGTGAACATAAACCATCAAAGGAAAATGTGTGTTATCAAAACTGCAGCTTGCTACGGTTTGTGCAGTTGTCATCGGAATAATCTGGTTCGATCACAGTTACTATCAATAGCCTCACTCCTTTCGCTCTGTCATGGTGGCGTGCTGGCCAACCGAATGACCCTCAGCTATACAGTTCCATATGAACATGTGCCAAAGTGCCGTCATCTCTGCCAGGACTGCAGGGTTAGTCTGTACGGGTGCGTGTTAGTGCACGCATACGCTCATTTTTAAGTGGAAGACTTCCTGATTAGTATCGAGTTTGGCTTTTAAAAATATATTAATAATAAAAAAGCTTTATTTATACAGCACTTTTCATACAACACATGCAGCTCAAAGTGCTTTATAAAATGACACATTACAAGTTCAAAATAAACCACAAGAAATTCCCCTCAGATTATTTGTTAGGAACTTTACAGGTACATGCAAACAAATATAACATTTTAACAGGTTAATAAACACAAGGAGGTAAAAGGTATGATAATACAAATAAATAATACGGATAAGACACAAGACAACTGAATCGATGCAACAATATAAAACCCCATAAAAGAAAGGGAACATATAGGAACAATAGAAATACACATAAAAAGATACTAGTAATAAAAATGCCATAATTCTAATAAAGTTTAAACGATTAAAATGTCCAAAAACAACGTAAAAATAAATATTGCTATTGAAACATGTTAGATTCATAAAATAAGATAACATCCTTTAAGACCTATAAAATAAATAAAACAATGTAATAAAGACTAAAAGAACATTTAAAGTGGGGTGTTGCTAATAAAAGGCTAATCAAAAAATATGTGTTTTTGGCTGGTGTTCAAAAATGTCCACTGAGTTGGCCTCTCTGATATTTCCTGGTGCATCTTTAATTTAATGAAACTTGTATAAACTCTAAATTATGAAGAGACGATGTCTGTAATCTAGCGTCTCTATCCACCATCTGCACGTCTGTGTAATCTGAAGTTGTTCTTTCACGATTCCTAGGGCTGATCAAGACAACCGCGAGAAAACTGGACAGAGAACAACAGGCGGAGCACTTCTTAGAGGTACAGAATAACAAGTGTTTATTGGTCTTTAGTATTATTATTTATCTGGCCGTACCACCTGCCACTAGCCACCATTAACAGAGACGGTGTGGAGGACAAACCTGGCAGGCCCTCAACACTCCATAAACTCTGATGAATGGCTGTAGTTTTGGGCCCCATGTTTAGGAATTTCTAAATATAATCATTCATCATCGGTTATCTTCTCTACTCAGGACGGGAAAAGGGAGGAGAGGAGTTTGTCTGCCCAGCGTTTGATAAGCGCAGACACTGGGCACACAGATAACTGTGATTACCATGCTCCTGCTGCTCTGCATGCAGATGAACATGATAATCAGAGATTCTCCACTTCAGAGACCTGAGCAAACTTCTACTTCCCCAGACTTCCCTTACACATTATTAAATGCTGTTGAATCTGCGAGCACTTTGCCCTTTTGCAAAATGGAATGAAATAACCCCCAGTTCACCCGCAGTATTGCAGCGTGGTGTTTTCTTTCCGTATTACCAATTGACTTGACTACACACAATAACTCTTTGTTCTGCTTTGTTCAGCTGCAGTATGCAATACGAACCCAGCGTATGACACCACACTACAAAATAATAAAAGTTGGGCAAGGACGCTTCCACCTTACAGCATCATATACCTAAAGATTGACACCTAAAGGGAGTTTGAAATTGGGGGCAGAGAAGTCTTCATTGTTACATCCTCCTGTCCTGTCCTGTCCTGAGATTTTGATAGAAAATGCCGCTCCATGCGTGCCACCCACTGCTCCGCCTGCCAGTCTCTGCTGCCGGCCGGTAATTAATAGTCTAGTGAGCAGTCGGGCTGGCAGCGGCGGTGTTCACCCTTATCTGATCCAATTGATCAATGATCAGACCTTTGCCTCCGCCTCCAGGAGATCAATAACACAAAGAGATTTCCCATCAGCTCAGCCACACAGTTTGAGATTTAAGATGTAAATACATTCATGCAAGAAGAGCACACGACAAACCATGTTCAAAAGACATTAATGACTAACTCATCATGTCTTTTCATACACTTCCTCAGGTAACAGTGATAGACGGCCCAGTGACCACCCGGCAGTCCACTGTTTGGGTCATAGTTCACGTCGAGGACGAGAACGACAACCCGCCCACTTTCCCCGAAGTCACCTATCGCATCAGCTTGACCGAACGAGACCGCAACAAACGTGGCGAACCGGTGTACCGTGTCTTCGCTTATGACCGTGACCTAGGAGCCAATGGCAACATCACCTACAGCATTGTCGATGGTAATGAGGAAGACAAGTTCAGTATTGACCCCAGGACTGCCACGGTGTCATCCAAGAAGATGGTGACAGCGGGAAGCTATGACATCCTCACCGTGAGTGTCATTTTCTAAGTGTGTTTTATAAATACATTTTTACTGAAGTGCTATTTGGTCTCGACTCATTATCAACATGGCAAACAAAAGGATAAATCTATATTTAATCATATTGTGTTACTATGGATAAGACTGTGTCCTCTCTCAGGAACAGTGCTCCTCTCTTTCCACTTGCGAAGTGCTGTCCCATTTTCCTTTCTTCAAAATAGATTCATAGCCACTTGGGTTCCATTAGGTTAGTGGATCTGCTTCCATATTTTTGCAAATTTGGCAGTAACAAACACAGTCACGTAGTTCATTTTTCATCAGGCAGAAGCCCAGGTATGAGAGCTTGTTAGTTTTTGGCGTTTCCATGGCCAAATGTGCTCAAGAGCGCCAGGTGGATGGAGTGGCACAGCTGCATTTGTGTTTATGCACATCAGGTGGCACAAAGCATTTATGATTCTCTGGCAGTATATGGCACTCCTTAAACACGAGCACATATAGCAATTTTTGTGGTTGTATTTGTATATCAAATTATTCATGCTGACAATGTATTCACCCTGCTCCAGTCCCTTTTACGTACGCGCTACGAAGGCTCGATTTCTCTTATTCGTTTCGTTCACTGATTAGTCGCTCAGGCCCATGAGCCATTTGGGGTTGTGCTCACTTTCAGTGGAAAATAACTCATGTGTGACATGAAAGTGAGATCGACTATGAACACGCCAATGTTCTCTCTTTCGACTGTGTTTCTTTGTTTTTGAATAATGCATTTGGCTCACAGGTTCTGCTCTTAAATGAGCACCACTTAGCGCTACGTTTTAGAATTACCTCTCAGATGCTCTAGGATCCTCCGAAGAGTAAGATGTTTTCCTGTGTAATGTGTGAAAAGTAGAGCGAGGTAGTTAAAGTCAAGCAGGGACAGCCATCCCATTAAACTGTAATTGCTGGAATCAATTTTGAGGTTAGTAAAATATGATTTATTGATAGGAGGTTGTCGCTTAGCTGCAGGTGTTAGTAAATGTAGATGAGTACAGAGCTCATTGGCATAGTTTTGACATAAATGTGGCCAGAATACTAATATCTTCTCAATGCTTTCTTGCCCTGAATACATGCATACCAACATAATGTTAAACACTCCATTGGCTTGTTTGCCTGTCTGGTTTATCATTGTTAAATGTTCCCCAAATGCCTGATTCATTGGCTCCCGCATGTGTCAGCTGAATATTTGGTTTCTCCTTATTGTTCCGTCTTTCAGATAAAAGCTGAGGACAGCGGTGATCCCCCATTATGGTCTACTGTCAAACTCCACGTAGAATGGATTCGAAAACCCGTCCCCTCGCCTGTAACTCTACTGTTTACCCAGAGGTCCTACAATTTCTCTATTTCGGAGACAGCTGTCGTGGCTCAGCCGGTGGGAGTAGTGGCTGTCAGCCAGTCGAGCACACCTGTCTGGTTCAATATTATCGGTAAGAAAATTAATGTGTGACAATAAACCAACAAAGAATAATGGGTATTCATAATATTTCAGGTGACCAATTTATTCAAATGCACCCGGGCCACAGTATCAAATTGAACTAAATGAGCCTTGTCATGTTTCATATTAAAATGTTGTATAATTGATGTATTTAAGGGAATTTTGGATTTATTCAACTATCCATCATAACATTAAAGCGACGGTCAGAATTGTGTTAGTATTTCCATCTGTATGCTGGAGTTTTATAATAATATATTATATATATATAATAATAATAGTTTTGAGAGATGTTTTTTGGGTCAGACCTATCCTGGGTGAGCCAAACCAACACAATGGAAGTGATGCATTTCACACCATGCAGTGTAATAGTTTGCAAGTGTTACAATTGTTGACTCTGCAGGCTTTCCCACAGACTTCCATAACAGCTTTGGACATATTTCTGCTGATTTATATTACCCCTTAATGCAGTGAACGTACTGCAGACAGTTTCTCAGTATGCACATTGCCTTGTTAAAATCTCAAGGCTCTTTTGTTGTGATTAATTTTACACAGGTAAAAGTGAATTGTCTAAATAAAACATTTCTTAAAAGGTATTTTGCCACTTTTACAATACAATAAAGGTTCCTGTTGTTTATTTTGCTCTGTTGGAAACAAGGATTTTTTTAAAATAACAGCTTTCATATCCGTCTGCCTGTTGAAAAATGGGAAGCTTGCCCCTTGATTCAGAATTGTAAAAAGCTGATTATTGATTGCTACCCTGATTAAATAATTCAGAGCGCCTGCTTGAATGTTCATTTGGAAATTAATGAAAAACAACTTGATGAGTTGATTATTCGTCTTTATGCACGCGTAAAAGAAACAGAAAATGAGAAGAACATGATGAACATGAATATATTTCATTACTTTTCCACTATTACTGTAATTGTGCAGCTCATTAATATTTCACTTTTTTCTTTTTCAAAAAGTTAACGCATAGTTATATTATTTTGTCTTTGACCTTGAATATCATCCCTGAATGAATCGCATTCCCGCAACTGCGCACACGTTTTGAGTCCTCTTGCAGTATTTAATGACGCACAGAAATGTGAAAAACTTCAAGAAGTTGACTTTTCAGAGTGCTGTAGATGAGGCAAACCTTTGATCACAACGACATCCTTGATTTCCTAAATTCAACTAACCTCTTTTTTCTTTCTCTTTCTCTCTGGTTAAGGCGGACGTCTTGCCAGAGAAACTTTCTACATTCCTCAAAATGCATGTGGAAGAAACTGCTCACTTGAAACAGGTCTGGTCAAAGCACATTTTGATTTCCTAAATTGCCCCAGGTCTGGAGAAAAGTAGAAAATTCAGGAAATTCAGCAAACAGTGCCAGGGCTGTGTTTAGCCAAAGGCAGTATTGATTGATCTGTGTTTGAAAAAGCACTCCACACGTAGTAGTAGTTTGTTATTCTGGTCCAGGCAGCATAGGTTCAAATCATTAGTTTAGCCACTGTGCTTTTCCACTCTGTGTGACACATTCAGCCTCTTACTGTAGCATTCTTACATCCGAGAGCCTTTTTCTAAATGGAAATACATTTGAAATAATGACCTTTACCACTTAAGTTACAATATAAGTAATCCTGAGGATGTTCTGTGCCAGCAGGCTGTTACAAAAGAGGGAAACTGTATGGTACTCTGTGTCAACAATGTTATTGCATAAGTTCTCTCACCTTTACCAAATTTAATTTTCAGTACGTGTGTATTGTGTTGTGTGGTGAGATTAAACTGTGTCATAGACATAATCTATCTATATACACTTGAAGGCTGGCAGATTATGTAATAAGAACAAAACAGGGACCCACTCAAGATAAATGTTGTTTATTTCACTGTTAGCTAATCAAGCTGTTCAAGACTAAAAGTAGGTCAGTCGTTGAAACAGTTTGTCAAAATTAAAAACATTTGCTGCTACTACACTTTGTTTTTTCTAGACTGTAAAACAGTATTAACAGTTTAGTTGTTTAGATCAGTGTATGTTTGTAAAAGATGCTACCAAAAATAGTCAAACTAAGTCTGAAGACCCCCTAGAGGCAACTCTAACATACAGAAGGGAAACAGCACACTTCTTTTTATTTAGAGACCACAGACTGTGACTTCGTTTTTTTTAATGCTTAGTGATCACAGTGTAATATTGACCAACCTAACCTGAATTAAAAAGCGAATCCCAGCGGTTTGTTCCGACTCAACATGCTTCAATGCTCCTGTGAAAAATGGCCAATCAGTATTCATATGCCGAAGAGAGCTCAGCTCCCAGATATCTCTGGAGAGAAGCTGGAATGAGACGAAGGATGGCACTGAATACCGAACACATATCAATCCTCTCCCTCGTCCTAATCAAACATTAAGCCTCTAAACTGTACTCGCCGCCCGTGGAAAGACCCGGCTGCAGGTTTTTGATCCCTGAGATGGGTTGTGTTTTGGAGTGATAAGACAGATGTTTGTGTGGCTGTTAACAGCTCTCTGGCTGCCAAGTGGGTTCGTTACTACATTGCATTGCTTTTCAGTTCATTTTATTTCACAGACCCTCCAGCTCCAGACGCAGGAACCTGGCCAAAACAATTACACAGTAATAACTTAGAGCATCTGAGTTTAGCACACTCCCTGAATACTAAATGACTGAAACTCTGTGTGTGCTATATGTGTTTGTGTGTGATTCCAGGGAGCTTTGACATGCAGTTTGACCTTCAGGTGGGGGTGGGAACTCTAGTTGTGGCCAAGCCCCTGGATGCAGAGGTGCAGTCTGTGTACAACATGACTATTCAAGTGACAGATGGGACCAACTTTGCCACAGCTCAGGTGAGCACACTTGATGATTTGTTACGCACACTCTACACACTCCAGACCCACATCAAATTAAATTATTGTTACCTCTTCCTCTGGGAGCTGTATACTCTCAGCCTCTCTCCCTCCCATGCTTGCACTCCCTTCCCCTGAAACGATCTCTCACTGACTATGAAATGTGGTTTTGTCTTTGACATTTCCTCCTGCTGTCTTGGCTGGACTACTCGTTCTGCCTCGTAAGGGAAATCCTTGATATCAGTGGATTAATGGGATTAGACTGTACAAATAAAGGTCATGTGCCAAAGTTACATTCTTTATTGAAAACACCCTGTCCAATTTGTAAAAGATACCTAAGGCTTTGACTAAGGAGATTTAGTGTGAATAGTGCTGGTATTTCCAACTTGCAAATGAAAAATTAATATAATAACCCGACACCTCGACTGTATCAAATATTATCAGTATTATCAACATGGCTGTTATCTATAAAAAATATATACTGTGCACTCTCATTGCTGTCGTGGACCCGAATCCTTAGACACTCAAGACATAACCAAATATAACGAAATAGAAACACAGACACACTGCTGATTGAAGGTATTATTATATCGTTGAACAACAGTATAAGAGCCAGAATACCATACATACATTTATGGTACAAAGTCTCTTTAGATAAACTAAAGGGTGAAACTCATGATCATATAATATAGATTATTTCAACATTACTTATCTGAATTACTTTTCTCCCTCTGTCTCTGTCATTCAGGTGTTTATCCGAATACTGGACAGCAACGACAACCCTCCGGTCTTCTCCCAGCCAGCCTATGATGTCAGTGTCTCAGAGGACGCACCAGTGGACATGGAGCTGCTGCGGGTCAGAGCCTCGGACATGGACGAGCGTGCCCGTTTGAGCTTCTCCATCTATGGCAGTGCAGACCCAGTCAGTATGAGGCTGTTCAGGGTCAACCCTGGCACCGGGGTGGTCTACACCGCGGACCGGCTGGACTACGAGGCCAGAACACAGCACATACTCACTATCATGGTGGGAACAAAAATATTTGTTTTGGGGTTTGCTTGTTCGGCTGTTACCACTGATCTGTGTGTGTGTGTTTGTGTGTGTGTGTGTGTGTGTGTGTGTGTGTGTGTGTGTGTGTGTGTGTGTGTGTGTGTGTGTGTGTGTGTGTGTGTGTGTGTGTGTGTGTGTGTGTGTGTGTGTGTGTGTGTGTGTGTGTGTGTGTGTGTGTGTGTGTGTGTGTGTGTGTGTGTGTGTGTGTGTGTGTGTGTGTGTGTGTGTGTGTGTGTGTGTGTGTGTGTGTGTGTGTGTGTGTGTGTGTCGTTACCTGGGCTCTATTCAAAATGATGCTCCTCTCTGCAAATGCACCTTCTTTTTTGGCAAATTTATTTATTTATTTATTTTTTTACTGCATCCTAAAACGGTATCCATATTCATTTCTCATTTGACTCCAGGTCAAGGATCAGGAGTTTCCATTTAACCGCGACCTGGCTCGTATCCTGGTGGCAGTGGAGGACTCTAATGATAACATCCCCTATTTCACCAGCACTGTATATGATGCTGTGGCCTATGAGTCATCTCCTATAGGCTCTCCTGTCCTACAAGTGACAGCCTTAGACAAAGACAATGGGATTAACGGGAAACTCTCCTATACCTTTGAAGCAGGTTTGATGCTATCTTATTTTAATGTATGTATCTGCTTCTATTTTGTGAAGTGTTTCGACCTGTGATGGGCTTTGTAATGTTGTGTCACAGGAAAACAAATGGTTTGTTTACTAGTAACAATGTCTGTAACCTTTTTGCTGCTCTCAGGGAACACTGCTGGTGTGTTTGGCATTGATAATGCCACAGGCGTTATTTTCATCGCCAGGGACCTGGGCCTCAGCTCTGTGGGCTTTTACACCTTAACTGTGCGAGTCACAGACAGTGGATTTCCTCCATTAATGGCCACAGCTTCAGCTCGCATCTCATTGATACTCTCCGACTTTTCGCAACCCAAATTCTCTCTGAATGAGTATCAGGCCGAGGTAAAGAGAAACAGATTGCTGACTGAAAGGATGGGTGCATGGGGGATAAGATTGACCTTTATTGATCCCCATAGGGAAATGCAGGTGTCATGGCAGCAACAGAACAAGACAGAAACACAGATAGTACACATGGGATTATAAGAATACAAATAAATAAATAATAAAACCTAAAATTAAAATAAACATGTAGTAACAGTATGAATATAAATATAACAGTTAAACTCTATACAGGTGAATGTACATATATTCAGATATGTATAAAGGTTAAATATACATACATACATACATACATACATACATACATACATACATACATACATACATACATACATACATACATACATACATACATACATACATACTGTACATACATACATACATACATACATCCATACATCCATACATCCATACATCCATACATACATACATACATACATACATACATACATACATACATACATACATACATACATATATATATGTAAATGTGCAGGTAGCAGTGTGGTGAAAGTATTGTGTGCATACTGTGCAAATATTATTAATATTATGAACTGATACTGATGTCTCTGATTTTACAGATAATGGAGAACAGCTCCATTGGAACACATGTGATCACCGTTAATGCGCTCAGCCGCTCAGCCGTCATATATGAAATCTCCAGGGGCAACGACGAGAACTGCTTCTTCATCAACCATCACACGGGTGTAATCACCACACGCAGGCCCCTTGACTTTGAGGTTTGTTGACGCTTCTGTTTCATCAACTGAAGCTCTCAGTGTTGACATGATTGTTATACAAGGAGTGCACATAACATTTAATTATATCCCTTTCGACTACTTACTGAATTTATTTGTTTTGACAGCAAACTACATCCTTCTTTCTGGTGGTGCATGCCCTGAGCATGGCGGGAGTCGAGGCCAGCACCACCGTCATCGTCCAGGTGGGGGATGTGAATGATAACCCACCGGTCTTCCGAGAAATCAGGTATCAATCACCACATGCCATTTTCCAGATTTGTAAGCATACTTTTTCGTCTTTTGCAGCAGTTATCTTTTCACCTCAACAGGTATGTGGGAGTAATCAGTGAGGCTGCTCTAGTCAACACGGTGGTGTTGGGAGAGGATGGGAACCCTCTCGTCATCCATGCGACCGATAGGGACCGAAACCACAACGCCCTGTTGGTGTTCCAGATCATAGACGACACGGCACGTACGTTTTTCAGCGTGGACTCTGGGACTGGATCGATCCGGTATGTGAAATTGTAGAATCCACAAATATTGGACATATGATTAACTTTCTTATAAACCAATATGTCTCATGATTTTGTGATTATGTGGATGTCTGTTGAATTTTAGAACGATCTCCAGCCTGGACTACGAGAACTTCTCTGAGTTTGTCTTCCGGGTTCATGTAAGGGACAGTGGTTTTCCTCCATTGAGTGCTGAGAGCCCTGCAGAGGTGATTATAAAGGTAAGTTAATGACATAATGAGTCCCCTTTCAGTGCTTTAAAAACCTACCTGACTCAATTGTATTTGTTGTATTTTAATTGTGGATATGGTTTTCAATCTTAGGTGATCAACATCAATGACTCACCTCCAAAGTTGTCACAGGACACTTACGAGGCGGTCCTCCTCCTACCGACCTACATAGGAGTCGAGGTCCTCAGGGTAGAAGCTTTGGACCCCGATATGACCTCTGACCCCACCCTGAGCCCTGACAAATCCATCACCCCTCAGCTGGTTTACTCTCTGGTGGACAGCAATGCAGAGTTCTTCTCTGTGGAGCGCTACACTGGTGTTGTGACCGTCGTCAATCAAGACCTCAGTAAAGACCGTTACCGCTTTAATGTGAAGGTAAGTGATTAGCTACACTTGTTCAGCGGACATGACACATAAATATCATTTTTATGTATCCTGTCACCAGCTTAGATTTACAGCGTGTAGTTGGCTTCAACTGGCTTGCATAATAATGATTCCCAAAGGGATGACAGAGCACTGGGTCAGCTGCAAACCTATTGTTATTCAGCGTGTTGCTATGAAACACTCCAGTTAAATGACGCAGGGTGTTATGCCCCGGTAAATTGGTAATAACTAATGTTTTTTCTGTTGTGTTATGTTTTGCCAAGAAGACAAACAAAGCTATGCATACATAGTGTCATTGAGTACACGATGAAACCCCAGCATTACATCCTCTGCATTAGCTTATTGGGGGTCAGCTGTCAAATAAACAAAAAAATAATGCTTTCCCACTCAGCGCTGAATGCCCATAAAAAAGGCACTCATGCTCTTCGGTATGTGTTGGTTTTAAGGTTTGGGATGGGCGTTTCTCCAGCATGGCGTCGGTCACAGTGCGTGTCCGAGAAGCGATAGATAGCGGCCTTCTCTTCACCTTCCCGGTCTACTCCGCCTCCATCCCAGAGAACATACCTGATGTCACTGTGGTCACTGTTGTCAACACAGTCGGCCATCGTCTCAACGAACCGCTGAAGTACACTCTGCTGAACCCCAGCGGGCGCTTCGTCGTCCGGCCAACCTGCGGGGTGGTGCTCACCACTGGAGTGCCTTTTGATCGGGAGGAGAAGGACAGTTACGAGCTGGTGGTGGAGGTCCGCAGAGAAGATGAAATACTGAAGGTGGCCAGGGTAACCGTACTAGTTCAGGTGGGTGTCCATTGGATCTTCTTAAAAGCCTCTTAGCCTATCACGTACAGTGTGTTGAAGCGCTAGCCAATAGAAGAGCGAGTATCACATAGTTATCTCATGATGTTCCTGAAGATAAAAGCAATCCAATTGAGGTGTTTTGGGGAAACTCCCTTTGGCATGGACTTTGGGAACAGACCATTTGCACATACATAAAAACATATTACACTCTACAAGAAAGGGAAAACCCCAAAAAGAATATTAGGGCCTCTTTAAAATAACGATTATTTCTGCAGGTGGAGGATGTGAACGACAATGCTCCAGAGTTTGTGAACCTCCCTTACTACGCTGCAGTGCAGGTCGAAGCAGGGCCTGGATCAGCTATTTTCAGAGTGTCCGCCACCGACTCAGACTACGGTCTTAATGGAGAAGTGACATACAGTCTTAAGAAGCAGCACAGGAACTTTCAGGTAACAGCTACACATTCCTGCTTTAAATGTGTTCTTACGGGGTGCTATATATTTGAAAAGAAATTCTAGTACATTCTCATGCTCCTTATGTCATAAAACAACTAATCGTATTGGTTGCAGGTGAACCCACTGACAGGAGAGCTGACGTTAAAGAGGGCCTTTGAGGCTGACCTATCCAACGCAGAGTACAAGCTGGTCCTTGTGGCCAGTGACGGAGGTTTCCCGCCTCTTTCCAGTGAGGTGGAGCTGCCTGTTACCATAGTGAATAAAGCCATGCCGGTGTTTGACAAACCTTTCTATGGTCTCACTATTAGAGAGGATGTGGCCGTCTCCACCTCTGTCCTGTGTATCAATGCCACCAGCCCTGAAGGCCAGAGCATCATCTTCACCATCACAGACGGAGACCCTTCACTGCAGTTCGACATTGGTTTTGACACGGGAATCATCATCGTGATTTACCCGTTAGACTACGAGAGCACGCAGTACTACCGGCTGACGGTGAAGGCTACAGATACGCTGACCGGGGCAAAGTCTGAGGTCGATGTGGACATCGTCGTGCTGGATGTGAACGATAACCCGCCACTGTTTCAGAACACCTCATACTCCTCTGTGATCGCTGAGAACTCCATGATTGGGACAGCCGTGTTACAGGTGTGTGTGTGTGTGTGTGTGTGTGTGTGTGTGTGTGTGTGTGTGTGTGTGTGTGTGTGTGTGTGTGTGTGTGTGTTTATTGATTGATTGAGTGAGTCCAGTGTGTACTCATATTAAATAACTGTTAACACTTAGGACTCACTTCAGCAGTATTGTGGATGAATATTAGAGTGATTGGTTACTGATTTATTTATGAGATGATCGTGTAATATTTCCCTGTGGGGGCCCTTGACCTTTGGCAAATAATGGACCAGTGATGTTCTCTCACTGAGAAACATGTTGCCTCGAGCTGAATTTGAGACAACAGATTTATGAATATATTGGTATCAACATAGGTCAATGACCTTGTTTGACTATAGTATTGATTTTTAGAAAGAATCAGTATCTAACAATATTGTATACGCTAATACAAATGTTTTTCATTCCTTTAAATACACTTTGGCTTGCTCCCTGGTATTCTAGTATTGTCTACTAAAATAATTATTCATGCATTATAAAAGCAGGTTGTGGCTTTTCACTTAAAATATAAAGTTTTGTGCCACCTACATGCTAACATTTGCTTCACTCAATAAATATGCATATTCAAATGAACCAAAACACTAATAATATAAATGACAATGGTTTCAGAATACAGCATAATTGTCGGTTTCTGTTGATAAATGATTGCGCCTCAACAAAATGTTTATGCTGGACGCTTGACAATGTTTTGATTTGGATTTAAATGCTGGATCTCAATCCAAAATCCCAGAACATTATTATACTTTTTTTCATTTGGACTCGGTGTTCAGTGACTTAGTACTGTAACGATTGAGTATGTCAGGGTAAACAAATCAGACCATATTCTGAATAATGCATGAGGCAGTGCAAATGTTTAATCTTTCTCTCCCTGTAGGTGTTTGCTCAGGATCAAGATTCAGAGAAAAACGCCGCGGTGAGTTACCAGATCCTATCTGACATCTACAACAGCACCGACTACTTCCACATTGACAGTAACAGCGGATTGGTATTCACGGCACGCCTGCTCGACTATGAGCTCGTCCAACGCTACAACTTCATTGTCAGGGCGACAGATAGTGGAGACCCTGCCCTCAGCAGTGATGTTAGTGTCACTGTGACTATTACCGATACAAACGACAACCCTCCTAATTTCAGCCAAGCGCTGTACGAGGCCTTTGTCAGCGAGCTGGCTCCCCGGGGGCACTTTGTGACTTGTGTTCAGGCGTCGGATGCCGACATCTGTGATGCTCAGAGACTCAGGTAACAGATGTTTTATATACCTGTGGGTTTGATATTTTTCTTCTAAAAGTGATATTTAGAATGTGTGTGCATTGTTCCCCCCCTGAATCCCGTCGAAATGTTTCTGTTCATTACATTCAGAAAAGCACACCTCTTATTGGCAATCTTAGTTTTGTGTTTTGAATGCAATCGTAGTGGTTTGGACTTTTGTTTGTCTTTTTCTCAGGCAGAAACAACAAAAGTCAGTACTTTGTGTTTCCAGCAGCTTCTGAGCAAAACAACATGAAACAACGTAAACACCATTGTACTCTTTTTTTTCAAATTGCTTTCAGGTACACTATTCTCTCCGGGAATGACAAAATGATTTTCACGATGGAGCCATATACAGGCGTGCTCAGTCTATCTAACAAGAGGAGACAAGGCATGAAACTCTCTTATCAACTAAATGTGTCCGTGTCAGATGGAGTCTTCACCAACACCGCTCAGGTGAGACAGCGTACAATTGACTATTAACTGATTTGCCATTTTTTTAACCTTTGGAGTGTTTCATACCGAGCAAGTCCCTTGCTTCAATTTGATCTCAAACATTTGCAGCTGTCTAGTGCGACTGATGCCTCATACCATTGGCTGCTGAGTCGCTCTGCAGTTAGAGGTTAATGTGTGTTCGTGTCATATGAGATTTACTGTGAGGACGACCTGCCAACTGTAAAAAAAAAAACGTTCCTATAGTGGTAATTACAATTCGGCTCTGATATCCCTTATCTCGGACAGTCTATATGACATGGTGTAGATACAACATGTCACCTCATTATTTTGCTTCCCCTTCTGACATGATGTGAACACAGCAGACCTCCACAGTAGTTTCTCCCGAGTGTTTACAGCTGCATCAATCACCATTAGATCACAGGCCTGATGCTTTTACGGCCGGTGTGCATGTCATATTGATGTGATCATGTTTGACAAATCGGTCAGTAATGATTATTGTGATGGCATCAAAATGAGAATGATATGTAGGGGGATGAGTATCATAAGGATGATTGTGATCTTCAGGTGATTGTACGTGTCCTCGGAGCCAACCTGTACAGCCCAGTGTTCAGCCAGAGGTTCTACCTGGCTGAAGTCCAAGAAAATGCTCCTCCGGGGTCAAAGGTCATTCAAGTAAGTTTGCCTAGTAAGATGGGTTGTTGCTAATGATGGTTCAAAATGTGGAAATTATACAAAAACAATGCAAAAAGGAAATTGAATACCGTTAAAATTATCTTGCATTAATTACATGAATGCACACAATGCACCAACATATTTTATTCCTTCTATTCCATACCATTGCAATGAAAATACTGTTATATTTTACTATATATTTTTATTATTTTTTATATTTTCCTAGTTCTCTATCTGTGTTTTTAATTCTTGTTTTTTTGCACCATGACACTAAGTCAAATTCCTCGCACGTGTAAACCTACCTGGTAATAAACATGTTTCTGATTCTGATTCTGATTGAATAATTCTGAGAATGAGTGAATTTGTATTACCTTTTGCAATACTTTTCTCACTAGGTTATCCGTCCATCAGAGCTTTTTATTTGGAAGTTCCTACATGGAAGAAGTTGTAGAGCCTTACCATGACCAATATGGCATATGTTTTCTATTTGGTCTCCAGGTCCGTGCAACAGATGAAGACTCCGGGCTGTTTGGCCAGATCAGCTACTCCTTCATCAATGACCTGGGGAAAACTCAGTTCACCATCGATGCAGATGGATTCATATCAACCGCTCAGAAATTAGACAGAGAAAATCCTCTAAACAAGGACATGGTGCTGACCATTATGGCCCTGGATGGGGGAGGTATAATTGTTGACACTAACCAGGCTGTAACACTGATTCCCTGACAAAGGCTATCTTCAAATCAGCCCTTGTATATGACTTTAGACTTACACAATAGTCTAAGTTATACCTAAATCTGGCAGACCAAGCACGTAGCTAACATTAATGCACGAATGGTCACTGTTCTTGCATTGGTTTGCCTCTAAGATAATAGCCTCTGTATAAGAAGATCAAACTATGAAAATGTCTAATTGCATTAGCATTTTTGCATTAAATATTCATTACGTTTTGCCATTCACTATAACCTCAAGTGATTGAAACAGTTTCACAAGGCTAATTATGTCTGTATGAAACACTTGTATGAATCACATAGACATTTATATCGTGTTTCTTTTCCAGGCCGGGCATCGTTTTGCACAGTTCGAGTGGTTCTTGCTGATGAGAATGACAACGCCCCTCGGTTCAGAGCCGTGGAGTACCGCATGAGCATTAAAGCTAATGTTGCTAAAGGTTCTCTGGTCACACAGATCCAAGCCACTGACACTGATGCTGGTTCTAATGGGAGGGTTACCTACTCCCTTTACAGCGAGGCCCGCCTTTCACTGGTGGATGTCCTGGAGGTCAGTACATTTGGTTTACAACTTTATCATTTATACTGCTGTACTTCTCACAATATAATAATGCTATTTGCACTTCATAACTTAAAGGTGGGGTAGGTAATTTTGGAGAAACCAGCTCGAGTGCGCTAGAATTTGAAAATACACAGCCGGAAAAAATCTGCCACTTCCTTAAAGAGCCCCTCCTCCAACACACACGAATGCGCACATGACCAATGAGGGCACGAGATAAGTTTGTGAACAGATGGAAGGCTGACAGGCAGGTAGGCCATCCAGTTATTTTAGCCGGGCCGGCTCAGATGATTGGTCGTGCTTTTTACAGCGCCACGGCTTCCACAGATGAGATTTTTTTATGGATTTTTTGTCAAAGCACTTCAGATATTCATTGCTATCGGGATGTTTTCTTTCTTTTTTTAACAAATGGTACGGTGTCCTTGGGTGTCATGAAAGGCGCCTAAAAATATAATGTATTATTATTATTATTAAGAGCATTCCATGGAATATAACAAAAACTGTATCTCAAGCCGGTTTCTCAAACTTACCTACTCCATCTTTAATAGAGAACAATTCTACAACAACCAATGTATTTAATGAGAGTTGACCATATTCAAACTCATATATACCATAGATCTTAATTAAGAGATGTTCTCAACAGACACCAGCTCCCGATTTCATTGGATTAACAGCCATCTGGTATCTGTAATTGTACATTTTTACTCATCAAGTTAAAATGATGTTACATTAAGATTGATGCCTCAGCTAGTTTTGCCTGCTCCAAAGGTAAACAAAAGTACGAGCTAGGCTAGGAGAAAATAAAGAACTATTCGAAACGTGAAGTACGAACGGCTAATTTGATATGGATGAAAAGAAAGAAAGTGATAGTGGAATACATATTACTGTCTTTATAACTATGATTATTGTTACAGATGTGTATTTTGTAAATTGTGGAATTTTCTTTAATCTCTTTATCTTTAATATTGTTTGTATGCGTGCTTCTTAGTTAACATTAAGCTGTCTTCGGCTCCTTTCTGCTTTAACACATGTAAATATCCCCACTGTGAGACGAATGATTCTGGTTCTGATTGTATCAAAAGATTTAAAATTCCTTGTGGTTTCTGCCGGAGCCCAGGTGGAGGCGGACAGCGGTTGGATGATGACTAAAAGCACCGTGGACCACCTCCAGGGGACGGTGCTGTCCTTCTTCGTCAAAGCCACAGACTGCGGTTCCCCGGCCAAACACTCGCTGGTGTCAGCCTTCATCCACGTGGTCCCATCAGATGCATTTGTTCCCTCCTTCAGCCAACCTCAGTACTCCTTCACCATCCCAGAAGACACAGCAGCAGGGACAGCTCTGGGGTCTGTGTACATGGTCCCCGGACAGACTGGGAGCTTCTCAACAGTTGGAGGAGAAACGCTCGACAGCAACCGGGGAGGGACCTTCCTGGTGGAGAGGGACACGGGGCTGATCCGTCTGATCAAGCCACTCGACTATGAGCTCATCAGCATCTTCCGCTTTAAGGTCGCAGCAACAACAAGAAAAGACCTGATCGAGTCCGTCTCCACTGTGGACGTGGAGGTTAAGGTGTGTGATACAGCTAAATAAAGACTGTTGTTATTTCATTATGTGAAAGCGTGACAACATGGACATATCCTATCTTCTCTCCAATGATTCCTCTATTTGAGGGCCTAAAGTTGCTTCACAACATAATTAAACTTTGCACGAAAGGAAGACGTGTTGTGGATTATAATTCAAAATATGGAGATTATACAAAATCAATGCATTAAGGAAATTGAATACCATTAACATAAGTTTGAATAATTCTGAGAATTAGTGGATTTGAATTCTTTTGCAATATTTTTCAGTATAATTGAAACTTTATTTAGAATTTATTTTTATTTGCAGATCCTTGATGTGAATGACAACAAGCCAACGTTTGAGACGAATGCCTATGTTGCCACAGTGATGGAGGGGATGCCAGTAGGGACCAGATTGATACAAGTCCGTGCACTTGATCCAGACTGGGGCTCGAATGGACAGGTCTGTGACAGCCAAGCCACGTTATCAAAAGTTTGCAGTGTTGTAGATGCTTGTTAATTCTTGTTTTCTTAATTCCAGGTAACCTACAGCCTTGGACCTCTGATCAACTACAACTTGGACTTGACAAAGGACGCTCGCACCGTCAGCAGCCCAATCACTATGAGCTCAGTGTTTGCTATTGACAGTAAAACAGGCTGGATCACCACTCTGAGTCAGATGGACCACGAGGCCTGCTCCAGCTACAGCTTTGAAGTAGTGGCTTCTGACCTGGGGGAGTCCCAGTCTCTCTCCTCCACCACAGTGGTTACCATCACTGTGTCCGATGTTAACGACAACCCCCCGCAGTTTGAGAGGGAGCTTTACCGGGGGGCAGTAACGGAGAACGACCCCCTCGGTGAGGTAGTAGCTCTTCTAAAAACTAAAGATCAAGACGGCACGGACCAAAACCGCCTTGTCAACTTTTACATAACTGGTGAGGAAATTAAAGGGAATACTAACATAATGGCGGAATAATGCGTTGCAGTAATTACATTATGGAGTGAGATAAGGTGGTGTTGCATAATCATTAATTTCACTAAGGAGGTTGTTATTATTAAAGGTCACATTTAAATAAATTCCAACTGAAATGCCAAACACGACGGACCTTTTGTTTTTATGAATTTCCTTTTGAGTCTGCAATGTACCCATTGTACAAAGAAAACCTCTTAATCAAGGCAGAGAGACCCTGTTTTTCCACATTTTCATATATGAATAATATTAAAAGAATGCTTGGTTAAAAAAAAGTAAAGTTTATATAATATATAGAGCGCCAACCAGCACCAGGATTGCTCAATGATTCTTTAAAACGACGTGACGTTGGTATATTGGTTGGGATTCCACACACTCGCGCATGACTTTGTGTAGTAACTCATTTTTATGGGAGTAATAAAAACCCTATACAGACTCGCCGGGAAAACTCTCACCTTGACACTGAGCTTGATAATTTGTATTCACATAAAATTGTCTGATAATATCTCAGGATGATCTATTTTGGCCTTTGTAATGTTATAATAAAATGTCACATTTTTTAAACTTTGAAAGGCCATAGCTGTTTCGCCACCACCATGGTTTAGGCCATGATGATAGAGGTTTATTGATTCTGCCAAAGGGTACTTGCATCATTTGTGTGGGGGTGGGGAGCTGGTTATTTTTCTTCTTGGGACTGAATGAGACTTCCTGTTTGTTCACAAGTCTGTTACAATGCATCTTCGCCTCTATCTTTGCTTTGGAGTGACAGCGGTTTAATTCTCATCCGTTTAATCTTCAGGGGGGAACCCGCGGGGCGTGTTTGGCCTGGCTCTCGTTCAGGGAGAGTGGAAGGTTTATGTGAGCGGCCTGCTGGATCGGGAGCAGCAGGACTGGTATCTGCTCAACATCACAGCCAGCGACGGCTTATATGTGGCTCGCACTGCAGTGGAAGTCACCGTCATGGATGCAAATGACAACAGTCCCATCTGCAACCAGGTCAGAATACACACATGTAGATGGGTAGAAATACAAATATGCACAGCAAACAAATAATTCAATGGAATGTAGGACAGTGAAGTATTATTATATAGCTTTTTTTAGTATGCATGGCACTCTAATTGCCTCTGTGCTCTGCTTATGTCCATGCTAAACACATTGCAATTAGTATTGGCTAAAAATAGAAAGAAAACGTAAATGTTTCAATGTCTTTGTGAAAATACCGAGTTACACTGGCTACAGACAAATTGCTTCGTGCTTAAGGTGAAATTGAACAAATAGTAACAAGTTGAATAACAAATATTTGATCATTGTCTTATCGTGTCATGCAGAATCTGAGAGCAACAAACATTAACTGCAGCCCCTCTATTTTAAATGCAGTTGGATAATGTTTGCATAATAATATTTATGTATGGGAAAAAGCTGCAGAACAGAATTTGTTAAATATTCTTTGTTTCACCGTTTACTAAAGTACACACTGAATTGAAATAACTTCAACAGATATATCGATAGTACTCATAATGTACTTCTGGGAATATACTGTAACTTAGTACAAATTGTTTTTTCCCACAACGTAATATATTGTAATATTTTAAATGCAAGTTAAATACAGTCAAACGCTTATGATCTTCCAGTTGCAACAATGACACTAACTTATGATTGACACCAGCAATTCAAAACATTTAACATCAGGTGTGGTGCAAGATGCAAACTCAAATGAACGTTGTATACGAGGACAAAAACTGTGAAAAGAGACAATCGTTGAGCTGTGCAATCTTCTGGAAATACACTCCTTTAATTTCACATCATTAGTTGAGAAAGTAACATTTTCTCTCCAAACTTACTTATTCTCTTTGAAATCATCCCTCCCTGTTTCTCTCTTCTCCTCTCATATTCTTTCTGTTCCTTTACAAGTTCGGCCAGGGTAACTACACAGTTTATTTTTATTCTGGCATGATACGGTGACGGCATGACATGTATCAAAATATGTTAAGAGCCACACAATATTCTCTAACTTATTCTGACCTTATTCTCATGTTTTTTTACTAAAAGTGCCAGTTGTATAAGAAGTATTAGTAGTATTGTAGAGCCTGTTGCTCTAACAGTAACAAGAGAAACAAAAATCATTTCTACCTCATAGATGCAGAAGTCAGCTGTAAAAGTGGTAGTAGCAGTAATCCCAATAGAAATTCATAAACAACCTCCACTGCTGATATAAGCCATAGTGTTTCGTCATGTTTGATGCAACAAAAGAAATAATAGCGATAAGTATAGTGATCAAAAGAGTAGAAGTAATAGCAGTTGAAAGTGAAGCAGTAGAATTGGCAGTAGATACAGTATAGTAGCTCACAGTGATACATCAATCACACCATCAGGCAATGGACAAATAATTGCACCAAGTGTAAGTCAGAAGTACAGAGAAAAAAAGTAGTTCTTTAAATGTGCTGGTCTGTGTTTGGGGAATTAGTGGGGTCACAAAGTTCATTTCCAGATGCGACCAAAGTGAATGCAGGGTCAGAAAAGGGCACTGTACTCTGCTATGCTCGGTTTATCACCAGAGATAATGGCGGCAGTGCTCAATCGTTTTATGTGTTGGACAGATAGTTTTTCAGACACTGTTGCTTCACTTTGTGCTTGTATCTGTGTGTGTGTTTGTGTTTGTTTTGACAGGCGGTTTACAGTGCCTCTTTCCCTGAGAATATTCCCATTAACAAGGGCATTGTGTCAGTGGGCGCAGCAGATGCTGACTCAGGCTCCAGCGCTGAGATCCAATACTCACTGTTTGGCATCGGGGTTGAAGATTTCTACATGGATGCCAACACTGGTACATTCAGTTGCTATATTTTCGAAGCTTCCATAGGAATAACAATATACACAGTATGTCCGAGAATAAGCCTCCTTTCTAAATCTCTCTTTTTGTGTCCGAAGGTGAGCTGCGCACGGCCACGGTCATGGACAGGGAGACGACGACCACTTATAAACTCATTGCCCAGGCCACTGATGGAGGAGGGCTGTTCTGCCGCTCAGACATTTCTCTCAAAGTGTTGGATGTGAATGACAATGCCCCCTCCTTCTCCTCTCCCCATTACCTGGCTAGCGTTTATGAGAATGCCGCCCCCAAGGCTTTGCTCACCCGCCTGCAAGCTAGCGACCCAGATGAAGGTAAGCTAATTAGATGTTTAATGCTGGACGAGTAAGATGTTTAAACAAGGATTATAATGAGCAAATAAAGTTACAATTAATGCAGGTTGAAGATACTGTCACTAAGCATTCAAACTGCTGACTCGCACATGAGATTACTTCATTATCTCACAATTTGTAAAATAGAAAAGACTACCTTGAACAGGAAGAAAAACATTTTGACATGGATATTAAGTCTTCGCTGTGCATGGATTTGTCTCCCATTCTCTCCAGGATTTAACCGTACAGTAGTGTATTCTCTGGTGGATTCAGTCAACGGGTTGTTTTCCATTGAACCCGTATCAGGGATGGTAATTCTGGAGAAGACTCTAGACAGAGAGAGCCAAGACTCCTATCGAGTCCGTGTCCAGGCCACTGATCAAGATGGGCAACAGGGGGCACTGTCCTCCCAGGTAAGTGATGCCAGTGACACACATTCAATCTCATTGAGTCATTCCCATGCTATGCACGAAGCCTAAGTGCAGGGAAAAGCATCTTAAAAGCTATTCAAAATCACAAGATATGACACCTCTGAAACAAGGGCAATAACATTCCTCACACAAATGACCAACAAGGTGAAATAAACATGGCAATTCAATGAGATACAGACTAAATGGAAACTGCTTCTTTACACCAATTACTGTATGTATATAAAATAAATGAATAGATGTGAATATTTATGAAACCAATTTTACCATAATTATGCATTTCGATTTTATACATTAAAAATTATGAGGCACATTAGTCAGTCCACCAGCTGATAATGTGCAATTTGTATTTCTGTCCATACACATGAATAACAAGAAACCAATGAATAAAAACATGTTGTTTACTGAAGAGATCAGATAAAGAACCTGGTAGATTTAATCAAGATAAATCATCAACTTGTGGAGTGTCTTGGATGGGTAAGTGGGGAAGGTGACAGATACAGACGCAGAGGCAGGCAGAAAATAGGTAAAAAGGGGTTCTTTTAGGACTGCCAGAACTAGCTATAATTTTAGATGAACCCCAGACAAAAGTGAGACCAGGTGGGCCTATTTGGACCAAATTTGTAGCAACTGGAATAACAGCTGAGGTAGTAATAGTAGCGAGTAGTAGACGTATTCCCAGCAGGCACTTCTATATAATAGCAGAACATATAGAAATGCTTAGACATCCCACTTGCAGTGAGTGGGACTGGGATCAAGTGTCTCTCCTCTTTGACTCCGTATGTAGCTTACAATATGCCGCACCATATGCTGCATGAATACAGAATACAGAACAGGGATGAAAATAAAGAAGGTCTGATGCAGTTTAGCTCGAAAGCATGTGATTCTCTTATCCATCTTTTTACTTTGACATCTTCCCATTCTTTATACTAGCCAATTCATATTTCTAACACTAAATAGAGTTGACCATCTAAACTAATACCATTATGTAACCAGTTTTAACCTTACACCTTAAGGTTATTATTTACATAATGCCTAATGGAGGAAGGTGTGACTGTATGAAATGATGTTCAATTTGATTAAAAGAGGGGTCTCTGATTTACAACAACCACAACACTTAATGAAACGACATACAAGAACAACTGAAATAACACAAATCAAATCAACAGAAACATTTTCAACAAACCTATCAAACATGTTAGAACCATATTTGTTTTAATAATACAAAGTAAGAAATAGGAGGGTTATTATAACATTACATTCTCATGTAAAAATGAAGCAATATTTGAAAAGCAGAAACTTTGGAAACTCATTCCAATAAATAAATACTAGAAACTGATGATACATTGTTCCCAACCCTCAGCTACAATGAACTTCTCAATTGTTTATAGACTTTTGTTTGCAATATAACCTACCAAAATAAAATAAAATATACATGTTATAACAAGGTTGAATGTTTCTGTAACATCACAGCCTTGTTTGAAGTTGTTTTGACCTCGCAGAGAGCAGAAACAAAATGACACATCCAGGGTTACTTATATTTAATATTTATCTAGTAACCAAAAAGAAAGTAAGAAAGAATTCAATATATTCTCTTTGGGGCTTTGGTGGACTAAAACGCCAATGGGTTTCCCCCCCCAGACGCCTCTCTTGTTTGTGGAGCTCTCAGTATCTTTTCTTTCATGAATATCCTTATCTTGTGCTGAAACTGAACTCTCAGGGCAGTGAAATGAGTTTGTCTCTCCCTCAGGTGGATTTGACCATTTTGGTGCTGGATGTGAATGACAATGCTCCAGTCTTCCAGAGGAGGGACTACGCCGTCACCGTCCCTGAGGATGTTGCTGTGGGAACCGAGGTGCTGAGATTGATGGCGACGAGTGTGGACATCGGACCGAATGCTGATATCGCCTACACCATCCGGTCAGGCAACGAGCTGAGAAAGTTCAGCATAGACAGAAACCAGGGTGAGCCGAGGTCCTTGTATGTGCTGAATGCAAAACTAAAACTCACTTCAAATAATCATAATAAAGCTTTATTGATACAGCACTTTGCATACAACACATGCAGCTCAAAGTGCTTTACGAAATGAAACATTACAAGTTAGAAATATTAACAAGAAATTCCCCTCTGATTATTTTTTAAGAACTTTACAGGTACATGCAGCAAAATATAACATTGGATCAGGTTGTAATAATACAAATAAAAATAAATAAGGATTTCTCTCCGACAGACAAGACACAAGAAAACTGAATCGTTGCTACAATATAAAATATAAAACCCCATAAAACAAAGTGAACATAGGTACAACAGAAATAAAAATAAAAAGATAATGGTAATAAAAATGCCATAATTCTAATAAAGTTTAAACGATTAGAATATTTACAAAAACAACATAAAAATAAATATTGCTATTGAAACATGTTTAATAAAATAAGATAAAATCCTTTAAGAACTATCAAATAAATAAAACAATATAAAGGTAGGTAAATAATAACGGCTATTTCAAGTGGGGGGGTTGCTAATAAAAATGCTAATCTAAAAAGATGTGTCTTTAGCTGGTCTTAAATTAAATCCTATACATGCCGTACAATGTGTTTATTTTAGGCTCTATTTCTGTGGCTGATGATTTGGACTTTGAGGTGTGTAAGGACTACTACCTCACCGTGGAGGCCTGGGACAGCGGGAACCCTCCTCTCAGCACAGCTACCATGGTAACCATTGAACTGATGGACGTCAACGACAACGCTCCAACCTTCAGTCAGGACATCTACAATGTTCTGGTCAGCGAGGATGCGTCTGTCGGGCAGACAATTACACGGGTAACATTTGATTTGTTCTCTTAGTTTGTACATGTTTTCTATTTATTATCTCACACCGATGGACTTTGTGTGATATGTGCGGTTTTAATTAACATATTAGTTGTGTTATGGTTGTCTTTGTCTACTTGGCCAGGAACAACAGATGCCAATTAGCAACTAGCTAATTTTGGTACATTGCTTTTAATTGTGTGACATCTCTGCAAAGAAAGAATGATTAGAATAATACACATTGGATCTTAAGTGTTCTGTTGTATCTAGACTCCTGGTACTAGGATGGGTTAAAAGCAGAGAACAAATGTCACTGTGTGCTGTGTGCTGTGTGCTGTGTGCTCTGCATGTGTGACCATTAAAGAGGGTTTCATCCCTCTGATTCTATTCTATTGTGTTAACTAGGGATTTAACGATACCAAAAACTCACGGTACGATAATATCGCGATAACAAGTCCACGGTACGGTATTTATCGCGATATTGAATAATAAAGGGAAGGGGGGGAAAAATCCGATTTTTTTTTTTCTTCAATAAAAAAATTTTTTACTCGGAAAATGTTTTTTTATTACATAATAAATCTGGTTTTTACAGCATTTTTGTAGGATAGCAGTATTTTAAAGTGTCAAAAACAAAGTGACAGTAACAGACTGGAATAAGAAAACCAGTGTTTTTTTACCTACTAGTACTACCAAACAAAGTAAGCATTTTCTTTATGCCACTGCATCTCACAAATAAACAAGGACATTTAATAATCAGACCCTGCAATAAAATAAATCAAGTTTCACTTTAGTTTTTCAAGTAACTCAACTCAAACTCACTAGTCACTCACTCAGCATCATCAGACAGGTTTTTAGGAATATGAGAATGTCCACATTTCCAGGTATTTATAAGCTGGGATGTTTGGGCATTTACAATATCCCCTGCTCTGGAAAAAACTCTGTCGCTTGGTACTGATGTTGCTGGCTGTCTGTCGAAATGACGGACAGCGAAAAAGTCTAACGCCAGGCTTATTGACAGGGCGAGATATAAATATATGGTTGATACTTGTCAATGTCTCTAGGTGTGTACATGTAGCCCTGTAAATACGATGTGTTATCTGTTGTTTTATTTTCATGTTGTAACCTACTTGCTGCCATGTTAGAGAGGTCTCTCTTGAAAAAGAGATCGATGATCTCAATAGGACCACCTGGTTAAATAAAGGTTTTTTAAAAAAAAGTGTTTAATTTTTATTTAGTTTTTTTGAAAATCGCGGTAGATTTTGTCAGTCTCACGACGGTATTGGGAAGTTTATTTACCGTGATACCGCGATATTCGGTATATCGTTACATCCCTAGTGTTAACTGAAAATTGGCCCTTCAATAGTGTTTATTGTTAGAGTTTATAGATTTGTTATCTACTGTATATTTTCTACTTTTAATACTGTTTTAATTCTATTTTGAGATTTTGACATTCTAGAATTGTTCATTTCTACTTTGCCTTGTTTTGTTTTTGATGCTGCTGCATTGCAAACAATTCCCAATTTGGTGTCAATAAAGTACATCCTCTCTTCTCTTATTAACTGCGTTTCACTCCATGTGTGTGTGTTTCTCTAGGTTTCCGCAGAAGATTTGGACAGCCAGGTGAATGGGCGCATCACATACTCCATGCTGAAAGGGGACCGCACTAACCACTTCTGGATTGACCCTGTGACAGGACTGCTCAAAGTCAATAAGCGGCTCGACAGAGAACTAGTGAGGATGCATCTCTGAGTTCAATATATCATTTACCATCAATAGCAATTTTATGGTTGGTGAGCACACAAAATACCAAGTCCGCTCAAGGTCGACACCAAATGAAGTTATATATTATAGTCCGATGTATTTACGTCATAAAGGCTTAGCTGTACTTCTCATATATCCCGTTACACAAAGAGGACTCTCATCCCCTCCTGCTCCATCTAGGTATCCCAGTACTCTTTGTCAGTGCAGGCGTTCGACAGTGGCTCTCCTGCCATGTCCTCCACCGTCACCCTCAACATCGACATATCTGACGTCAACGACAACCCCCCTGTTTTCACTCCTCCCAACTCCACAGCCGTCATACAGGTACCAACCAGTCTGTGCGTTTTTCTCATATTCACGTTTGTTGGAGAAATATTTTCCTGCCCTCGCTGAGCACAGCTGCCCTCTCAGTGTTTTCGCTTCCTATTCCTGCCTGTTGGCGTCAGCTGATAGAGGTGTTATGCTTTTATCTTGTTATGCACAATGTTGATTATTCTCTCAGAACCAGCTGGTCTGGGGTAGAGATCTTGATAATTGGTCGGGTAACCGCTGTGTCAGCTTGTGAGAGCACACGTCTTGTGAATTCTCCGGTCGAAGCTCCAAATAAACCATCAGTGTTGGCCATCGAAGTTCCTGCTCTCTCCGTGTCTCTCTGAGTCCTGTCTCCATTGCTTCAGAGGTTTCCATCACATTGTTCATCTGTGCTAGGGATCACATTAACTCTCCTCTCTCTCCAAATGCCTCCAGTTAAACCAAGCTGCCGGCACCACCCTGCTGAAGCTGTCAATGAGCGATAAAGACTCCCCTAGAAATGGCCCTCCCTTTGAGTTTCAACTGGTGTCAGGAAATGAGGGAAATTTCTTCTCCTTCGACCAGACTGGAACTCTGAGAGCCAATCGTGTGTTTGGCCCTGAAGCCCCCAGAGAGTTCACTCTTGAAATCCAGGTTAGCAGTAGCTGGTTTTCTGACTACTGACTCACTGTGTTAGCATGTTTACACACAGTCAGCATTTCTAAATGTGAGGCTATTAGATTATTTGTTTCATCGTGATAACTAGCCTCATACAAACTCATTTCAATTATAGAGAAGCTACTGTATGAACACCATTATTATGATGAGACTGAAGGGGGCTCTGAGCTTTAATATTGATTTGTCTTTCAGTTTAAGCTACAATGCCACCCTTTGCTTTTACCATCTTTTGAGATCTTCCACAGCGTAAAAAAACAAAACGCTTTTGATCTCAGATTGGTGTAACCAATAGTAGACAGTTTCTTAACACTAGACCAACTTAAGTACTGTACTTAGCTACAATGGTTAGTTCCCCGTTCTTGAGTAAATGTAACTTTAGTACATGTGCCCTGATTTTTACTGCACTATATTTGCCTGAAAGCATTAGTTGTATTGAATATTTGGATAAAGATTCATAAAAGGATCAAATCTTTTATTTGTATTATTATTTCTTATTCCTGTCAACTACCTGGCAATATATATATAAACAAATGAATGCATTAAAAAGGATGATACAATAAGATACAGTTTAATTTTCTGATATGGGCCGTTGTGTACAATTAGTACTGTACGTTTACTTCATGATCTTTAGGAACTTTTTGAGCAACATTTGCTTTACTTTTGTTCAGAGAAGTACATTTTGAATGCAGGACTGGCATGTTTACACTGTGCTTTACCACTGATCTGAGTACTTTATCCACCACTGACTGTGACTTTGTTTTGCTCTCTTAGGCAACTGACTCTGGTAAACCAAGTCTGACTTCCTCCTCCTGGATATTTATGAGAGTCATCGGGAACAGTCAGTATAAACCCGCTGTCTCCCCCTTGGAAATCTTCATCGTCATGGTAACAGACACGTTCCAGGGCGGGCCAATTGGTCAGATCTACGCAACGGACCGCGACCCCAATGACGTGCTGTCATTTACCCAGAAGCTGCGGCCCAAAAGCATGTTTACGATAAACAGACAGGATGGCAGCATTGTGGCTCTGCCGGGCCTGGAACCTGGCAGGTACACGCAACACTACACACACTTTCACACACACACACACACACACACACACACACACACACACACACACACACACACACACACACACACACACACACACACACACACACACACACACACACATACACATACACACACACAGGCTACAAACAGGCTGATTTATTACTATAATTACTGCTAACTTTTTGTATTACTAACAATTAGGAAACTGGTGACACAGGCACTCTCACCTAGGGTAACTTATGGTTGTGTGATATGTGATAAAACTCCAGCTTACACAAAATAAAGCCTGAAGGCAAGTTTTGAACTTTAAAACTCAGTTAAACAGAACATGGAGTCTCTAGACACACCTTCACACAATAAATAAATTAAATATCTTTAAAAAAACAAATACTTGAACTTGAATGAATGACAGGGACCAACCAATATGAATTATACATCAAGCCATAAGGTTTTGTTTGGGGTTTTGAATAACTTGTTTGTTTAATAACCCCTATACTTTTTCCATTTGATTCATTGCTGTTTTGATTCCTTAGATTTCAGATATGTAATTGTATGCAATTTCTCTGTTATATGATTATGCTGTCAGTGTTTGTTTTCCTTCTTGTGTATCTAAGAAAGAATAGAAACTGCTCTTGTTGAAGCTAATGTTGATAACAAACAATAAAGAAAATGGATAAAACTTGAAACACAAAAACATTCCCTTGTCCTCCCTCAGATACCAGATGAATGCCACAGTGAGTGATGGACGTTTCGCTGTGATAGCAGACGTGTCAGTGCAGGTGGAACAGGTGACAGATGTGCTGCTCCGTAGCGCCCTGACCTTACGTTTCAGCTCTCTGTCCCCGGAGGACTTGCTTGGCCGCTACTTGAACCAGATCAAACTAACGCTGCGGGGACTAGCCGGTTGGAAATGGTCACCAGGGCAACAGGATCCCCTCCACATACTGGGTGTTCAGCCGGTGATGGGGACAACGAAAGTGGATTTGCTTCTGGCGGTGGAAATGCCAGAGACATCAGGCGGCGGACGGATGAGTGGGATCTACTCGCAGCAAGAGTTCTCTGCTAAGCTGGAGGAAGCAGCCGTGCGGGGGCAGATTCGGGGCGTCCTGTCCGGGGCGGAGGTGGTGAGCTGTGCTTGCTCTGGGGAGCTGGAGTGTGGGGAGAGGGTGTGTGAGCAGACTCTGGTGATGGACGGGGAGTCGACTGTCACCTACAGCACAGAGAGGGTCAGCTTGGTGTCACCCAGGTTCAGCCGCAAAGAGACCTGCACCTGCCCCGGTGAGCACTGCACTCAGACATTGACAGTGTTCTGTATATCTGTCACAGCCGCTTCTCATAAGTGCACTTCCAGTCAAGTTCAAATGAAAAACAAATAACAGAGAGATGGATACATGCAAACAAAGATGTATACATGCATTAAAGGTCACCTATTGTGCAAAATCCACTTTTTCATGTTTTTTCATTTCATGTGATCAGATTTTGGCCACTTTATGATGTCATAACGATTTTTTGGCTTGTGTAACCATTAGCCAATCACCAACCAAGGTAACCCCCCCCCCCCCCACCGTATCACCTGAATCTCCTCCTAAAGCACCATTGTGTTTTGTTTAACCAAATATCTCTCAGAGGGGCGTGGGGAGGGGCTCCTTATTTTCATCTAAAGTAACAGACAGAGAATCAGCACTTTTGAAACAAGGCTGAAACAGAGGGGATTATGGGTAATGCTGCAATGATCTGTTCGGTGTTTCGAGCCAAACACTTCAGATACATGTTTTGTATATATCTGAGACCTATAATATATTGATGAAAAACAGAATAATAGGAAACCTTTAAAGCTGTTTTTCTTCCTAGAGTTATTATTTTCTAATGTGGTTTTTGTATCTGGCCCAAACAGGGGGGACTTGCTCCAGTCCTGTGGAACTTTGTGAAGGTCAGTCCTGTCCAGCAGACATGCAGTGTGTCCGCTCTGGTCCTACAGCGCCATCTGTCTGCCAGTGTCAGCCTGAGAAACTAGACGAGTGTGCAGGTATGATTTACTTTGCTGCTTGAATTGTATACCTATGTATCTGATGCATTCGGGGGGAAAAAGTCTATCAGTTTCTCTTTTTGAATTGTGTATATGTTTTGTGGACTTGTAGGCCAAACCTCTCTTAGTTTCTCTGGAAACAGCTACATTAAGTACAGAGTGACAGAGAGCGGCCAAAGTGGAGAGATGAGGCTCGGCCTGAGGATCCGAACACTTCAGAGAAGAGGAGTCATTATGTTCACACGTGTTAACCCCTGCACCATGCTCAAGGTAAACACATCATCGTGTCCCAAAGGGTGTGCTGTTTCTCACCATCATTTTTTTTAAAGCATATGTTCCCTGTCCTTCCACAGATTGAAGAGGGTCGACTCTGGTTCCAGTTGGACTGCGACAACACCCTTGGCATTATGGGTATCTCTGGCAGACCAATAAACGACGGCCTCTGGCATGCTGTTGCCTTGGAGCTGACTAGGAACTATACCCTCCTGTCACTGGATGACAGCTATGTTGAGCGCAGGCGAGCAGCCAGAGCTCCTGTTCGCCTTTGGCCTCTGGCCCCAGATTCATCATTTTTCTTTGGGGCCCAAGTGAGGCCAGTGACCGGGCCGAGCGAGAGGCCGAGCCCGGGGCCTGGGCTCTGGGACCGGGGGGCGAAGGCCCAGCCAAGAGCCCAGGACGGATTCCAGGGATGCCTGGGCTCACTGAGGCTGAACGGCAACGAGCTGCCTCTCCAAAATAAGAGGAGCCGTTATGCCGAGATCGCCGGACTGAGCGAGGTCAAGTTGGGCTGCGTGCTTTATCCGGATCCATGTGTCAGTCAGCCCTGCCTCAACGGAGCCATGTGCAGCAGCCTGCCCTCTGGAGGTCTGTGTGGATGGATGTGTGTGGGTGTTAGTCATCTTGTTGTATAAATAAATGAACGTAATAAATGTTGCCCTCTGAAACAGATTCACTCAATCTTATAGCTTCTGCCTCAATTTCAGCTTCATTTGAATGTGATGGTTTGTTTGTGCAGTAGTGACCATCAGCTTGTGTGAAGATACACAGTCAGCTATTCAAGTTAAATCTACATTTTTATTTGACACATTTTGAATCTCTCTCCAACAGGCGTCGTGTGCACTTGCAGCGGTGGCTTTACTGGGGGGCGCTGTGAAGTTGAATTGACATCCTGCATGCCAAACCCATGCCAGAACGGGGGGGAATGTAAGCCTGTCGGCGGTGCGTTCCTCTGTGGCTGTCCTGCAGGACTCGGGGGAATTATGTAAGAAAAAGTATCCTGCACCCTCACACACTTTTAGACCTAAACTATTGATTGTAAAAACAGTGTTGATGAATGTTGATCTCTTTTCACACAGTACGTACTCACTGACAGGAAGTGAGTATTGAGTTAGAATGTGACACACTCTCATGCATTCAAACGTGAAACACACACACACACACACACACACACACACACACACACACACACACACACACACACACACACACACACACACACACACACACACACACACACACACACACACACACACACACACACACACACACACACACACACACAATCATCCCTCCACATTAGTACACTGTGTTGTTTTATTATGTATGTTTACTTTATTGAGTGACATAAATTACTTTTCTAATTTAATTCAGTATAATTTAGTTTGAAAGAACTTAATAACTCTCTAGCTGCGTTCTTAATTACAGCTCATTAATTGCGTCTGAAATGACCTTCCTACTACTGTGGTTGTTCAATGAAGCCGCCACAAGAGAGCAGTTTTCCCTCAATGGAGTTCATGTTTCTGTTTTTTTATGTACTGACAAAGCTTTTGATGAAGTTGAACTGAATTTAGCTAAATAATAAGAAAGTTAAAAATGAAGATGTTCTCTGCTGGCAGCAGATTGTACTTATCATTATCAGTTAATGATACACGCAAATTGAAACCATTGCTATAGTGAATACTATTCAAGCCAAAGGCAGCTGTTGAGGGTAATTGGAAATGGATTTTTGCTGCAGATTGACTAGTAATAATAGCACATTTAAATATGAGCTTTTGTATAACAATATACAATATAAACAATATGATTAATTGAAACATTCCGTTAAAGGGGGAAACATTTCATTTAAAAGCTGAATCCTCGGTCATGATTTATTGTAAATTAGGCTGTAATGTATTCATGAGGATAACACTGGACAATATATCCAGGCCTGAGACAGACACTAATGCTTAATGACTCCTTTATTTAATTACCATTTAAAGCAAAACTTGGGTAGTTTTACAAGTACGTTTCTCAGCCATTTTTTATTTTATTTTATTACATCGGACCAACTCCTGCAGAGTGTTTTGAAAATGTCGTAAAAAAAAATCAGTTGAAAAGAAAAATATATACTTATCCCCCTCTGTCACAGCAAGGCACCATGCGCGGAATGACAATGAGAAGCACTTATGAGTGTTGGATGTGGTTTTAATTTAAGTCAATATCTAAGACTATGAGTGTGTGTGTGTGTGTGTGTGTGTGTGTGTGTGTGTGTGTGTGTGTGTGTGTGTGTGTGTGTGTGTGTGTGTGTGTGTGTGTGTGTGTGTGTGTGTGTGTGTGTGTGTGTGTGTGTGTGTGTGTGTGTGTGTGTGTGTGTGTGTGTGTGTGTGTGTGTGTGTGTGTGTGTGTGAGTGTGTGATTGCATTCACAAATATGTATTTTAATAAGAACCACATCAATGAGAATAATACATTTTCTTTCTCTCTTTTTAACTCGCTGACACACTTATATAATTAATTATTGTCCTTCACTTTGATGCTAATAAGTCTCACTACTCCCATGCATAGCAATGCTTTTGTCCATGTGCCTCTGCAGATGTGACCAGGATGTCAAGTAAAGCAAACACTGACAGCATAATCATATAACAGAAACAAATTGCATACAATTACAAATCTGAAATCTAAGGAATCAAAACAGCAATTAATCAAATATATTAATCAGAGGTTATTAAACAAACAAGTTATTCAAAACCCCAAACAAAACCTTATGGCCTGACGTATAATTAATATTGGTTGGTCCCTGTCATTCATTCTATTTTAAGTGTTTTTTTTTTAAAAGATATTTAATTTATTTATTGTGTGAAGGTCCTGTTTAACTGAGATTTAAATAAAACGTGTCTTTAGGCTCCATTTTGTGTAAGCTGGAATTGTATCACATATTTTTTGCAGCATAGGACCACACAGCCATAAGGTACCCTCGGTGAGAGTTGCTGTGACACCAGTTTCCTAATTGATGGTGTTGCTTAAGGGCAGGCTTTCAACATTATAGTAATACATCGGCCAGTTTTTAGCCTGTGTGTCTAGCCAGTTTTCTTTCCCTCTCTCGCTGACACACTTTTATCATTAATTATTGTCCTTCACTTTGATGCTAATAATCCTCACCACTCCCACGCACAGCAATGCTTCTGTCCATGTGCCTCTGCAGATGTGACCAGGATGTTGATGAGTGTGAGCAGGACAGCTGTGGAGATGAAGCCGAGTGTGTGAACACGTTCGGGTCGTTCTACTGTAACTGTTCAGAGGGGTACGAGGGGCAGCTTTGTGAGGATCAGTCACCTGACGATGAGGGGGGTGACACACAGGTAACGTTTGAGAAACTCTGAATTCACATCGGAGTACATCTTACAGAATATAATTAAAAGTATAATTGAAAAAGTACTCAATTTTGCTTCTCAATGGACTTTTTCTCAAACTTTGTGAAGCAGTCAATAATTGTTATTGTGCAGCAGACTCCCAGACGGTTTTTCATTAGCTTTGTATCTTTGTCCCGGCAGTAGATGAATACAAGTGTGGTAATGGGGAAATGTAAGAGTCCTTTTGAAGTTGTCACACTTGACTTTTGTCATGCACTATTTTTTTAAATATAGACGGTACAACTATTCATGTTACACATTTTGAGAAGTTGCTTAATTATTCCCTCGAAGACAGTAATTAGTGGAGAAGTAGCCATTTGAAAAATCCTATTAGGCTGCTTTCACAAGCAATTAATACATTTGCTTTGTTTGTTGTTTTTATGGACATTTAAAGGTCTCCTGCCGGGAATAAAGCCTTTTTACTGGAGCCTACTTATCATGTATCTTATTAAGAAACAATGACGCTAAATTAATTAATGTCCTGTTTACTCCAAGACCAAATATGTGATGCTTGCAATCCTGAGCAGTAGGAATATACACAATACATGTTATCTGACATCACATGATATAGAATCTTAATTTTACACCAACACTATTTTTGGTTCTAACATTTGTGTAATGCTGGTGGTCTTTCTAGATTTACACCAAACTCTGAAGAATAATTGGGCTTGGAAGGTCAACTGTACTGTCTCTGTGCCCTCTACCATAAGCAGGAATATTTACTACAGTTGTATGGTTGCTTGGATACTTTCTAATAATTGGCACTACTGTAACTATCGGAGTAAGGGAAAAATGCTGGATTCCTACCTTGGAAACATTTCTTATTAGAGATAATGTGCATTTTTAAGGACAGGTTTGATCATAACACCTTCTTTTCTCATCAAATCGGAAATATGTGATTATTATTTATCTAAATGGAGGTGAATTCAACCAGACAGCGATACAATACGGTTATTTGGATGTTTTTAAATATTATATTTATCTTTGTGTTACCCAGGCGGAGCCCCTATCTTATGTCGGACCAGGAGAGATTGTGGGCATCGGGGTCCTTATCTTTGTCATCATCTTCCTCCTCGTACTCTTCATCGCCTTCAGGAAGAAAATTAAATTCAGGAAAGAGTCAGACCCAGGCCCGGGGACTCAGGCTGTCATGGGGGTTTCAGCTATCTCCACGGAGACCAGATACATGCTGCACAAGACTGGCATGGGCACAGAAGGGATTGAGTTTAAAGCCGTGCGTGTGTCGGGATCTCCAGCCACCACGAGCACCTATGGTGAGGTGGGGGGTGGCACTGGGGGCCCCCCCCAGGTCATGGTGCACCCCACTAACCACTCCCCCTTACCAGGAGCATTCAGCAGCCAGGGTATGAGGGGGGGAGATGGGGAAAGGACCACATCCAGTGAGGGCAGTCAGGTATACAAAAGTGTGCATGACTGTATTAATGATTATAATTCATGTGCATGTCTCCTGTATCTTAACAGGACTGAGATACTTTGTCGTGGCAATTTTGGTTTTTGATAGTGAGTCAGAAATAATATACATATTTTTAAATCATTTTTGTATTAGTTTATTCCACACATGGCAGTTATTTTAAACCAATACATGTACTGTACACTTCACAAAACATGTACACTTATACTGGTTGTATTTTTATTTATTTGTATAGCGCATGTGGGAAAGGAGCAGGGAGATGAAAATCTTATTTTACCTGCCCCTTCTTAAAAAAAATAAAATAAAAGCAATATTCTTTCAGTCACAGTTGCTTACAAAATACTGATACATAAAACCAGAACACATAATGTCACACTGCACACCGATTAGAAAATGAAAGGAAATGTAAACACCTATCAATATTTACATCAGAATATCCTCCAGCTCCCCCTTTAATGATGTTGTGCTTTCGTTATTCCGTTTTAGTCTTTTATTGTTTGACAAAGACTCAAAAATGATAGTACCTCTTCTAGTCATAGTTAGCCAAATATTAAAACATGTTTTTCTGTCCTCGCAGTTGAATTGCGAAAAAGAAAAAAGGGCTTTTGTGGTAGGAAGTAGAGGGATGAAAGAGTTCTGATTTCAAAGAAATTATAGCATAATGAAATTGCCGTTATAATGGAAAGTGTTATGAAAAACAAAACCAAACAACAACAATCTGTGCAAGCATCTTTTTAATAAGCAAGCTTTCAATTAGAGACCTGCTTCAAGGCAACAACAGAAAGCAGGTGAATGCAGCAGTACACTTGATTAGCCTTAATAAAGAACACTTGTGTCAATAAACAGCTAAAGAATATGCTGTTAATGAATGATGTGTTAATCATCGTTAAGACTCAGGTTGCAATTTCCTAAAGAGTGGATCCAAAACAGCTCTCTGGGGCATAATCTCCTGTCTCGATTAGTGATAATGGGGTCAAATAACAGAATGTATGGTGCTGTGATGCGAATATTAATATTACAGGATTAGGAGAAAAAAAGCAATTTGGATTCAGAGCCACCATGAGAATAATTTGAAAATTCATAACGCAGGTGCCATTGATTGGTGGTATTAAAACAAATCCCCTGCTACTATAATGATCCGACCTGGGCTGAAATGAATTCATAAACTTTTCCTCTGTTTTTGTTTTGTTCTTTAAACATTAAAACTAATGCTATACAAGCAATATAAAATATGCTTTAAAGAAAAGTATAGGCTGGGGATAGTCTATATAAGTGTTATAAAAAGACCAAAGTCAACACACATTAGTCTCTCACTTCCTGGCCCTGTCTTTGGCTCTTAGACCTAAAGTAGTAAATTATAAAAAAAATAGCTCCTAAATATCTACTTTTATTTTATTATCTTATTATGACTATTTTGAGCCATGTACTAGCGGAGCAGTAGGATGTGTGTATGACTGACTTTTCATTGTATTTGTTGACTGTACACAAATCTTACTAGTCTTTTTTGTGCATTGTTGTTTTTCCCTCCTTCTACAGTTGAGCAGCTTCCTCTCAGACATGTCTAATGTCCGAGGTTTGGCAAATCGGAGGGGTATCGCAGTGTGTAGCGTGGCACCCAACCTCCCCTCTGCATCGGCCTGCTGCTCAGACCACAGTCCAGCTCACAAAGTGTCCTGGGAGGGAGAGGAGATGAGGGGTGAGGGGATGGAGAGAGTGAGAGTGGAGGAATGGGGGCAGAGAGCTTTTGAGCTGGAGAGAGCACAGAGAGATAACAGTCCACAGGGTAAGACTGCCATCACGTGCACACACACACACACACACACACACACACACACACACACACACACACACACACACACACACAAACACACACAAACACACACACACACACACACACACACACACACACACACACACACACACACACACACACACACACACACACACACACCCACACACACACCCACACACTCTCTCTCTCTGTAGTTATTGTGTTACACCCGTACCGTCATCTCCTCTGAGAGAGCTCCTTTCACAGCGATCCATGCCTTTGATCCCACACATCAAAGAAAATAGCCCAGAGTAAGAAGGAGTGGTTATGAGCTATATTTTTATTTTGCTCTCACATCATTCTAGTTTCACTATTAACTGCCTGGGAGCTTTACATGATAATACTTCTCTATTACACTGCTGAATGTGGCTGTTGTGTCCCCTTCTATTAAAATGACTGTGTTACATCCCCTTTGCACTTCTGTGTAAAAAGTCAGACAGAACTGCCACTCAAAAAAAAGAAACAACGTTTTCTTACACTTTTATTTGTTCATCCGAGTTTTATTCAAGTATACATTTGTCTACGGAGAGGACATGAGAAGTAGTTGTCAGATATGTCCAGTCTGATGTTCAGCTGCCAACACAGTTTGCTCTCTGTCAGTGAAATAATCACGCTGCATCTCTGTGTTCAGGTGGACAACACTTCACAATCACACTTTGATTCTCTGTTAAACCTGTTGCTTTGAATAATACAGCCTGCGGTGGGAACTTCCTGTTATGATATTTTGATTGATCCTCTTCCCTGTTGAGTGCATGCACATAAAAGGAAAACAATTTGCCCCGTGGGGGTCACAGTAACAGTAGCATACGTTAATTAAAATGTAGTCATTATGAGGGTTACAGTTTAATTAAACATTTTGACACCACAGCGATTCAAACAAGAACATATTTTTACATTTCCATAGATGCGCACAAGTTGATGAGGAATTTTAGTTGTTTTTCTGTCACTATCCGCTGCTGCTTATGAATAAATTACATTTAATAAACCGTGAAATAACTGAAAATAACTTTAAAAATCAAGTCTTATAATGTGCAATTACTGCTTACTGTTCTTTCATATATTGGATGTCTCAAAATACATTTTACTGATGACCTCACCTCACAAAAAACATTATAACCTCAGCTGCTCCTTAAAATGCAGAACGCTCTTAGTGAAGATTTTCCAGTCCGAAAGCCACAGCTATTACTGTTCCAATTACAGGATGCATTACAGAAAGCAATTTGGGTACCTGTTGTGGCTGCGGAGAAAAAGTGTTAACATTTGTTGGAGGTAGGAGCTGTTTGAGAAGTATTTCCAATTAAAAAGACAATGTTAACTTGCCTGAAAGGAGAAAAATAATGGAAAAACTGAGCCTGATGGCTGTAAAACGTTTAGGTGCCAGGATAAGAATATAGTTTGGCTTGGTGTCATTGGTAGGATTAAAGCAGTAAAAGTCAACTTTAATGTCAATCTTTCAGTTTGTGAGTACAGACAGAGAGATCGAAATAACGTTTCCAACAATCCCGAATACAAAAATACAATAATACAAATATACAAATATGTATAAAATATGTATATCCTATACAATCAACAAACACATTTACACATACCGTATGCTAGGGGTGGGCGATATGACGATATATATAGTCGTGACGATATTAGGTCTCCACGATATGCTTTTTCAGAGATATCGTATCTATCGTGATAAAAAAAAAATAAAAAAAATTGAAAAAAACTTTGGGGGGGAAAAAAAAGTATATAAAAAAAGATTATGTGAAAGACATGCTCTAAAGCTGTCTAGTCAGGATTCAGACAGTATTGCACTTTATTTATTGTCTTGTTTGATTCTGTTGGCTTATATTTTATTTTATCAATAAGGTATTTATATAGTTTTTCCCTTCAGTTATGCTAAAGTATTTTATTGCACTTCAAGTCTAAAGTTTACATTTTAATTATTTGGCACTTTCCTCATTGATGTTTTACTTAGTTATGTTTTCCCCTCCTTTCATGTTGATTGATGTTCACTGCGAGTGCTACCTCAGAAAGTTCATTTTTATACTGAGAAACTGTGCCTTGAAGCCATATCAAAATGTTGAATTGTTCATTCAGGGATTCATTTCAGAAATAAAACCAGCTCGAAATGCTATTTTGGTCTGTTACTCCTTTTTGTTTTAGTTTCTGTTACCTTGTAGGTGGTTGTACTGTTAAGTAACTTGAAAAATAACCATAATAACCGACATGAAAAAATATTGTGATATATATCGTCTATCGTGATACTGCTTGAAAAATATCGTGATAATATATTTTTCAATATCGCCCACCCCTACCGTATGCTCACATTATTTAAGCAGGGGTCAATGTCATAGCCTCGATCATGGCACGATGGTCACTGGCACAATAAGTGTGTGAGAAAGATTAAAAAAATACAAAGTTGTCTTTCAAAACAAAAAAACGTCTTTATTGTGTTGGAAATGTGTTCCATCACCTGCGTGCTGATTCAGACCGGTGGTTCTGCCACTGCTCTCCTCACTAAGTTTGATTGATGGTATCGCTCTGCCGCTCACATTCCCCCAGGAGCATTTCAGTCGTTCCACACGCATCGGACCGTGAACACCTAACTTGGGCTCAGAAAGCTGATGTGGATTTTCAGACAACCTGGCCTTCATGGACAGAGTTCTGTTTATATGATGGACCAAACCCTGACTGCTCGGAGACTGTTGTGGGGGAAATGTACCATTTTGAATAAAACAAGGACATTTCTAGAGGAAGTGACAGTAGACAAGGGTAACAAAGATAGGTTGGGTTTTGAGAAGCATGCAACCTTTTTAAACAACCCATACAAATAAAAGCCAAGCTAATTACTAAAGTATATTATATATGATAGCCTATAGGCTACTGTATGAATTCAATATTATATGTGATACTGTTCCTGAGTTTCTGTACTGATAATTCAAACATTTGTTTATTATCTCAGATTTAGAAACAAACTTTTCTTCATTCTACAAAATATGCTAAATGCATACATTTTACTGATACCTTAAAGGTGGGGGAGGTAAGAATGGAGAAACCAGCTCGAGTGCGCTAGAATTTGAAAATACACAACCGGAAAAAATCTGCCACTTCCTTACAGAGCCCCTCCTCAAACACACACGCATATGACCAATGAGGGCACAAGATAAGTTTGTGCACAGATGGAAGGCTGACAGGCAGGTAGGCCATCCAGTTACTTTAGCCGGGCCGACTCAGGTGATTGGTCGTGCTGCAGTTTCACAATACAATCATTTACTTAAAGTCGTAAAAATCAATGTTGTGAGTTTGGGAAATAAAATCCTGAGCATTTAATGACAACCAAGGTTGATACTCTAATGGCACAGAGAGTCTGCAGAGTGAAAGTCCTAAAACTTCCCTCTTTCTGCCATTCTCCATTTGTTCCAGTAACCTCCATGGAGTATTTACATTTTAGTAACTGGTAATCACATCAGCAAAGCTGTCAGTTCTGATTTTCACGCAGTTTTATATTACAAATAGATTTTTCTTTTTAAACCCATACCAGGGATTTCTGCTCCGTTGCTCTCCTGAGTCACTTTTCCAATTGAAATTAATTCAGTGCTGCTGGATTAGAATACCTGGTAGATCTGAGTAGCTAACACACAGTCTTCACAGCCAGTAAGTACCAGCTCTGACCCTGTGGCAGTTGTTTGAAAAAAATCACTCAGTCGCAATTCTGCCAGTGCCGACTTGTAAGCCTATTCATTTTAAATGTTGCTTTAAAGACAAGCAGGTTGGGGCTAACTGGAGACGCAGCTTCCTCCAAATGAAATGTAATGTGAGTTGTTTATGTTTGTGACTGTGGCTTTGATAACAGAGGAGAGAGCAGGCTGTTCTGAGTAACTTTTTAAAATGTTTCAAAGTGTTTGTTTACATTGCTGTTTAGAGAAGTTCCATTTTAAATCTTGCTGCACAAACACCTCAACACCTCTGTGGTCCTTAACCTCAATGACTTCCCCACCTGCTGCTGCAGACACACTCCACAGCAGTCAGGATGCGTTTAAGAATAGACCTGTATTCAATGTCTTAGGTGTGAAGAGTTTGATGATTGATGCACATATGTTAATTGAAAGGAGTGTTGGATGTTGTTATAATTTCTCGAGAGACGGGAGAGGACGGAGGATTGCCAATTTGTCAATAAGTACGTTCATAGAAGGGGTTTTGAAATACATTAATACCTGTGTGTGTGTGTGTGTGTGTGTGTGTGTGTGTGTGTGTGTGTGTGTGTGTGTGTGTGTGTGTGTGTGTGTGTGTGTGTGTGTGTGTGTGTGTGTGTGTGTGTGTGTGTGTGTGTGTGTGTGTGTGTGTGTGTGTGTGTGTGTGTGTGTGTGTGTGTGTGTGTGTGTGTGTGTGTGTGTGTGTGTGTGTGTGTGTGTGTGTGTCAGAAGTATCAGGGCTGGTGGAGGGAGTGGCACGTCTCTCAGATTCCACCTCTGAGGAACACTCTTCCTACACTTCAGAGTCCTTCGATGACAATGGTAAGACTGAACCAAGACGCTTGTTTACTAGTTTACCACATACTGCTTTGAAACGTTATTTAAAAAAAAAAAAAAAAAGGGGAAACCAATCATCAAGAAGACATTGCTTCAAATGTAAAAGTCACATTCAGAAAAAGTTTGTGAAGCACTGTGATAACATTCGCTGAGTGTAAAGACATGTGTTCATGAAAGAAAATCTATTTTAACGCTTTTCTTCAGTCTTATAATGTAGTGTGTATTTTCCCCAGATAAATCAATATTGTGACCTTTACTTGGTTTGATGTTAGCGAGTGGAACGTATGTGTGGGTGTGTGTTTTCCCTGTCTAATTAGTGTAACTGCAGAGACCTCATTTATCCCCTACTGTCTTATAGAACACACACCAAATAACACATGCTTACAAATGTGTTTGGAGGACAAATATCTGTTCTTAACACCTGTGCACACACACACACACTCTCACACCCAGCACACAAAGCCTTACCCTATTCACAAGTGCACTGACATTGTTTCTGTTGTTGTTCTTCTTCTCTCTTTCTGTACTCTGCCTAGCCTCCATAGTGACAGTCATACGTCTAGTCAATGACGCTGTTGATAATATTGAAAGTGAAGGTATGAAAGAATATCTCCTGTTAAATATTGTTTCTCATTTGTGTCTGTTGTCTGATACCAAAGTGTTTGTTTACTGGTGTAGCTCTCAGATATTCTGTAGTGAATGAAGCCATGCTTTGACTGTCCATCTTTTCTATGCAGACGAAAAAACACCCTGCTTTCTGACACTGGATCTCTCTGTGTTGCGATGTTTCCCCTTTGGTTTCCTGAGATGCTTGTGTCAGACTTTTGCTCTGACTTTGGCTTTCTCTCTCCCTTTGTAGTGTCAAGCATGGAAAAAGAACAGCAGCGGAACAGCCCTGGTGAGCGAATCACAAAGCAACAACATCCCATTAACTTTCCATCCCTCAGGCTTCAGCTTTCAAGCTAAGATCCCAAAACGAACCTGTTCTGTTTTCAAAATGTTTCGCTCTCAATACTTATATCATGCCCTATGGAACATATATTACTATTTATGTTTATCCACATGTATTTAACTACCCAGACCTTGTATGGAAATGCGGGTTACTAGTTTCTTGCAACAAAACAATTGTACTTATACATTTTTAGGTTAGAAATATAATTTGGGTAGATTTCAAATATCAATACCATCCTACCATCGTGAGTTGTTTTACAAGTAGCACAACAATCTTGATCTCCCATCTGTCATATCAAATGTGTATAATATCTCTCATAAATGTAATAATCTAATATTAATAGTGTGACCTTGCTAGTTCATTAGTCCAAGGGACCTATATTAATAGTATTCTAGCTCATTGTAGTTACAGGTAAGGATTTAATTTTGAAATTGTTAATAACTACTTAGTCTCCCACTCAAATCTGTGGTGGGTCTGCTTTAAAGCTCAAATCTTAATTTCATCCAAGAGTTATTCACGTCCTGTGGGTTTGACAAAGGATTTAGATTTGACACAGATTCTGCAACACATTTTTAATATAACATGCAGCGTTATATAAAGATTAGGAATGATCCAGTTGCACTTCCTCTAATGTTTTGTCAGTGGCTTGTGCTACAGTCTCAAAAACAACATAATTGGCTTCTTGTTATCAAGTCTGTTTGTTCTCAGCTCAATGTAATTTAGTGGGTCAACAAAGCACCTCACAACTAACCCAAAACAAGACTGTGTTTATGCCTCTGTCTCTGCCAGCCGACTGGAGCACGACAACCCTCGTTTCAGACAGCTAGCATTAAAAGATGAATGGAAGTATTCTCCAGAAGCTTGTTTCTAAATTACCCATTTTATTCAGTATGTTTAACACTTGTGCAAAAGCATATTTTCTCCTATTATTTCATGTCCTAAAAAGTGACGAAAACATAAAGTTCGGTCAGAAAAACTGCATTAAAAAGACAAAAATACGAATATAACCAGAAGAAAATATGAATTAAGAATAGGTGAACAGGATTGATGTAATAATCCATTACAAATATCATAATTCCTGCTTGCATGGGTGAACATGTGTCTGTTTAATGGAGTGCATGTGTACTTAACGGCCTGTTGTGATTTTGTTGGCATGTGTACCCCGAGTCAGTGATGTGCTCAATAGCTCTCTTGCAGCCTCCCTCCCATCATCCAGTTGTGTTCGTCTATTCACTCTGTGTTTCTGCGTTCAGTCGTCTCTATGAAAAGAGCATTCCAACATCAAAGGCTTCCTGTCCCATCATATATTATTTTTGATTTCTAATATCGGACAACAAGTCCACACCTGCATAGCAAATAAGAAATGCGTGCATCAAAGAGTCCATTGTGGATTGTAAGAACATAATATTATATATTTGTTTAATCTTTTAAGCTTTCATCCAAATGTATTTCAGCTCCTTGGCGTGAAGCGAGAACTCCCACATGTTTTGTGGAGTGTTGGCACAGCAAGTCTGTCAGATTTCTCTTTCTACACGTGTCATGAATTATATACAAGAATCTGGCATTGCTTGTGAAGAGTACTCTCCATTCCACACAGGGGATGCCCCCCCCCACGCCCCTGTCTTCCCTCTCTCCATTAATACAATATTTATTCACTCTCAGCTCATTACCCCGACCATGACTTATGCAACCTGCACGCTGTAACCTGAATGAAAAGTGGATTAGTGGGGAGTTATGTGTCAGTCCGTTAACAGCATGAAGAAATGTTTGTTGACTGGTTGTATTTGCACAGAGATACGCATTTTAATGAGAAGTGGAGCAATTACAGAATGTAAACACGCAGTGCCAGTGAACACAGTGAACTTCACAGCAACTCAGAAAGAAACATAGCCAGACACAGGCCTCCCTCTGTATCACAAAACTAAAACCTAACATACTCCTAAACAGAAAGCACACATTTACACAGGCAAACTCACAGGCGCGTCAAACAAGCACCACATTTAATGAAAATAAGGGAGTAGATAATCCAAAGTGTAGAAACACAACAAGTCACGATGTTACAAACATTTATTTTGCTTTTAAGTAAAGGCTTTTTTGCTCACATCTAAAGTTAGCTGTTGTTGCTCTAGGAGGGCAGCGATGGGATCTGCAGTGAATAGTGAACATCTCTAGTAGATCAGTCCCTTCAGCAGCTGAGAGCATATTCCTCGTGTCACCTCGCTTTCCCTCCTGGAGATAAGATCATGATGATACTGTGTTTGCAGAAGTGATGTGATTTATGGATGTGTCACCTTTCGCCGGCTGATCCTACTTGATACATAATCTCATTCTTTGCTCACACTGTGCATTGCACAAAGGCTGATCGCAAGGTACATTCAAGAGAGAACTAGATACTTCAAGTGATTTGGCAGCACTCATTTGTCCAGGGAATGAAGCCTCAGGCTGCCAACAGAGTATGTTAACTAAAAAATCTATTCTCTTTTAAAACAGGTCGTCTCTTTGTTCTATAAAAAAAACTGTGTCTCACTGAAACTATTCTCAACTATTTCAAAAAAGACTTATTCTTCCTGTGTTTGTTCTTCTCTTCTCAGCATACCGCTGGGAGCCTTGCAGTCAGACGACGACCTGGTTGTCACCTTCACGTCTGCGTCTACCGGAGTTGGGATCTAATCTGAACCTCAGCGACAGCGAGCAGAACATCAGACGGGGGGGCAGCACGCGGTCTCTCCAGCTGGACTACAAAGTGATAAGCTCCAGCGGGGACAGAGGCGGAGAGCAGGAGGCGGAGAGCGAGAGGAGGGCCTTCCACTGGGAGAGGAATCAGTCGGGGGAGTGGGTGAGGAAACGCCTCCTGGAGAAAGAAGAGAAGAGGAGGCACGACGGGGAAGGACAGGAGCAGGGAGAAGGCAGCAGAGACAGGGGGGCGTGCGAGGACCAGCAGCATGACAGCGGGGAAGAAAACTCCTCGCCTGTTTACGAGGAATACCGAGAGCGTGACCCAGAGCACGGCGAAGACGGCCTTTATGACACTCTCCCCCCGACACGACGAGCCTACGAAGGGTACCCGTCGAGCCCCTCAGCCGTCAACCTGCACCCGGCTCAGCTGCTGCCTCCCCTCAGGGCCTGGGACCTACAGACGGGGGAGTGGCGGGGGTCCCAGGAGGGCCGCAGGGGGCTCGGCTCCGGCAGCCTGTCGGGGTCCGGGGACGAGCTGGAGAGACTCCTGAACCTCGTGTCCCTCAGAGCCAGGAGGGCCACGCGGACAAACAGAGCCTCCACCCAATCCGACCCCTCCACAGACTGGGACGAGTTGAAATGAGCACCCAAGACCCTTTAAAACAAACAGATTTAATAGAGAGGCACTGACCCGCTCTGATTGTACTTGACATTTATATTGTGGTCCACCAAATATAAATATTGAAAGGGGTATTCAGTATTACCATATATACTTTTATTATTCCGCATTATCCTTCTGCTGTAAGCAAACATTTATCCCTCACCAACCCCCTGGGTGATTTATAAGCTGGAGGAATAAGAGGAAATATACGTGTTCTCTAGTCCTCTGCTGCGGGACATGTAGCTGAGATTGGAGAATCAATGCTATTACATTTAATACTTATAGAACCAGTGGAGCTTAGCATTTATCAACATGAAAATATGAAAGGAACCGGTCTGTGTGTGTGTTTTTAGATGATACTAACTTGTGTGTTCTTCTGTATTTCATACTTCGTTCTGTTGACATCAAACACAATCAAATTGTCGGCTCAACCATGCAATGCTTTACGTGTTTTTGATATGAATTGGCACACGTTGTCAGTGTTGAAGAGAACTAGCCACCCGGATCACCAAACACAGTCCCAGAGAGCTATTTTAATATAGCTATTAAGATTACCAGACATTAATGTGTTTTTCTTTGTTTGGTTGCTTAGAAGCATCTAAAATAAAACAAATCATTGAGTATATGGCTAATATAAGCTATGATTACATTACATACAGTTGTTCTCATGCAAATCGTTTTTACGTTTCATTTTAACTCACAGTGCCCTCTTTAGAGTTATGAAAGACAATGTGTTGAAATAAACCGATTCACTTACTGTATGCATTGCACACAGATTCTATACATGATGTACCTTGTGTATTTTACCAAAGCTTATCTTTTAGCAGCAGACAGAGTTAATCCCACTTATGGGAATTTGCAGAGTTTATGTGCTGAAAGAGAACAAGGCGAAAATGCATCTGTAAATTGCTCACCTTAAACGTTTACACATGGTTGCCTCACTCATAACGCCTCCACTCTGAACACAACCAAATGGAATGTATATGGAATTAGACTAAACCGCTTTTTAAAAGCAGGCAGAATAAACAGGCGGTACGTAAAGAAAGGAATCATTTGGGATTTACATATTCATAACGGCAGTTCAGGACAAAAGTCTGCTGTCAGACACAACTGCAATACACTGCCTCCATCTTTAAGCACTGTATCTCCTGCTAAATATGTGTTTTTAATTGAAATTGATTTTTTCTTTTCGTTGTGATGAGAAAAACATCAAACAGTATGTCGGTACATGTATCTTAAATAAGATGTAACACTGTAAAGAAAGATAGCCTTTAAAGATTCAAGGAGGACATTGTTAGAGGACTCAAATGGAGTACTAAGAAATCTAGCTGAAAATGCCATTAAAAGTTTTATGTTTTAAATTACTTTTGTTGATATTGAAAAATCAGTTTGCCGGTGGGTTGGTCTTTTATGTGTTTTTCCATAATAACTGTGAAGAATGGTAGACATATGGCGCCATAGGGATTAACTCTTTAAAACAGCTGTACATACAGTACTGTCAGGTCTTAAAGTTGTCATGGGCTTGGTGTCACTTTTTCATGTCGCACAGTATTGTGTCCCTCTATCCACCCATGCATCCTCTTTACTCATTCCTATTCAGGTCTAGTGTTAGTGTGTGGCCGAAGCGTGTCCAAGTCTGCGTCGGTCAACGTCCCTGGGCGGGTCAGACTGACCTGAAATAAAGAAAACGTTCACACCTGTGGTCACTTGACAGTCTTCAGCTCACATGGCATCAGGACTGAAGAAGGAAAATGGAGCCACTGAAGGAAACCCAGATGAATACTGTGAGACTGTGAGAAGGCACAAACTCGACACAGACCAAGCAGCTTCCAAAGGCTCACATTGTAACCTAGAGCTTCAATGGAGCGATCAACAAGACTGCTACCAAGTAAGCAACCTTTACTGTCATGTTTTACTGCTTTATGGCCATCAATCATCCGCATAGTACCTTCCCAGTCTGACATGCGGAAGCACAATATTTATATTCTACTGTGGGAGTTCAGGACTTAAAAAAAGTATGCTCCTATCATACACATTTCAACTTATTTGGAAAGGAAATGGCTCCTATCCTAAGGGTGAGCATGTACCTGGTGTGGTGTAGCAGCTGAGCTCCATCTCCACGCAGACTAGAAGAGATAAATAATCCCCATAAAATATTTAATCCTATCAAATCATTCCTTTCACGTCTCCTATATGATGTTTTACATTTCCTTCCTGACTGGAATCTGGCAGCTTCATTTACAGTAGCAGAGCTTAAAGTCACTGATGTCCTGACATGAAGGGTTAGAGATGAGCCGATTTCCATAATCTTCTCCCAATCAGCTTTTGTTCACCTCGGGAATTGATTAGTCTGCTGACTTGAATAGCTTATTGTGTGGCACTTTCTGTTCCTCTTGAGTTTATTTCCAAACGGACCCAGTGCAGTGATCCAATTATGCTGACTGTGCAGCTCTCAAAAAAGCACCTGTCAGTGATTAGACAATATTCTGCAGTCGGTACAGAAATGTGTATGTGTCATGTACACCAGCTAAGCATGAAACATAGAAATTCCACATATAGTGGCCAAGGACAACAGTTTTAAATATGCATTTCACTAATAACACATACACCTCGTAACAACATCTACATAAAAAAGCAATTATAATCACTGCATGTTTAAAGGTGTAAGGGGGCATTTCGAAAATCACTTTATCTACAAGTGCAGTGATGATATGATGACCGGCCAAAATTATTTTGTTGACCAAAAGTAGAAAAGAGAGTGACGGTCAGTGCCTACACCGCTGTGTGTAACTAACAAGGAAACAATTTAGATTTTTTTTTTATTATTTCCTTTCACGACACACAATCTTTGAAGTTGTTATCATCCAACCCCCCCTAAACAACAGTACACTGTGCAAAAAAAAAACATTCCCATGGCAACTAGAAATTCCCCTGATATTCATTACTGGCACATACAACACATTGTGGCCAACTAAAGGGGAGCTGTGTGTGTGTGTGTGTGTGTGTGTGTGTGTGTGTGTGTGTGTGTGTGTGTGTGTGTGTGTGTGTGTGTGTGTGTGTGTGTGTGTGTGTGTGTGTGTGTGTGTGTGTGTGTGTGTGTGTGTGTGTGTGTGTGTGTGTGTGTGTGTGTGTGTGTGTGTGTGTGTGTGTGTGTGTGTGTGTGTGTGTGTGTGTGTGTGTGTGTGTGTGTGTGTGTGTGTGTGTGTGTGTGTGTGAGTGCAGTAGAGTACATGTGTTTGTGTGTGTTTTAGTATAGATGCATGATGTCCAACATGCCTGCTCTTGTGTGTCCTTTGATGCAGTCGGGGAGGAGAGTTGTATGTTTAAATATTGCTTGGGGATTATTGGACTATTACCAATAATCTATCATTACATCCTTTACAATTATTTTTAAAAAAAAGAGTACATTTAAAGAAGGTCAGCAGCTGCAGCCATAGCTGTATCTCCATGGCAGCAATCATTTTGTCAGAACAAGTGTTACAGCGCCGCGGTGAATATCACTTTGAGTGAAACACCTCATATATCTTTTAGTGTATGCCAGTATGTGTCAGTGCAATAGATGGAAATAGCTCCAGTTCTATTCTGTCTCCCTGAACCACAGAAGACTCAAGAAAGTCAGGTACAAGGCAGCACCCGAGGGAGATGGATCCTCAGCTCAGTGAAAAATCATGCATTTCTGTGTCAAACGCACCAAAACTCGATGAAGCTTGTCAACGTGGGAGACGTACCACCACTCATATTACCAACTTCACAGCCCAAAAATAATAAAATCTTGTTATGTTTCGGAAAATTTGATTTGATCAATTAGTCTAATATGCTTAAGATGTCTCGAGTGATAACAGCAACAAAAAATACTTCGGGCTGCGTGTCAGCTTTCTCTGAATCCAATCATTCATTCATTCATGTTTTTGGTTTTCTTTTGTGATATTGACTTCAGTTTGAGAGAGAAAAGGAGAGCCATTACCTACAGGACAGCATCCATTGAGGCGAAACCTAACATGACCTACTTCCCGCTGTATTGTCTGAATAAATAACCAAACTGTAAACACACCGCAGGTAGAAAAGTCTATCTCTGTGGTCTGAGAGATAGGAAATATTTATTCATCAACTTTCACAGTTTACTTCATTATTACGTCTAGGAATATGCAACATTTCCCAAATAATTGACAAGCATAACACTTTTTTCTATTCAACACATGTTGGCTCTCATAATGAAATGAATAGGTCAAACGAAAGGCAAATACGAGGGCTTATGAGAGAAAACAGAGAGGGAGAGCAATAAGCAGAGTGGCTGGTGTGTTTGTTTATCATGCGTCAGAGGAAACTGATGAGGACCAGCCATTCACTTTAACTTCGCTGTCTCTCATCTGACCATCTGGTCAACAACATACAACATGAAGTCAGCTAAGCCACTAATGAATAAGGATTAGGGGTGAGAATGAGATCATGTCAGAGAGGTAGGGGATGAGAGGAGAAGGGAGACAAGTATAAGAGATTTCCCTGCTTTCTGCTTATTGAGGAGTAGCTGTGTGGGCGATTAGAAATCCACACTCTTCTCAGTAACACCAGGATTACACCCCCGGCTGGACCTAATCTACAGTATGTGCTAACATCTGCTTCTGGTGACACATGCACAGGCACACACAGACAGTCATACATTTACGTATAACATCAACATGAGCAGAATGGCTACCAGTTGCTGTGTGTGAGGCAATTCCATCACGTTATATTCACACATTGTTTAAACTGACGATTAATCAGACACAACACGCATACACTGAGAAAAACACGGGAACAGGTGGCATGTATCGACCCCCTCTCTTGCTTTTTTAACAGATTATTACGAAGGCAATCCTCTGACATTATGCCTGGAAAACGGCTATTTGTGAGACAGGGAAGTTAACAGCGTACTTTATGTCATGTTATTGGATTTTCTGTGATGAATGCACATAAATGTCATTAGATTAAGCCGGACTTCTCTAATATCATATTAGATTTTTCTCTCTTGCCCACTTTCTGCAAACTCCACAGAGAGTACAGAAAAAGTTGAATCCAATTACCAGGGGATATATTTTTTTGTCCACCCCACCATCAGGCTTGAGCCCTTTTGTGTTTATTTCACAGCGGTCTTCAGTGTTACGCTTTTGGAGTTTGCTACAACACCCCAGTTTTTTGATCTTGTAAAGAATGTTTGGCAGAATGATTGATCCAAATGCTGCGGGGACATTTGGCTGCATCAGAGCCCTGCTCGTTATATACTTTAGCTTTGAGGAATTGGAAAGCTGTCACCCGGAGATTGCTGGGATCTGATTTTGGTAGGGAGCAGGTCTTCAGTTCTATATTGGGTATCATTCATTAGGGTTTCTTATGCTTGACAGCAGAAAAAGTATCTCAATTTGCTGAAGTTGCAACAGCTGTATGACTTTTAAAAGGTATTCGTTGAACTGTGCAAGCGTGAAATGCCTGTGGTAATAACCTTTACAGTCCATCTGTTGACTCAAATGTAAGAACAATCATAAAGCACAAAACTGTGCGTCAAAAACTCTGCCAGAACGTTTTTGCTGATATACCTGAAGAGGATATTACTTATACTCAGATTTCAAAAACAAATTCAAAAGCATAGTAAAAATAACCTTCTACCAATGCACGTTAAGCCTCCGTCAGTTTCTTTGTTGATGGTATAACATCATATTCTAAGAGCAGAAATTCCAAATCCAAAAATGTATCACATTTCTTTAAAACATTCATTGGTTTAGGGCTGATTTTGTCCCAAATTCCATACTCTGTTTTTAAGCTTTGGCTACCAGTTATGAGTTATGAGCAGTTATGAGTTGAAAGACAAATTACCAATGGTTGTGATACCCAATAATTAAAACAATCACTCAACACAACAAAATACAGTAGTTATATCTCAATAACGAACTGTATTGTCACCTGCTTTCGATAAAGGGTTTATATATTTCTAACAAAACATATATGTCTACAGTGACAAATATTAAGTCATTATCATCAAGTAAGGGTCAAATGTTCTTTAACTTCCAAACATACCATTTAACAAAGTTGGTAGTGTAAGGGAAACTTCTGCAGCAATGGAGAGTCAGGACTCAGAGAGACACGAGGAGAGTGGGGGCTTTGATGTCAAACTCTGATAGTTTATTACAAGTATCGGCCGGAGAAATTCACATCACGAGTCACACAGCCAGAGATTCTGACTGCACTGGTGGGTTGCCATGCCAATTCTGACCAGCCTATCTCTCGATAGACCTTTTAACTAGTTTACAGAGAGTTAATCCACATATTGGGGGATGGTGCGTAAACACCTGGGAACACTGAATCACTTACCTGACTCTTAGGCTCTGTGACCGAGAGTTGACCGGTCATAAAACTGGTAGTGTCAACAATAGCTCAGCAGCACATTCCTTAAGACAGATAACAGACTCAGGGTTGGTCGTAAACGTCAACACACAGAAAAGGTTAAATATCTTAGGAGAAAGGAAGAATTATTCTTTGACAGGTAGGTCATCAGATCTAAAATCATAAATGCCTAGAAATTGTTTAAAGTGGACATATCATGCTATATTTTAATAATATAGTGTAGGACCACCTATATAAGGCATATTTATACTTTTTATTTTTCAAAATACCAAACAGATCATGCATTTTAGCCATTCCTCATTTCGCTCAATTTAACACTGTCTTTGCATGGGCTGATTCTGTGAGAACAGCACCATCTACAGGCCTGGCATATGTACTACAGCGTCTCCAGCGCTTTGGAACGGCAATGTCCGTGGCTGTCTCCTCCTGATTGGTGGAGTTGGCCCAATAGCCGTAGCGCCACTTCTGTGACGTCATAGAAGTGTTCAAATCTGGATCAGTCTGTATCAGATCCGTTGCAGCCCCTTTTTAAGAGATTTGGGTATGGAGGAAAATAGAGAGGGTTGTGTTTTCTGACACTTGGTGAATTCCCTGGAACACCGGGGACACATATTCATGTATAAAAGACGTACACAAGTGCATTTGGCATGATAGGTCACCTTTAAAGAAGTGATTTTGGTCAACTAGCCGACACTATAAAAGGTATGGTAATCAGAGTGTGGTACCACAATTGCTTTTACCTAATTGCTTATTTCAATGACACATCCTAGAAGCGCTGCGTAGAATAAGAGGAACCACTTTGGCAGAGGTGCTTTGAGTTAATGTCAGTGATTGAGATTCAGTGTCAACAAGCGAATCAACATTCCCATCCATCCAGCCAAAGCATGCCAAAGACCTTGTACAGAAAACACACTCCTTCCTCAATGCCAACACTTTCTTCTCCAAACCTGTCATTTCAGAGTAGTGTTACAAAGTGTTGCATGATTGCACTATGATTGCTCTTGTTGCATTTTTCAAAAGACACTCGCTACAATGAAATAAACATACACAGTTGGGTATTTCCAGACGGGTTTTCCCTTGTTTTCTTTACAACATTCTCTGTCCAAATGTGTTTGATGGCACCATCTGGTAATTTCAACTAAACCCTCTGTGGAACAATGGCGCTGAGAATTACCCAACAACCAGTCGATCTCAAACCAACAAACAACACTCTCTGCGACGGTCCAGGTAAGCGTGGGCCAATCCAGAATCCAGAGTGCTGTTGGACCATCATGCAAAACCCAGTGCTCTGCTGGGGGCTTACTTGAATATCCGCAGTCTTGTTCCCAAAAGTGATCAGATAAAACATCTCTTAACAGACTCTAACTTGGACTATTTATGTTTGTCAGAGACTTGGTTGAATAAAAACTCCCCATCCTCAGCCATACATATTCCTGGCTATAACGTTTTTAGGAAAGATAGAGCTGTGGGCAGGGGGGGGGGGGTTACTGTTTTATATCAAAGACCACATATCATGTAATGAGGTTCAATGCTCTGCTGAGAATGAGCTTGAGCATATCTGTCTTAATGTTAACCTGTCACCAGAGATGTCTTTCATTCTCATTGGAGTGTATAGACCACCATCTGCAAAAGCTATTTTCTTTGACAAATTAGAAATAATGCTTAGGGAATGCAGTTTTGCTGAGGAAATAGTATTAATGGGTGACTTCAATGTTAATTGGGAGGACAAAGCAAGTAATAAGGCACTAGAACGGGTATCAAATACATTTGATCTCACACAAGTAATTAAAGGGCCTACTAGAATAACCACATCCTCAAAAACCCAAATTGACCTGATTTTCAGCAACAAACCTGAAAGGGTGACACAAATGTTCAACATTATCACTGGTCTGTCTGACCACAACCTAACTCTCATAGCCAGAAAGCTCACTAAATCCTGCTTCCATTTGAAACCCAATACAAAATCTTACCAATTAAGAATACCCAAGAGTGATATTGATGAATTTGACAGGGAAATTAAAAACATTAACTGGAGCCAAATGTTATCAGGATACCAACACACATGCCTTTAAGTCAACAATCCAAAACATATCAAAGCGATTCCTCAGGAAAAGCAAATCTAAGGCCAAAAATAAACGCACCCTCCCCTGGATTAATAGTGACATCAGGAAATCAATGAAGGAGAGGGATAATGCTCTAAGGCACTCTCTTGAATCAAATTGTGTGACTGACAGGCATAAATGTGTGTCCTTACGAAACAGAGTTACAAAGGAATTCAGGCCAGCTACTGTAAATCCAACTTCTTCGTTAATCTCCTTCATGAATCTAAGGGAAAGGGACTGTCTGCAGAACCAGAGAAAGGGAATAAAATAATAAAGCAGCTAGAGATCAATAACAATGGGACCTTATGTAAAGGACCAGCGGAAATAGCGGCTATTTTTAATAACCATTTTGTTAATTCTGTGAGGCTTACTATAAACAGTCAAACACACTCATCACCTATTGATTGTACACAGCCAGTCTTCTCCCTGCCAGACACTTCTGAATCCAAACTGAATTATATAATTTCTTCTTTAAACAATTCCAAATCATAACAACATTTTGGACTGGATTATCTGTTTCTAAATTAACATGCTACCACTCTCACAGGGACAATTACTAAAAATAATTAACACCTCTTTTAGGGAGGGAAGATTCCCAAAAGACTGGAAGTTAGCCATTGTTGTGCCAGTCCACAAATCCGGGGACACAACTGATGCAAACTGTAGGCCTATTAGTATTCTACCTGTCATGTCTAAGATGTCTGAGAAAGGTGTAGCTGAGCAATTGACTTGACATCTTAACAGTAGTCCTTTCACACTACACCCCATGCAATTCGGCTTCCGAGCCAATCATTCCACTGAGACCGCAAATTGTTTCCTTGTGGAAAATATCAAATTAAAAATGGACAAAGGAGGCATTGTTGGAGCAATCTTCTTAGATCTTAAGAAAGCTTTTGATACAGTCAATTATCAAGTACTCATTCACAAAATGTCTTATTTTAATTTATCACCCAGTGCTATAGACTGGACGAGCTCCTATCTGTCAGGTAGAGTTCAGTGTGTAAGGGTAAGTGGCGAGACATCACTACCCCTGATGAAGGAACTTGGTGTACCCCAGGGATCTATCCTGGGCCCAATTCTATTCAGCCTTTATATAAATGACTTGCCATCAGTGTGCACTGGATGTGAGGTGCAAATGTACGCTGATGACACTGCCATTTATGTCCATGCAAAAACCAAGGCCCAAGCTGCTGCCAAATTAAGTGAGGCAATGGTACATGTAAATCAATGGCTTACTGACTCCCAGCTATATCTAAACGTTAAGAAGACAGTCTGTATGTTTTTTAGCAAGACCAACACTGTATCACACTGTGAACCCAAGGTCTATGTGTCTGGGGAGGTCATTCAAACAGTTACACATTTTGAATATCTAGGCATTATCCTTGACACTACTCTATCCTTAAAAAAACAAGTGAGAAATGTAATGCAAATAACTAAATACAATCTAGCAAACTTTAGATATATATCAAATCAAATCAAATCAAAGTTTATTTATAAAGCACATTTAAAAGCGATTTTTGGTCGGGCCAAAGTGCTGTACATGTAATAAATACTACAATCACTTTAAAACACATTACTACATTCATAATAAAAGACAATAAATTACAACAGATATATAGAAAACACAGGGAAAAGTCAGGAGTCGTGCTCCGCTCTGACTAGAAGGCCAGGGAGAAGAAGTGTGTCTTAAGAGTAGATTTAAAAACCCCTAGGGTCTGGGCCGACCTCACATGGAGGGGCAGAGTGTTCCAGAGCCTAGGGCCAGCTGCTGCGAAGGCTCGGTGCCCGCGGGTTTTGAGCCTGGTCTTGGGCACTACAAGCAGCAGCTGGTCAGCCGACCTTAAAGCTCTGGCTGGGGTGTAGCGCTGGAGGAGTTCAGCTTCAGTATATAGGCCGGAGCCAGCCCATTTAGTGCTTTAAAAACAAATAAAAGGAGTTTAAAATCAATTCTGAACCGAATTGGAAGCCAGTGCAGTGAGGCCAGAATTGGGATGGCCAGTGAGTAGACGTGCAGCTGCGTTCTGCACTAGCTGCAGGCATTTAATTGACGCCTGGTCCATACCCACGTACAGAGCGTTGCAGTAGTCCAACCTCGAGGTAACAAAGGCGTTAATAACCCTTTCCAGGTCTTTAAAAGATAAAAACGACTTGGTCTTGGCCAGTAGTCGTATTTTAAAAAAGCAGGTTTTGACTACGCTGGTGACCTGCTTATCGAATTTAAAAGCGCTATTGAAGGTCACTCCAAGGTTCATATAAGGAACTGTTTGACAACACCTGTAGCAAAACTATATGACTGCCACAATCATTCCCCATCTAACATACTGTATGACCAGCTGCTGGACCCAGGTGAATAGCACAACATTAAGGCCTATCCTATCACTTCACAAACAAGCTCTCAAAGCTTTGGACAGAAAACCTAAGCTATACCACCATTGCAAAATCCTGGACAAACATAACCGGCTCAGCTGAAATCTTTTAAAACACACTGATGCCTGTCTCATTTTAAAGATTATAAACGGCAAGGGACCCCCACCACTCTGCACTTTTATACAGCAGAACAATTCAAACAGCAGAACCAAAAGGTCTGCCCTAAGAGGAGACTGTGCAGTCCCTCTTAGGTCCAGTTCCTTTGGTAAACACTGTTTCTCTGTGAGGGCATCAACACTTTGGAACACACTACCGATACAGATAAGAAATAACACCTCCTATCATACATTTAACCACTATCTTAAGAACTGGCTTTTAAGCAATCAAAAATGTGAACACTTTTAACATATCATAGTATGATAGTATTTCATCTGTTCCTATTTATTTTTGTACTGTATTTATTGTTGTACTGCTGTTGTCCGTTGTATTCTTTTTAATTATGTTTTTATTTCTCTAATCTTGTTGTGGTTATTTAACATATTTCCAAGGACAACAGTTGAAAATTAGCCTGCTGGCTAATACTGGCACGTTTACAGCAATATGGATTAATGTGCACTGTCCTTTAAATAAATAAACAAACAAAAAAACAAGCACTAATCAATATCAATTGAATAATGACGCCATTGGCTCCTGAAGAGGAAAATGTTGATGCCCAGTTTTTGTGGCCATCATCCATTCACTTCCTGCCGCTTTTACACCCACAACCATATGCATATAAGCTATTTCCTAGCGAGCAAACACAGAAATCCCACTGGAAGTCTATGACGCACGTCCACCACACTCATAGCATAATAATATGAGGGCTTTCCCATTTATATTTAGCAGATTTATGTTTTGCACATCAATGCCATTGGTTCTCTTAGTGTGTGATTTTGGGATAATGTTCAGCCCTTACCCTGGGGTTTTCAGTTTCTGTGTGTGTGTGTGTGTGTGTGTGTGTGTGTGTGTGTGTGTGTGTGTGTGTGTGTGTGTGTGTGTGTGTGTGTGTGTGTGTGTGTGTGTGTGTGTGTGTGTGTGTGTGTGTGTGTGTGTGTGTGTGTGTGTGTGTGTGTGTGTGTGTGTGTGTGTGTGTGTGTGTGTGTGTGTGTGTGTGTGTGTGTGTGTGTGTGTGTGTGTGTGTGTGTGTGTGTGTGTGTGTGTGTGTGTGTGTGTGTGTGTGTGACAGCATCAATGAAACATGCGTCCACTGGATGAGATGGAAAGTTCAACTGGCTGCCACCAGTGAGTCGCGTTATGGATTAATGGGATTAAACTGCCGCCTCGACTTGCTTTCACTACATGGAGCATAAAGTCAATCAAATAGTCCTGAGTCCAACAATGACACCCCTGTGGATGCATGCCCACTCTGCTAAAAGATATTGGTTGAATCAATATTGTGTGAGAGAAAGACTCACAGCTCCATGCGGTTTTTCTCAAGTTCTTACACAGGCTTTTGGAAACCACATAAAACAGTTATACTATAAACATTATGCTCTCAATTAGTGCAAACTTAAAATTGTCTGTGACACGTGGTCCTCATAAATCACAGTGAGCTGATTGGACTTCCCGCGCAGACCCACCGCTGGGTATGTGCAGGTTAAATGGGAGTCTTTGTTTGCACGCCCGCCACGGCATGGTCATTGGAGATGGCGCGTGGAAATCACAGAGATGAGGAGAAAGGAGGAGAGATCTGTGGAGAGCGGAGCCGTGTGCCAGTCTAAGGGCATCTCCGTGATATTTACCACTGAGCCTCCTCGGCACACACAGCGCCGGCTGCGTCGTACTTGGTCGAATTGTAAGGGCATCAAAAATGGAACGGGAAGACACTTTGTTGTCCTCGGTTTTTGCAGATGATATTGAATAAAACACAAGGACTCCAGGGCGGTGTAATGGTTTGACATGTTTTGTCATCATGTCTTAAGTTGGCGCACGAGACGACTCTGTGATGCCAAGCAGCAAGCCAGAAGCACTCGAAGAGGATGAAGACTTGAATGTAAGCAGTTTTATGAAACGTTATTTGAACGGTAATTAAGTGACATCTTCTCACCAAGGAGGAGGCGTGGCGCCATTGGGTGTCCGATCAGCTGTCCGATCAGCTGTCCTTGGCATACGGATGACTTTTGCGCGGACACAAATGAAGAGAAGACTCCATGTGAAACTATATAAAGGTCACGAATGAAAACCACATGGTTAAACGAACTCCTCTCGACTTTATGTAACAGAATTTACGTGCGTTTTGGAATTTGGAGAGGCATCCATGCGCGATCCATGTTTTGTTTAGGACACACAGGTACCAGCGGTACCTGCGGGACTTAAAGCACAGTTGGGACTTAAAGGCAGCGTTGGGCTGTGGGCCAGTGATGCCGGACACATTCACACTCATAAAGAACCGGACAGAGCCACGGCTGGGGCAGCTGGAGCGCGCACTGGCCACGGACGAGAGCGCTCGCCCCGCCTGGGTCATAGCAATCCTGGCCAGCGTCTTGATCTTCACCACGGTGGTGGACGTGCTGGGAAATCTGCTAGTTATCATATCCGTGTTCAGGAACCGCAAACTGAGGAACTCTGGTAAGAAATGTCCCTTCTTGGTGTTGTATTTACAAAGGTGATTATATCACAGTCACTAACAATCACTCACATTTTTGAATGAAAGGCGTTGTGCGTTTGTGCCTGTTGTACGACTTTTGTTGTGGCAGTAATCATTTGCATTACTAATCAATGTCTCTTAGAAATTCTGTATTGAATGTGTTTTAGCTGGCATTTTTGAACATGTCATGTTTTAAGCCACCTTGGAGCTTGCTTCCCCCCAAATATCACTTCAATCAGTGAACTCCAATATCAAAAACTAGTCCATAGTAAATTATTGTATCTTACTTACTTATACTGCTTTTATAATAATAATAATAATAATAATAATAATAATAATAATAAAAAAACACATTTAACTGACACCATGCAGTAGTTTCAACCAAATGCCTTATTCTGGTTAGTTTGCTTGCAACTTTAATGCTATATCTCCCAGTTTATGACATTATCCAGAACACCAATTCCTGCAGATATGTACATAGTGTATCTGCTGAAAGCCACAGTAATTCCTGATAGGGGTTTAACCCCTGCAGTGCGCTGACTGACAGATTATTATCTTCACAGCTCAAATGCCACTATAGTGACTTGTTTGACACACTGCACCACTGTAGCAGATTCATGTGTCTCTTTCTCTTCTGCTGTTTAAAGTTCAAAGGTAGTCCATCTCCTGTTTGATGTGTAAGAGCAGTTGAATGAGCCCAGGTGAGTTCTTCAGAAAAGCTTGTCATACCAGTGTGTGGAATTACCCAGGAGGCCTTATGCGGCTGCTGTGAAGTATAATGCCAAATCATACCATTTCAGTGAGCCATCACTATGGGTATAATTGCACCTTAGAGCTTGTTATTCAACTCTTTTCTGATGATAATGAACGCCTTCAAAAATATACTGAATTATGCATAGTTTTCTATGTTGTTGAAGTTCCCTGTTTACCACCTAACTTGCCCCGCTTCAATCAGAATATACTGATAGTTGTTCTTTACTAAGAAAGATAATGAAACAAGTATCTCACCCTGATGGGATTATTAATATTTTTTGAATGAAATTGTTTAACATCAAATGTGAGTATCCTCCTGACCATTTTATTTGCTCTTTATTGGGCAAGGTATAATATCCATTTCTTTTTGTTGAATTCAACCAAGACTATTTTGTTCATTAGAGTCAATGGGCAAGATACCTGGAAGAGTAACAAAAAAACACAATTTTATTTTCATTTAGGGACATTATGAAATAACATTTTCAATCTCATTTAAACAAATGTTTTGCCTTGGACTTATTCATTAGAAGATCATTTAAATGGAACAAGAATTACTCCCACACGGTACTCTAGCATTGATGAGCATTGAATCCTTTGTCAACTAAGTTTTACGCAGGGACATTTATTTAATAAAGCTCTTTACAAATGAAAGCTAAGAAGTTTTCAAGTTCACACATTTAGAAATTAAGAGGATCATTTCTAGGGTGATTTTATTTGTGTGAGGCTTAACCGTCAAATCCATTTGTAATCATTATCTTATTGAACTAAACCACTTTATACAAACAATATAAACTTACCCTTCACCTTCAGATGCTCTCCACCATTATTCAAAGTCACATTATTAAGCAACACGTTTTTGGTATTTGGTAAAAAAACACACTTCCTTTGTGTTTATAAATTACTTTTAGCAATATGTTACATACTCATAAAAAATCCTCACTGGTCTTTCATAGTAAGTCATAGAGTGAACAGAATATTTGCCACAAAAACAGAACTGCAGTACTTCAATAACAAACAGAACACTATACCTCCTCACAGGTTATTTTCTAATGGGTGGATTGGTGGGCATCCTGTTGGTGCTGTGTGTCGGGCCAGAGCTTTTTGTCAACTTTTATATCTGAGAGAATACAAAATATAAAGGATTAATATTTACTAGTGATGGCTCTAACGATGAGAATCAACTCATCAGTTTTGATCAGTAACCCGTGTACATCCCAAGTGGTTATACAGTATAGCATGTGTAGACATTTGTATTAAACGTTTGAGTACATGAGTAATATTCATTAGTATGAACAAGACATTCAAATCTGTATTGTTTTGAAAATAAATATTCTCATAGAAGAATTGAGCCAAAGCAAATGTCACACACTTCCGAAAATAGATTAATAAATATCGCTTATTCGTACAGTATATAAAAAGATACAGTAACTATGGCCACCATGAAAAGCTGCGTGGACTTAGTACCTCATTAAAGTTGGCAAGAAACACAGCGGCTTTCTCGTTAGTAGAACAAACAGAACCTACTGAAAATGTCACTGAGCTACGTTATTAAACTCAACCATACCAATAACTGAGAATAACCAGTGAGTGGACTTTTTCCGTAGCCAAATGCAAACGGCTTTTACATTAATCAAACAAAAAAGATTGTCCCCCTTCTTGAATGAATATGAGAGGGATGACTAAGACCGCTATGCTTGCACTGCTGCCCCTCTACATATCCACTTACATATCAAACAAACAGTACAGCTATAGACTACGATCTCAAGACATCACACTGTCCGTCCCCTCAGTACGCACAGTGCTTGGGAAAAAAGCCATATCATATTCTGCCCCCTCGACCTGGAACACACTTCAGCAGGAACTTAAGCTGCCCAGTTTGATACCCATCACGGATTTTAAACTCATTTAAAAAAAGCTGGAGAAATCATCTGTGGGTGTTTGCACCTGCTATATCTGACTGTATACGGATTGTAATGACTACTTTTTTTACGATGTTGTATTTTAGTTTTTGCCTCTGTGTTTAGTGTCCTGTCTGTCTGTAACTTTGCGTGGTAGTGTTACCACTGAACAGGTCTCTCTTGAAAATGAGACCTTCTGTCTCAATGAGATTTACACCTGTATAAATAAAGGCTAAATAAAAAAGAGATGTCTCGCTAAAAAGAGAGTTAGATGCTGTAACCATGAGCATGTATTTAAAATCTCTATGACTCCTACCATATGTTCCTACAACCTTTCAAATATAAGACATGCAGCCTGGGAGTACATCCATACAAAAAATATTATTAAGAGTGCAAAAAGCCATGTAGCCCCGGGCTGATTGAAACAAGGAGTGTGGGAGTCTTTGTCCCACGTAGATCTCACACAACACACACTGGTATCCTATAAAAAACTCTGGAAAATATGCTGTTCTGTACTGTAATCACGTTCTCCCTTTGGAAAAAAAAAAGGCTTATCTGTCCACAGGGCTTGTTTCAAGTGCCACTCGAGCTATTAAGCGGAAGCACTTGAGGCTTGGCTGTTGGAGCAAAGGGTACAATTTTAGGATCATGACAACACTTAAGAGCGGATCAGTACATTGTACATGGCAGGACACATAGCACACCTGTCAACCTCATCCATCATTTGAATAATTTCCAACACCGGATATATTTTACAGCTTGTTTTTTTTTCTAGGTTTCCTATAGCCTACCTCACTAGACAGAGTGCTTTAAAAAAAAAACATTTTCAGTGGAGGTTTTGCCACTCACATGGTGCATTTCTGCCTTAAAGCTGATCTCTCACAACTCAAACAGCCCACTCAGCAGTTGAGAAGCCACACTGAACCCACAGTCGTGAACTCGAAGGACGACTACTGCAGCGTGAAACAACCCACTCTACAGTGTAGAAAAACACCTGACTTAACAACAGCACATAACCAGTCACAGCAAAGGTGTACCCTACACACTACAGTTCTCCTGGCTTTGCATAAGTAGCTGCTTCTGCAGGGGAAAAATGACCAAAACATTTTACATGCAAGGTATTGATGACCAACTCTGCATCCTTCTCAGCTACTTATCATACCAGTATATGATAAACTGATCAAAACTGGGTTGCCCACGTAAGGAGCTACATTGCACAATTTCTTTGTTTTTCCTCTTTTGTCTTTTCAAAAACCTCAATGTTTCCGTAGAAGGCCTGCCTCTTTCATCAGGGGTGATGAGAAAGGTTGTGCTCTTGACACACCGTCACACTCACGCATGCATGTATTCATGAGAAATTAGAGCTACTTGTCCTTTGATTGAGCCATTTGTTTTGTTTAAGAAAAGCTTTGATTCACATGGGAAACACAAAGGGCATTCAGGAACATGCAGTTCAGTTCATCTACACATCTCATTTGAATGTCTTGTGGAATTTGTTTGTGAGAGTGTGTGTGCAAGGTGTCTTATACAATTGTGAGGGGCAGAGGTTTATGTCTCCTGAGATGTGTTGTTCAAGGTGCGTAGGTGTTGAGAACTTTCAAAGAGAGGATCACACATTACACCGACTCACTTCACAGAGAATTTATTTAAAACACATATTTGCCTCTTCATTCCCTCTAAAGCTACGTTTCTCTAAGGCTCTTTGCCTCTGCTAACACAATGCCTGAAATAGTCCTTAGGTAGGTTTGAGGGTAAAGACTCTGCCTCTCTCCATGGTGCTGAAACCTGGAAACCTAAGTGCTCTCAATCTACTTCCTTGTCTGTGCATCGTGATCTTTCGGAACGTCATGACTTGTAGTCCAAAAACTGTTCAAATTCAAAATGTGTTTCTAGCAAGTAATAATAATAATAATGATAACTTTAATTGATATAGCGCCTTTCATCAACCCAAGGTCGCTTAACAAAGAAACATATAAGGACAAGACATAAAACAGGGGGCAGAAATGGAAGTGTTTCATTGCAGGGGGGGGGGGGGGGGGGGAGTGAGTTAATGTTGGAAGGCTTTGTTGAACAGGTGAGTTTTCAGGGTTGATTTGAAGATGTTCAGAGAAGGGGCGTTACGGATTTCAGCAGGGAGGGAGTTCCAGAGGGTGGGGGGGCAGCCACACTGAAGGCACGGTCCCCGCAGGTGTGGAGGCGTGAATGGGGAACGGAGAGCAGGCCGGAGTCTGAGGATCGAAGGGTGCGGGACGGGATGTAAGGGTGGAGGAGATCTGTGAGGTACTGAGGGGAGAGGGGTTTTAAAGTACAGCTCAAATGGTGAAAATGAACTTGAACTTTGTAGATGCCAATTCAGTGTCGAACAGTAATGTGATACTGCAGCCTTTGTTTACTTTTGAGTCATTATCGTTTGATTAGCATGAAGATCTTTTTTTACAGCCAAACATACTGTTGGCTGCATCCCAAAATCCAAAGCTCCCTCCACAAAGTTGTTTTGTTTTCCCCAGAGAGCCAATTAGCGAAGCTTTGACTTGAGGTTATTTTGTCGGAAAACAGTTGCACAGTGTTGGAGTGAAGCCTGATCACTGGAGCCCAGCTGAGCAGGATTGGCAACGGATACGCTGCGGCTACAGCTTCACATCCAGCACGCTTCGGTCTGCAGAGTCTGAACTCCCAAGTACAAACTCCCAAGGACGCGAGCACTACCTGCCAGCATCAGTATGGAAAAATACCTCCAGTCTGTCTGACTCTCTCCATGGCACTGAAACATTTAAACCCAGTCTCTCTCCAAATCGTTTTGCGTCTTAAGTGTCCTCAGTGACTACTACTTCTATAATGGCCCCCTCCTCGCTCTCTACGCCCCTCATACCACACCCAATCTTCAACTTGACCTAAACTACACACGTTAAGTTTTGTGATTCCAAATTTGACCAGTGGAGAGGACAATGGCCTTTTGGCTTTTTCGGCCCCCATTGCTTGGATAACCAACGTAACTTCATGTTGAGTTGTAGTGTCGGTTGTTGCTCTGTGAGGTTTGACCCCTGGTAAATATGTTCAATTCAATACATTAACCTCAAAAGTTTGCAAACTCGTAGACAGAGAAAGTATGTTGATTTAAACGGACATCTTCAACCTCCTAATTTATTGAACAGTTCCTCTACATTTGAAAACTTTACATTCTCGGCATACCGTGGCTCTGACACATTAATCCAGAGTTCCGCCCAATGAAAAGGGAAAGGAGGATTTCTGTGTCTCATTTTGACAGGACATAGAACAGACAATGTGTGGGATCCATTTTGCCCACACTGCATCCCTGTCTATACTGATTATTGTTAGGAAATGCTGCTTTAGGCACCTGGCTTCCTACAGACGTATCATGCAGTGTATTAAAGTTATACTTCTTTTTGTTACATTACATTACGTGTCACTTGTTAGACCCTTTTATCCAAAGCGATTTACATACTTAGTACTGCAATCCCCATAGGAACAATTTGGGGTGATGTGTCTCAGGGACACAACGACATGCAGTGGGGTTTGAACCTGTACCTGAGCCTGCACCATATGCCTCCCAGCCACAATAACAACATGTTTGATAAATGCCAGCTGGAACTGAGCCTTGCTGAGCTAAACCAACCTTATCTTATCATCGTCCTACATCAGATTATATTGAGCTGATCTTTTAAAAATAAAGTTTCTCTTGCAACTATTTCTTGCTTTTGTTTTAAAATACGGATACAAAAAACAACATTGACATTTAAATCTTTCAAAAAGACGTAGATGGTTTCACGAGAGACTTGATTCACTTGACTTGTAATTGCGTTTACAAATTGAATTGAGTAGCACTTTAGCAAAAGTTGAGCATGCAGTAATAGGAATCATAAACGATCCGGGTAATGCTAATGGTAAGTGAGACTTTCTTTGTGCAATTCATTGTGTAGTATCTCCTCCTTGAGTTCTAATACTTTTGCTGTTTTGTGATATTAAGACTGCAATATACATACGAGGATAAGAATGATGAAGTCGACCAAACTGAAAACCATCCAAACAGCACCAAATATGCACAAGTTAAATGACAACAGATAAAACAAGGTTCGTGGTGCATTTTTTTTATATGAAGCACATTCTAGCCACGGTCTCAATGTTAGGAAAGGTGTTGAATTACTTACTTGCTACACCTAGTATTTTTCATTTCTAAAAGTATTTTGGCCAAGTTAAAATGCCATAACCTCATGAATGTTAATATTCCACTCATCTTTTTTTAAAACATAGTTATGCCCTTCATGTCCACTCTGACGTGTCGAGAAGCCTTGAATCCTGATATGCTTGTTTTTCGATAATGAATGCTCCCAGCATATTTCTTTTTGCCTCACAAGCACTTCTGTGTTTGATGATATTTCATTCAAAGCAAAGCAGGAGATCAAACAGCTGAACAGGTCAAGATGTTTTTCTTTAATGCTGAGGAACTGTCTCAGGTTTTCTGCTGCACACCCGACAGACTGTTAAAAGCAAAGCAAATACTCTCCTGGATCTTTTTTATGTGCGTAACAGAGAGAGAGGTATAGATCATAGAACTGGCTAAATGGATATGGAGAGTGTTAAGCTGTAGCTCAGAAAGAAAAGGAGGAAGAGATTAGACACAGGGGCTTTGTTGCTGGTTTGATTTGAAATTATCTATTTTCTTGATATTGAATCATTTGGAATCAAGCATGGAAATTGCTTTTGATATCCCATTGAGACCAACATTAGCCTCGGTCTGGTTTAATCATGAAGCTTGACGCAGGTTCTATAGGGGAGCTTCCCACGGATTGATGAGGCCTTTTCTGCATGTAATGAGGCTTTTTCTCATATAATTGTATCATTATCTTGTTTTAATGTTGTTTGTCTTGCTCACTGTGTATTTAGAAAGAGGTTGAAGAAGTGCTCTGAGAGTCCACTTCAGCCTGAGTTGTGCCCAGACACCGTCCTCTATACTTTCTTGGGTGAGCCATGACGGTTATTCTCTTGAACACAGACAGTTGGATGAAGTAAGCAGGAGGAGCTGAGACCAGCTGCCAGGAGAAAGGGGAGAGAAAGAGAGTAAGGTTTGTAAACTTCAAAAGCAAAGTAATAGAACTAGAACAGAGGCTCTAAAGTAGAGAAGGACAGCCCAGCTTTTAGACAGGAGAGGAAAATATCCTCGCTACGAAATGTAGGAGTGATACTGTTTTATAAAGGGAGGAGGCACAGCCGAGACAATGTAGGAACTACTGTCAAGTGTCATCACAGTCACCGAGTTGTTATCAGTACGTTAGTGCTGAGATGGGGGATGACTCAATAGCACAAGTTTGCACATATGCGCGTGCACGCACACACACACACACACACACACACACACACACACACACACACACACACACACACACACACACACACACACACACACACACACACACACACACACACACACACACACACACAGCAACTGACAGAACACTTTTCTTTAAAACTCAGCAACCACGACAGATTGACCCATTTATTCTGCAAAGTAACTGATTAGCATTTTCATTGTTTTATGTTTAGTATTCAAAGCCCAAAAAGCTAGCTGTTTGTTCCCACATCCATAATGTATGTGTTGCGATCATTTTTAAGTGCATTATATAACAGTTTCTCAAAACCCTCAGGCAGCCGTGGCTGAAGACGTGGAATACGCAAGGGGGTTTGCTGCAAGAGAAGAGCAGGAGAAAGGAGGTGAAATACAGAAGACGTGAGAAATTAAGGGCAATCTAGGATGGGAATAGGATAAGGGAGGGAGGGAGGGAGTTGTCACTGAGATGTGCAGAACTGCAGATGACCCAGCAAACTAGACAGAAAAACAAAATGTGTGTCTAAGTCATGACGCAGCCAGAGCCAGCGGAGCAGGATGGAAGCTATCCCCCTTATCTCCTCTTGGATGCAACCCTACAGAAATATAGATACAGACTAAAGGTTTAGTGGCCAAATGTGAAGAGTGGGATGCATCTGGAGCTTTATTTAATTTGGTTTAAATGTAACTGCAGTGGGCTGGGGATGATCTTGTTTTGGTTCAAATGCTACATGGGTAATGTTGAACTGAAACGGGATCACAGCACAACTGATGCCATATCATTAATCATCATAAAAGCCAAAGAAATCGTAGTGAAATGCACTTGAAAATGTTTTTAATTTTCATCAAACTTCATAAGCACAAGATTGAGAGCCGCACTTTGATGTGTTAGGCCTTTTTATTTGTGTCTTGTCAGTGGTATTTGATACTCAAAGTGCTCCGCTTCAAAGAAGGTAAAAAGATGAAAAGTGTTACATTTTCCTTCAACTAGTTTTCTCATATATAAACCTTGAAGTCATGATAAAAATGCTACAGCGGTTCATCTCATTAGGGCTGAGCATATTAGTCCGTTTGAGAAAAACATGGAGTAAAGAAAGATGTGAAAAGGGGCCCATCATGCTTCTTGATATGAAAGAAATCCTTGATTAGACGCTAAATCAGATCGCATTGATTTTGACTCGTGAATGAATATACTACTCTTTTCAAACTCAGCTTGAAGATGCTCCAGAGACCAAGTTCAACATTGACATTTTCAGTTTCCCCCTACTTTAACCTATGAATGTTACATTTGAATATTAATGTATTCAACTATCATGAAATTGATCGGCTAAGGCTCGTCAGAAAGCTCTAAGGGACTTCACTAAAACACAAATATACATTTTTAATTAGCAGAAGGAGTATTTGTAAGTAAGTTGAATCTCTGTCCTGATTATTGCAGCCCTGTATAACTTAAGCACTGAAATGCTTTGCAACCAAAATGCCAAGTGTTATGATCAAACAGAATGCCTAGGGAAATGTAAACCCTTCAAAGGCTGCAGTCAGTCCACCGGACATAATTACCTCCACCATGGAGGGTATGTTTTTGTTTGGTATTTTTCGTTTGTCAGCAGGATAGTGGAAAAACTACTGGCCTGGTATTTCATGGAATTTGTTGGAGAAATACTGTTGTCTCCCCTTTATGGGTTGTTTTAATGCACTGATACTGTGTGACTCTGCACTGTGTATGACCTTGCAGCTGCCTCTTCTTCTGATAGGAGGAAGCAGGGCATTTCAGGTTGTTGATATTTATGAGAAGACACATACTGTACTTGTTGTCTCCTAAATATCTCATTTCTATGAGGCGTGAAGGAAGTACGTGACTCTTTCCAGAAGATGTCGCAGATGACCCCGACACCTTTCCGACACCCACGGATGATATTAGCACCATCTCGATTTAAAACTTTGTTGTTATCTCCGTGTTTTGGACTATATAAGCCTGATGTTTTTTGTGATTTAACTCTGTTCCTTCTTGCAAGAATAAATTAGTACCTGATTATTGATTCTCAACCCGGTGTCGAGTGATATTTTCCTTACAGAATTTAACAGAAGGATGACGCCTTGTCCAAGGAAAAAACAGTTTTTCAACAAATGCAAATCACTAGCGGATAAACAAATCCTTTCGTCTCTTTCGTCACCATTCCCACATAGAGCATGGCCTCGGGCACTCGGAGGTCTGATCCTTATGACCCTTCTTGGTATGACGTGAAAAAAAAAGCCTACCTTTTTACATTGTGAGAGAGGTTGCGCCTAACCATCAGCTGTTGGTGGGTCCATATTCAATATTGTAAATAGTCCCTTCTCGAAAAGTGTATTGTGTATGTTCCCTGTTATACTGACGAGCTAAGACAGCTTTCTGATTTAATAATCTGCTTTGCTTCACAGTTCAGCGTGCTCTTCAAAGGTCAATATGCTTCGACTAAGCAGACTTAATGTCTGTCTAATGCATTCATTCAAAAAACTAGTGAAGACAAAGAAACGTATACATGTAACAAATCACGCATAGTGCAACATATTCTACAGAATCTACTGCGCAGATAGGCCTCTTTTCCACAGCACGGCAACTTTTCACTAGTTTCTGTTCTAAATGTTCCTAGATTAGACGTTGAATTAGTGCAAATACCACAGACAGACAGAGACGCGTCTGCTGTGAAACGTCTCTGTGAGCATGTGCCAAAAGACGGAGCAGAAGGCATTATAAATGTGAGAAGTGGAGGGGAGATCAACGAGGGCCGGTGTCGTGCATCTATAATGTTGGGGGGGAGGGTATGGAGGGTTTGGCTGCCTGAGGCAAAGCATCTACAAAGTGCATTCCTAATGTTATCGTCCTGAAGTGAGTTCACCTTCACCTTGAACAAAAGCTCAACAATAGCTTCATCAAATTCACACATCATTTGTGATGCTCACACAATGTTCTGGTTTGAAAGACAGCTGGATCAATAGCCAAATATAAATAGATTTATATTATCTCTTTTTTACTTGCTTCACCTATTTAGAAAAGCGGCAAAATCAAATGTTTGTCTGTGATAAAGAACATTAGCCTAACAATATTCAAATTGTACTCACCAGGGAAACATTTTGTCATCTTCTGATGAATAATGTTAACATTACTTCCCTGTATGTAATAGGCTTTCAAACAGCAGGGGATATTGCAAATAGCTCTAGCTGCGAGACCTGTTGTTTAAGTAAGAGAAAATGACAGACTGGAGAAAACAAGAACAGAAAATCGCCATAACGTAAAAGAGCACAGTAAATTGCTTTTTTTCCGTTTAATACAAACATTATTACAAACCTTTCTGTAGTGCAAGTTTCCCCATTCAATATGTAATTTTCTGTCGGGTAAAGCATTCATTTTCATACTCCCTACATCGCGACTAGTCTGCTGATTCTCCATTAAATATCCTCCGCCCGGCAGCTAAACATTTCAATTACATTCAGAAGACGTCAGCTGCCGGCAGGAACACGTGTACTATGTGTGCACCTCTGCATGTTAGGGAGACAGGAAGCTTCATCACCTCTAATAGAAAAGCAAGTTTGTAGAAATCTGGCAGTAAAGGGTTACCGACTGACCTGAGCATTGTTGTGCCGAGTTGATTCTCATGCACTCACACCCGAGGTCAGGTAAGATTAATGAGTGCATCGCTAATGTGACATGCATTAAAGGTGACCTATCATGCAAAATGCACTTTTGTACGTCTTTTATACATGAATATGTGTCCCCGGTGTTCCAGGGAACTCAACAAGTCTCAGAAAACACAACCCTCTCTATTTCCCTCCATACCCAAATCTCTTAAATAGGGGCTGCAACGGATCTGATACAGACTGATCCAGATTTGAACACTTCTATGACGTCACAGAAGTGGCGCTACAGCTATTGGGCCAACTCCACCAATCAGGAGGAGACAGCCACGGACATTGCCGTTGGAAAGCGCTGGAGACGCTCTAGTACATATGCCAGGCCTGTAGATGGTGCTGTTCTCACAGAATCAGCCCGTGCAAAGACAGTGTTAAATTGAGCGAAATGAGGAATGGCTAAAATGCATGATCTGTTTGGTATTTTGAAAAATAAAAAGTATAAATATGCCTTATATAGGTATGGTCCTACACTATATTATTCAAATATAGCATGATAGGTCCATTTTAAAGATACACATTCAGAGACTGGAAAACATGACATCATGGTGCCTTTTAAAAATGTGAAACATAAAGGGAAGCTGAAAAAGCAAGAAAACAAAGTGAGGATATGATTCACAGATTGATTGATTGATAAACTTTAGATAACAGGAAGTGGAAAACATTACTCAGTTAGTAAGGCTTTCCATCATTTGTCACAACTGTTTGTGAATCATTTGGATGCTGGTTTTTTTGTTTGGGGAGAAAAACATTAAAACATTAACATTTTAAACCTTGTTTCCATGTTTTTGTCAAAGTAGTGACATTATGAGTCCACAGTGAAGGTTTGTGTGTGCTTATGGTGCCACAGCAACTTCCCATGAAAAGGAGGAAGTTGTTTATCAACTATTTTTCCAGCCATATTCTCCAGGAGACATTTTCAGTTTATAAGATGAATTGCGTTCGGATTTATTCTTATTCTGGTATATCAAGTATATTTGCTTTGGGGGAATTTTTACAAGATTCCTCCAATTTCCCCCACAAAGTTTTATACCATATTTCAGCAACCTTTTTTGTGGTTTTACTGTATAGTCCTCAGTTGTACTGTATTGGTTCAGATCTACTGCTCATCTACTGTTGGTTATAAATACCCCGCCCATGCAGCAGAAGGATGTAGATGCTGCTGCAGCCCACATTGGGATAGCATAGCCTGGCTGGTGAGCGTCATCACCTTCAGCCAAGATGATTAGAACTGAACTGCTGGGCACCGACATGCAGAGCTGACTGGCAGTATTGTGCAGTAAATTACTCTTCTGCTTTGGGTTTCACCAAGGTCTTTCTTTGAACTAAAACGTTGACACCGGCAGAGAATTGGAAATGCTGGAAATGTATGACAACAGGAGGCCGTAACCTTCCTCAAAGATAAACTTAAAGAAATAAACCAGTGCCAAGTGTAGTAATGGCACTTGGAATGCCAGGACAGGCTTGAGATCTACATTAGTTACAAAATGTCCTAATAATCATTTAGGAATCATTCATTTTACATGCAGCCTTGACAATACAAAGTTATTGAAGAGTACTACAGTACAGTTTTAGTTTAGGAGTTGCAGGTAGCCTATATACAAATATCCCTAAGCATCAATACAAGGATGTATTATTCTAACAGCATATTACATACTCGTTGTGAGGGAAACTTCTGAAGCAATTGGAAACAGGACTCAGAGAGACACGAGGAGAGCTGGAGCTGTGATGGCAAACACTGACGGTTTATTTGGAGCTTCGGCCGGAGCATTCACCAGACATGTCATGAACCACGAGTCGACACAGGTTGAGATGCCACAATCAATTCTGAGGGGTCTCCTCTCTGGTAGGAGGTTTTAACTAGTTTGCTGAGGGTAATCAAGATTCTTCAATAGAGAGACTAAACAGCTGAGGACACTGAATCAACTTTAGTTGTCGGTTATGGCTCGGGGTCATCTACACCCCGAGAAGGATGTGTTCCAGGTGTCCCACAACAAAAACTATCTCTGACCGAGAGTTACCTGGTCAGAAACTGGTAAAAACAACAACTTGCTAGGGCAGCCCCTCCTTAAGGGAGATAGCGGCTGTCCAAGGCTAGGCATCTGCGTCAGAGGGCGAAGGAGCACATGCAGGGTAAATTATTCCCTGACACTCGTCATATCCACATGTGAAGGTTTTTCACCCTCCACTTTAACACAACATACATTGCAGTCCTTGTATCACCAGCTGCTTGTTAACATGCATGGAGGGAAGTTATTTTAATCTCTGGCTCATTAATCAAATCACAGCGCAGTCCTCGATCACTGAGATACGAGCAACGTGGACATGCATGTTTGAGAGAACTGGAGACAAACTGCAGCTTCCTGTTTGTGTTCGATGAACTTTCAAACATCAAGTCTTTGAAACTACTAAAGTGTCTTGGTTGATTGTTCTGATCAATATCAAACTTTAACTTCCATGCAGCCTCTGAACTGCTGGATTTCTCAGATGTTTTCGAGATCTCTCCTGCTCAATCTCTGTCTTTCCCTCCATCTCTTTAAAGGTGTCCTCATTCAGTTCCGTAATCACAAGTCAGGGGCTGACACCAGTGAATATTGTCATCATACATAACCTCACCTTAATCTCAAACTCCCCCGTGGTGGAATTACCATGCAGATTTGCTTTTTGAGACATCCGCCTCTGCAATTTGTGCTACCACTAAAAAAAGAAGCACATTTTGAAAATATTCAACAGCAACAACACTTTTTTTTGTGAATGATTTTGCTTTTGGTTTTCTGGGATTCTTTGCCATGTATTGTCACATGCTAGGCTCAAAGTGTTGTTACATAACAGGCTTGAGCTCTCTCATTAAACCAATTTCTTTTTGTTGTTTTGACAAATGATGAGAAATCATTTGGCAGTGCCCATTTTTGTGAGATGTTCACATGGGCTCTGGCTCACAGCACATTCACAAAGCCTGACATAATATGCATTATGTATCACATTCAGCAACACTGAAGAGTTATTTTTCCATCTCTACATCAAAGTTCATTCATGTTGTTCCTGACAAACCAGTTTTTTCAGAGCAAAGCTTGTATGCTGTATATAGTCAATTGCAAATGATACCTTTACCTGAAGTCACAACTCTGCCATTAAAAACACTAATTACAAACATCATTGAGCTTTAAATACAAATTTGTCCATCTATACTTAGTCTAGGACTAAGGACCGACACAAGTGTGGTACTAGTAATAAGGATGGTACTTATGTCGAGCAATTATCATATTAAATCCTGATAGTGCTGTCTAGAAATGTTTGAGCAACCATAATCTGGTCAGAAGTCCGAAACAGCCCTTATTGATTAGACCCTTTTTTTAAATCGATATTACTGTAAAGCTACTTTGATTGGAATTATTACAGTACAGGCCATTTTGCCCAAGGACAAAGTTAGTTGGGAAGTGAGTGCTGACTCTGAATACATATGTCAAATTCTCTTCTCTGAAAAGAAAGACAAAAATAAATAAAAATAAGCCGAGTTAAAGGTTATTTTCCTTGGCAACCCAATCAGAATCACGATGCGTGGTCATGACACAGAAAACACATTTTCTTAGAAGGTTAGAGGTTTCTGTGTGTGGAATAAAAACACCTGCCTTAAATCCTTCACTCATTCTTCCGCCTGACAACATTTTAAATCACTTTATGTTGCCATCCCACCAATGTTGTCCACATGCTGACATCTCTATTTGGATATGAACGCTGACTCTTCTTATTGTAATTTCAAACTAACTTTTTTTCCATGGAGCAATTATCATAACTGCAGTAAAAAGAATGAGCATTTTGACTTAATGATCCCAAAACTTCCTTTCTCATGACATGCTGTCATGTTATCAGGTCATAATGTGATACTTAAACATTAGTCTGCTCTATTTGTCACTTACGGTAATGTTTACATCATATACATTTGCATTAATTCTTTCCTGATTTTGACCTTGCTCTATTTATTAAGAATTATATCAAATCTGTTTTCAAAGTATGCTGTTCTAATGATTATTAGTTACATAAATATAGAATCCAGAATCGTAACAAAGTTCCCTCAGTTATAGAGGGAATAGCCTGTTTTGTAGATCATTATGGTGATGTATCAAATTCATCATACCATGCTATTCTTTACGTGGCAAAACAAATGAGCGTACGATTTTAAAAGGAGATTTCTGGTCTACCGCAATTTCCAATTCACATGTATCTCTGCATGGTGAAAAGCAATTGTTCTGACATATTTGTGAAATATCCCAGAGGACTCTACTAAACAAATGACTGTCTGTGCCAAAAAGAGTCCATTCAGCCCATCAAACAGATAACATTTTGAATAATGTATGAACAGTAACACTTAGTGGCATAGTTTGTACATGAACACACACACACACACACACACACACAAACAACCACACACACACACACACACACACACACACACACACACACACACACACACACACACACACACACACACACACACACACACACACACACACACACACACACACACACACACACACACACACACACACTCCTGCCGTTGCTGGGGAAACATATTTGGAATAAATGGTTATCAGATGAATGTGGGATCAGTATTTTAGCATTAGTAGTACGTATCGATGCATACATAAACTAGAATATGATTGACTTTGACAAGCTAGTTTTAGTAAGCACACACAGCATAAAGGGCAGAAACATAACCCTTAATGAATAAAGCTTTAGAAAGCAAATATATTTGCATACTTAGATTTGTATAAAACCTTGCATGAACTTTTGCAAAAACGTCTTCAACATTTAAGATGTACTTGGACTGAATTAAGACATTTCTAGTATTTTTGTTTACGATACAAAAGGTAACTGCGTTATTTCTTTATTCTTTTTCTGAATATACTGCTGATCCATGTTTGATGTGTTTGAGCTGGTTAGGATTCCAGCACCCACCTCCAGATAAACTAAGACGGTCAAATTAAAAATACTTGTCACATATTTTCTGGTTTTAATGAAAATGTCACCCAAGGGATGTTTTTTCTTACCAATTAGCTCACTCAAAATTGATTTTCTCCTCTACACATAAAAATAATTGAATAGTGGCTTATATATATATTGGAATATGGTGATGAGTAAGGCATGAATTTGTATGCAAAAAGGACATGTCTAGTTCTTGGATTTTGAGGATTACATTCATCAAAGAATCAGAAGTTTTGTTTCACTTGTTTATATGCCAATATTGTGTTCCTTCAAATATCCGTCCCAGATCAATATGATGCCATCTCAACATCACCAAGCTGTCTTTGTGTGAATGTTACAAGATTTCTGGCTATTGAAGAAACACTTTTCCAGAAGTTATCTGTGATGTTTACCTCCTTGGCAGCTTCTTTTTTTGGTCTTGAAAAAGCACTCAAACACTTTAAATGTTGGAAAGTACTGAGGGCTATATTTGTCGTTGCTCCAGCAAAAAAGTGTGAGCTTATGAGAGGGAAGTTTAACTCACTGTTCAGTATTCGCCTGAGGAAATAGCCACTTTCAGTTAGAGCATATAAACACAGAACTTCTGTGGACTTGTTTTAATGTGGTAGTGATGCAGAAATGATATTTTCTTTACAGTAGTAGCCAGTCATGCTGCAAATTCAATGTCAGACGCAGCATAGCCTGACCATTCACCTTGTCAAATCATTCCATATAAAACGTATTGGTTAAGGAACCTCAAGAGCAGCTGAGTGAATACTAAAGACCTGACAGTGGAGGGAAGGTTTGTCTCTTTTCTCCTTGGGGGGTCAGATACGTTTGACCAGGCAGTCTGCAGAGCGGGAAAAAAGCTGCTGGCATGCTGGGAAACGGCCCTGATGTATAGCAGTGATGACAGCATAGTTTATTGCCTTACATACAAAGCTATTTGATCTTGTCTTCTGTCATCAGTTCATTCTCTCTTATCTTCTTCTTCTGCAAATGATCCTTTGCCAACCTTTAACCCCCTTTTTTCTTTCCACCATTTTTCCCCAATTCTTTATTTCCTGTTGACAGCTTTGTTAATTCATGTCTGCAGATTGATTCAACCAATGCCTCCCTTTTGCCTTTGTGTCACGTTCTTCCCTCTTAACAGATTGCAGAAATGATCAGAAATGACAGCTTTATTATAAAAAAAATCGAGGCTGTTAATTGGCCATATCATGTCTTGTAGGGATTGTATTAATAACCCCTTCTAAAATTAGATTGGCTCCCAACTTCTCTTTGAAGGACGAGTCTTTCCACGTGAAACTGCAGATTTCATTCACATGTGAGACCACTTTTCCCTCCACTTCTGGATTTAGTCCCCATTATTGCCATTATTATTTTACCATCTTTTTTGTACATGCCCTGATCCTTCACTGAACACACATTTAAATGCTAACTAGGCGAAATTGCCTTTGTCCTTTCCCAGGAAAGACATTTTAAAATAAATAGGCAAATTAGAGGAACCATTTTTCTCAATCTCTGCCCATGGTGAAAGGGTTACTGAGATGGATCTAAAATGGTTTATTACAGCAATCTTCACCCATGTCTTTGACAAACAAGATTCGATTTTGTTCTTATTTCGATATTCAATCATCTTGTGAATTACCTTAAAAAGAGCTATGCAAACTTCAGTCTCTAGGGAATATCCAATCTCCTTGTTAAGCAAACAAATTCGGTAAAAACTTCCCGCAGTGCAAAAAATACTGCTTACCATGCATGTTTGTACATTTCCTTTTTTGATTGGTGTAGCCAAATAAGTTGTTTCTGCAAAATAAAATGTAACGCCTTAGTGTGTATATGCTTTCATCTAGAAATTCAAAAAATGCAAGGTCTCCAAGCAGCAGCTTGTCCAAATTACACCCCACTCACAGGGGCTGCTGGGTAAATTAAATTGTAGTGTAATCTAACTATACTTTCCATTGCTCTATACTCAAAATAACAAGATGTTTAATTGAAGACTCTAATCTGCATGTAACTAGTGATCATCATAATAATCTGTGTCTTAGTGAACAGATGGTTGAAATATTGTCACAGGTCTATCTGCACTCCACACACTCCAAACTCTGGTTTGCTGCTCTGTCGAATGTGCGCTTTCTCACACACACACACTCAGAGCCACACACTGATTTTCTGGGTCCGTGCCAGAGGAAAGCATGTGTGGCAATGTCTGCTTATCCAGTCCTCAGGCATTACCAGCTGTAGTTCCCTCCAGTTAATGACACGAGGCTGAGATCTTGTTTCAAATATGGGGTTTGAATATTTTCGTAGTTAAACGATCTATTCCAACCCGTGAGAACTGGGTTAAAACACAGACAAATACAAAAGGTGAGCAACAAACAAATGTAGTATGCATGCTAACCCACACGATAAACGGCACACACACGCCCGTGCACACACACACACACACACACACACACACACACACACACACACACACACACACACACACACACACACACACACACACACACACACACACACACACACACACACACACACACACACACACTGCACAAACAACCGGCAAAAAAAGTACCTCGTAGGCTGCTAGTCACCTATAGAGGGGCTGATACACTTTGGCTGCGTCTTTCCCCTTAGTTTCCTTTAACATCCTGCATTGCTCTGCAGTTCTGTTTAAAACTTAAAGCGATTAATAAAACAAATGTAACACAACACACCGCAGATTAGCTCCACCTCTTTTTTTTATAAGGTAGGAACCAAAATACAATGTGGGACAAATGAACAACAGAAAATGAAGACAGTTACACCAGCATTGCACGGTCAGAAAAGTGATCAACAGAAAGGATTTCTCTTTACACTTTTGTAACAATATGCGTGTTTTTACAACCGAATAACAGACCTAATACATGTCCATCAGTTCCTTAGTAGAAATAACACACTAACAAATGATTTACTTATATACTTTACGTTGCTTGTTACACCATCACACACATTTAACATTGTGTTGACTATATTTTCTACTCATGACTTCCACTCTCATCAATAAACCTAATGGCAAAAGTACCCCTCCATGTATTTGTCTGTTAAACAATGCTTTAGCGAAACAATGAAACAAATAAAGTTTGCTAAAGTACCTGAAAGGTGATTTAGTTTTGAATTATGCATGAAAAGGCTTGCAACAGCTGTGCAGCTATACAAGAGTTTATGGAACGCTGTTGTGTACCACATGTTTTGTGATGCTACAGTATGGCAGCGCGGTGGAACAAAGGGGTCATTTTATAAGTCAGACATTTTGTATTTTAGAAAAGTGGTGATTGCCACTCAAAAATAAAACATGGCTCTCACAGCAGGGTGATACTTGTCTGAATATTGTAAAGTGTGTGTAAGGCAAGCTGAGATGTCAACATTCCAAATATGCTGCACTCTTTGATGTGTTAGAGGTGACTCAGTTAGATGCGTAAATGTCAAATCAAATTATCATAAATATCAGAAAACTTTTATTGGCACTCATCTGTGATTGCTTGATTTAAAAATGCCTTTGTGGAAAAATGTTTGGGGGGTTTTTATGACTAACTTTCTATGAGAAGTTGATTCAAAAACTTCAGAAACTGTCGAGTTTATACAAACATAATTAAAAGAAGCTCCTTCCTACATGTATGTTCATTAACTTGCATTGCATGATGGATGATTCAAGTTCCGCTTTCTAATTTCAGCCGAATGCAATAACAGCCATGATTAAAATGATCTCCATCAAAATAGCCTTTGATGATCAAGTGCAGTTCTTTGAGCAAGTTTAAAAATCACTTGTAAATCTTTTAATGATGCAAAATGTTATCAGTCAGTCTTAATTAAATCGGCACATAATTGCATCTTTTTGTGGTTGAAATGCATAAAATCAAGTTTATAAAAAATGCTGCAAAAACGAACTAACAAGCCCTTTAAAAGAACTAGAAGAGAAGTAATCGTTTTGTTGAATAAGGCTGTAGCCTCAAGGTTGAACTCAAACCCAAACTGTCTTAACCGTGATTTATGTGCGTCTACCTGCAGTGATTGAAATGAAACACAAGCCCACACACACAAAAGCATTTGATAATGAACAATCCAGACCAACAAGATATCCGTTTAACGTGTTAAAGGAACCCTTGAATGAGAATCTTCTTTTCTTCTTTCCCGATGGCCCACAGTCCTTTTAATCATGGAAAACACTGGAAAGAAGGAACACTATTAGTTTTTTAAGTCTCATCGGGCTATAATTGAAAATCCTATGCTTCATTTGCCATAACCCCTCGCATACACACATTTAATCATGGTCATGTTGTATTTAATTTTAAAATGTTGGTGCATACTGATAGAGACACCTCTTATCAGTCTTATTATGGGGATATTTTCTACATGAATGCTTCAGCTGCCACTCTCAAGCCCTTGGATGCTCTGATAATTATAACACTCATCACTGTAAGCCCTTCGCTAAGGGTGGATGGCCCTCTCTCTCTCTCTGTAAGCAATTACACATTTTTTTCATTGAATTATAAAGGCCATTACTGTTTTTTGACCCCTTTACATTACTTATTTTCTTTCAATGGTCCCTTGAGAGTTTGCTCTCATTATGCAGCATGTTATTCCAAGCAGGGGCACAGGGAATAACATAGCTTCATTATCTAACAGAACATGTATCCTGAGTGCAATTTGCAATTAGTGCAATTAAATGTTTAATTTAATAATTTTTCCCTTCCAGTTATCCTGATTGAAGTTGATTCATCTGCCTTACATGTGGTATACTTTATTTATATTGAATGTTTAATATTTGTGCTTCTTGGGGTGTAGGATTCTTTGTTTATTATCGTTTTTTTTGCTACTAATAAATGAACATAACCAGGCTCTACAGTATATATTGGATTTTCTGCATAAGCTGTGCTCCAAGATAGAGGATACAGGATACTGGCTTCGTAGTCACGTACTTCCAAATCACTTCCTTCAGAAACGAAGCAAGTATACTTCCAAGCCACGGCTTCGGAAAACAAAGAAGAATGGAACAGGCTAACAAGTGTGCCACTCTCTCTAACGGTTTCAACATAAACTGTACCGAAAATAAATACCTCACGATGTCTATCTAATTATGAACTTGCTTTACTTTCACAGAACACATTTTTGGTGATAACAAATGTAACAAAGGAACATATTTACCAACACATGTTCTACGCCACTACATACTTACATTTAAATGTGTGCTGCGTCAGTTCAGCCATTCTGCGCAAGGGAGTTTGAAATTGGTCCGTGCGCAAAGCATTGTGGGGATTTGAAGGACGCGAAGTCTACCCATGTGCAGCCCCGAAATTACCCCCAAACCAAGGACGTGGCCTTGGTGGAATTCCCAGTATGCTGGAGATTGGAACAGTCCTTTGGCGGCACTCGATGACGTAGTATCCTTGAAATATTGGCTTGGAAGCCAGTTTCCTCGCGATTGAGAAACGGCCTCTGTGTTTCCCCTTCCATCGTGTCCGTTTCTGCTGATTGTGTGCACCTGGTGCCCGGTGTTGTCTCCTCCCCTCTCACCTGTGTCTTGTTCAGTTGATTAGTTTGTGTGTATTTAGGTTCTGGTTTTTCTGTTGGTCTTTGTGGGGTTATTTGATGTTGTTGGAAGGTTCTTTGTTCAGAGGGATTTTTGTGTTTTTTGCCTTGCCTTATTTTTACTTTGTTGCTAGTTTTTGCAATAAAAGTATTTTTGAATTTGGATATTCTGCTTTTGGGTCCTGTGTACCTTGCCCTCCAGCCGTGACATATACTAACTATAGAAAGAAGGTATTCGGACTCTGTTGACCAAAGAAACCCAGCTGATCAAACAGGCATTTAGATAGAAAGTGGTATGCTATGTTTTAATTTGTGTTAAGTCAGTTACCATGAATATTCAGATTTTTGTATGCACTTGATTAGATTAGACTTGATTGTGAAGCACTCTGTGAGCCGTGAGGGTTGCTGTATAAATAAATTCGGTTTGCTTTCTGGTGACATTAACTTTACATCTCAGTAAAGTTAACACTACCAAAAGCTTAGAAGATAAATTGAGGGTTTGGGTGGTGAACAAGACAAAACCTATATATATATATATATATATATATATATATACCTTATATAGGACTTATACAAAAATCTGACGAGGGGATGAAGTGCAGATGGAGAAACCCAGGTGAGAGGAGTGATGAAATTAGGCAGGAGCAAATTTGCAGAGCTGTGGGAGCAGGGAAAGACTAACAAGGCTGATACAGAGCAGGTGTGAAGATGGGCGAACGAGGAAAAACAACACGGGAACTGGAACACTCAGTGGATCGCAGATCATCTTCATTGCAGTTTACTGAGTAACACTTCTTGTTGACTGTATCTCTTTCTAACAGAGCTGTGATATAAATGTGTTGTTTCGTTAGCTGTTATCTCTCTCAGCCAAACAAAGGAGTGAGGAGCCAGCAGTCGATGATTGTGTGAACAGTCGATAAAATACCTTATTTTAACTTATGAATCAACGCAACAACACATTTATAATATTGATAAAAATACAGAGAACATAAATCATAGTCCACAACTCCTTCCAGCATAATAACAAGTCTAGCTTTCTGGAACAAATGCACACTTTAAAGTGGATCTATCATGCTATATTTGAAACATATATTGTAGGGCCATACCTATAAAACATGTCTGTGAAGTTTTTTTAACAAAATACCAAACAGATCATGCATTTTAGCCATGCCTCATTTCGCTCTATTTGCTTTTTT
>NC_136907.1:8880876-8924837 GCF_949606895.1 Notothenia rossii
AGTGCATTTTGCATGATAGGTCCCCTTTAAGCTAAATGTATTATAGAGTATGGGTACTACATGGATTCTGACATCCCAACACAAACAGCATGTCATTGCAAAACATGTCAAAGCTGTTTTACATACACACATATGAGCACTTTAAATGTTAATTCATCAAAAACGTTGCCACTTACACATTCTATCAGGAGGCAAATCAATGTGTTGAGATGAGAAGATGAGGCCTGAAGCCATTAGAGTGGAATTAGAGGAACAGCATAATTATGGTGTCGCCTACATAATGAAGCGCATGACTCATCTCACAATCAGGGAGAAGGTTACTTTGAATGTACTTAAGAGACTGCTTCTCTGTGTCGTCCTCTCCAGGTAATGTGTTCGTGGTGAGTTTGGCCTTTGCTGACCTTGTGGTAGCTTTCTACCCCTACCCCATGGTTCTCTATGCTCTCTTCCACGATGGATGGTCAGTGGGGAACACACAATGCATGGTAAGATCACATTAGTAACAGCATGTTGCCATTCACTACCAATACAAAGCAATTAAACCTTATACCAGCGGTGTCCAAATCCTTTTTCACCGAAGGCCACATACAGAAATATATATACGAAGGTCTCGGACACTCACTAGAGGTATATCGCCTCCTAAGCTCAGTTATCAATCCAATGTAGGTAAATAATTCTTGATGCCTGGAAAATTCTGTACATCCCAGCTCTCCATAGGGTTTTATTTATTTTGTTAGCAGCTCATCCAAGCTTCAGATTGCTTATAATAAAAGGAAATATGAAGGGTATATTTCAAGGTTGTTATGCAAATGTGTTATTGGGCTTTTTTCTTAGATTTGTTAGAAAATGTTTTCAACTTTAATTGACTGAATTTATTTGAAAATTGGGCTTATTAACACTCAAATACTGTGTAATATATTTGAACATATCGTACAATATAAGACAAGCAGAAGTTTATTATACTTCATATTCATTATACTTTTTGAATTCGCTGAGGGCCGATTCAAAATTGTCCGCGGGCCGTATTTCGCCCCCGGGCCGGAGTTTGGACACTCATGCCTTATACACTGACACATTTCTTTCTTTCTTTCCAGGTCAGCGGTTTCGTTATGGGGCTGAGTGTCATTGGCTCCATTTTCAACATCACCGGGATTGCAGTGAACAGATACTGCTACATCTGTCACTCATTCTCCTACAGTCGGCTGTACAGCTATCGCAACACTCTGCTGTTTGTTGCCTTGATTTGGGTTCTCACAGTCGTGGCCATAATCCCAAACTTGTTCGTCGGCTCCCTGCGCTACGACCCGAGGGTTTACTCCTGCACCTTCGACCAGAATGTCAGCAGCTCCTACACAGTGGCCGTGGTGGTGGTTCACTTCCTGGTTCCCATTGCTGTGGTTACCTTCTGTTATCTACGCATCTGGGTACTTGTGATTCAGGTCAGTCTAATGCTTCTCTCTGTGGTTATTTGTGTCTTTGCACCCAGATAGAAAGACTCAGGGACAGTTTCATTCCAGAGGCCTTAAGACTGTTAAACACATGAACTTTTGAAAGAACATCCATACAATTAATCTGTTTGCAACCCACACATTACTTATCTCATATTCAAATTACTTGTATATAGACTCTTCTTGCACTATTGCTATTCTATTATAATTGAATTTACTTGCACTACTTATCTATTGTATTGTGTTACACTGTTGGAGGAGCCTGTGGCCTAAGATTTTCTTTGACATATCTACACTGTAGCTACACATGACAATAAGGGAAGAAAGCTTTTAGATGTGGAGCTCCACTGACATGGAACAGTCTGCAAAAAGAATGGAAAATTACCAAGCTGTTACCACTACATGTTTTTAAAGCTCGGTTGGATGCTACAAAATCAGATGCTGTTGGTAGCTGTACATGTGGATAGATATGTAAATTGTAATCCCCGTACATTTTGCTGTATGATGTCCTTTTGTTGTTCTGTTGTTTATGTTTTTATGTTTTCATGTGGAACCTACTAGTGCAGGTCTCCCTGGAAAAAGAGATCATTGATCTCAATGGGATTTTACCTGGATAAATAAAGGTTTTGAATTGAATTGAAATAAAAGCCGTGGATCCTTGAGTCCTTGAATCATACTAACAGGTGTAAGAAAACACACCTTTGGGCCAAACAATGATACTATGTTTCAGTTCCAAATTGGACTGAAACATAGTAGAATACGGTGGTCACACCCAGGTTTAAAATGTTGACCTTTAATTATTGACCCTCTACTGTTTGAGTAAATACTGAAAATGAATCATACCATCATAGAAATCCTTAATGCCATATAACAGGAGTTGAGCAAAGTGATTAGCTGGGATATCATGATTGACAAGCACATAGATTAGATTTGGCAGACCTCTGGAGTACTGCAATATCTCAAAGTCAAAGTCAACTTTATTGTCAATCTTTCAGTTTGTGTGTATAGACAGAGAGGTCGAAATACCGTTTCCCACAATCCCGAATACAAAAATACAAATATATATAAAAATATGTAAAAATGTGTATATACCTTTATATACACAATCAACAGACACATGTATACATTATGCACATATTAAGACATAAAAGCACAACAATCAATATATACAAAATAACAGTGACTTCAATGTAGTGCAACATTGTCCACAGCAGCGTATCTGTTTGAGTACAGTATTTTTGTATGACTGTAACAAAGAGAGCCAGAGAAAGGTAGCCTTTCATTAACAGTCCAATTCCTATCTTGTGTGTTTTCACCAGGTGCGACGCAAAGTGAAATCAGAGGAGAGTCCTCGCATCAGACCGAGTGACGTGCGGAATTTCATCACCATGTTTGTGGTGTTCGTGCTGTTTGCCATCTGCTGGGCTCCACTTAACCTGATTGGCTTGGCGGTGGCCATCGATCCGTCTCATGTGGTTCCCCGGATCCCAGAATGGCTTTTTGTGGTCAGCTACTTCATGGCCTACTTTAACAGTTGTCTGAATGCCATCATCTATGGCTTACTCAACCGGAATTTCAGGAACGAGTACAAACGCATTGTCACATCAAACTGGATGGTTCGGCTCTTTGTGACGGAGACTTCGCGAGGCGCCACGGACGGCAGGAGCGTGAGGAGCAAGCAGTCGCCGCCTCAACCGATCAACAACAACGACTCTCTCAGAGATCGTTCAAACAAAGAATGACTTTGAAATCTATGAGCCTGTTAAATGGTAATCCCTGTTTTTATGTGACATCCAGTCAGTTGTGCAGCTAAAGTGTCACAGATGAAACTGACATACATACGTAGCTTGGTTTGAGTTAAATGACATTGATCGGAATAAAGTGCAGGGTAACTTGTCAAAAAGTGTTTCAATCATCAAAAGTATTGGAGAATCATGTAATGATTTATTTTTGGTTTTGGTTTGAGTGAGCATTTCACTCAACAACTTTGCTAAAGTGCGAAACAGGGTTGAGTTTCGACTACAAAGTATTAACAGATTAAACAGATCTGCTTTGTCTTGGTAGAACAGAGCCAAGTATTGCAGTTTCATTGTACTCGTACATCTCAAAACAATATGAATGGTACATTAATAATTCACAAAAATGTAACATCCTTTATTGTCTGCTGGTGTGGACCCGGAGTAATCACTGGTAAACATGTACTACTGTTTAGTAACTTCAAAAGCCTCAAATAACTTGCCTCAAATGAATGCTAGAGTCGTAGAAGAGGAGATAATGTCTTTGTGTACATAATCAGTATGATGTGGTGACAGTAATGTAACGTTTTTGCACTGAAATAAATGAAAAACACAAACTTAGTAATGAACATAAAACATAATTCAGGAAATTAGCAACAAGTCATGCACAAAGCTAGAACCACACAATATATGATGTGCCAATTAACATGGCTGTTTTTAGTTTTCAGTTCCAAAACAAATGTCGAGGAAACCCACATATCTGCTGCTGCTGTATCGATTGCTTCTACAAATACTGCACAACTGTTTGGTTTGAAAACTAAAATGTATCGCTGTACCATTTAATGAAATGTAACTGGGAGCTGCATGTTAATACTCACCTCATAGTATTTTTGTATGTGGTAAAAAAAAAATCTGAAAAGAATACCCATCTTTTTCCCTGAAGGCTTAATTTGATATTACAAAAAATTCATTTCTCTAATGTTTTCCCCCCAAAATATTAGAATAAGTCACAATTACATCATATTGACTCCTAATTTTCTAATGTTCTGTTATATCAGTGCGATATGAGTTTATAAAGAGCACAAAAACATCTCAACATATTTCATCATGTGTAGTTAAAGCCAAATGTATAGCTCGTAGCGTTACACAATAAATACAAATATTTAAAAAAGAATACATTGTGATACAAACTACACAACTGTGAAGATAGGGCTATTAAAACAAAGGAACTCAATACATATATATTCAGTCTTAACCTATTCATTTACTGTTTAATTTAGAGAATATCAGTGGTGGTATGAAAGTACATTTCCTCAAGTACTGTGCTGAAATTGATTTATTAGGTATTTTTAAGGAAGGGCTTTAAGTTTATTTTGATGCTAATACTCTTTGTAGTATCACATACAGGTAGTACTTCTTTCCGCACTGTAGAAAACCCACAGTGCAGACTTTACACAGCGAGTGCACAACTCCATACACTGATGGCAACATATTAACAACATCGTAGTACAATTTTCCATGAATAGCCAAGTACTACAGCATGTGCACAAGAACACTTTGCTATGCAATTTGAAACAAAGTGGTCCTGATTCAATATCAGTTGCAACTAAAACCCATATCCAGTTGAAAATAGTCCTTCACCTTGCTATATTTATTTATTTGACTGATTCAGTGCGAAATGATGCTGCACTTTAGGCCTCACATCAGGCACACTAAAGGACTGAAATACACAGCAAGTTCAGGCTGATCTCCTGCCTTCTATGTTTGAAAAGCTCCAGCACCTTGAAAAAGGAAAGCTGTTAAAAACATTTACTGAATGTGCAGTGAGTTGTAAAGGAGCGCAGGTCCCTCAGATGCTGTATGCAGAATGTGGTCAATTATTTGTCTTTATTCGGAAGTACTTATGCAACATTTTAGCTTTTCATTTCATAGGTAATGTGTTTTCGTAGTTAATAAAACAAACCTTATTCATCAGGGCCACATTTTGATGCTTTTAACGTGGAAAAAACAACTAAAAGAGCACAGCTAGGGATGCATTGTGGAGTTGTACTGTCACTTGGTTGTACATAAACTGACAGAAGAGTGACATTCATTGCCTCTCAACTGAACAGTGCGCTGAAAGATGTAAATTGTTGAGAAGGTACTGCTCACATCTGTATTTCCATCTCAGGGTGCCTACTGAACATGTTGTCGTGCTACACAGTTTTTTGGCTGCCATATACATGTAATGTCAAAATACATTTCAAATTTGTATTACTGTCAGTGTGGTATTTAACTGTGGTATATTGTTATGGAGATGTCTTTGAAATTGTAATATATGTGTCAGAAGCTCAATAACCGAACAGATTAACAGTGTATTACCGTTTAATGCTCTCTTTTTCAACTGCAAAGTGCTTCAAAAACAACCTCTTGCTTAATGGGAATGTACATTGCTTTACCACAAACATTTGTATTCCAGTGTGGCTTGATTAAATCAACTTATAATTGCAAATTATAGTCTGAATAATATTTTTTTATAATAGAATCATATTACTTGAATTAGAACCTAAAAAAAAATATATACAAATATCATATACATTTAAAAAAACAAACAAATGAAGTTCCTCACAATAATGAATTGTTTTTGGGGTTGAATTTTTCACATTTGAAATGATAACACGTCCGTGTGTTCTTATACAGGGTACACATGTGCAAAGCCATAGATCAACAATGGTAACACATGGAGAGTTTGAGTTGAAAGAAAAATATGAATATTTGGAAGCACCTATTTGACCCTTGCGGTGCAGAGGAGGGCAAGGGTACATAGAGTCTTTGCTAAAGATATAAGAATGAGATAATTATAAAGATTTAGTTAACTCTATGGCGACACAATGCTGTCCTGATAAGGAAAGGTGAGAAGGTCGCTCGGGAAGTGGGAGTTGTGTCCAGGTTACTGCAGTGTAGAAAGAGCTTAACAGCAAACACTTAAAGTTCCCCTATTATACTGTTTTTCATCAATACACTATAGGTCTCAGATATATACAAAACATGTCTCTGAAGTGTTTGGCTCCAAATACCAAACAGATCATTGCAGCATCCCATAATCCCCTCTGTTTCAGCCCTGTTTCAAAAGAGCTGATTCTCTGGGTGTTTCTCAATGTCGAGGAAAGCTGCTCCAGAGCCACTATTTCAAGGATACTACGTCATCGAGTCCCGCCGAAGGACCGTTCCAATGTCCAGGATTCTTGGAATTCTACCGAGGCCGGCATCCTTCGTCGCGTGAAATTTTGAGGCTGCACATGTGTAGACTCCGCGGTCTTAAAATCCCCACAATGCTTTGCGCACGGACCAATTTCCAAACCTTTGGCGGAAGTCGCGTTCCATTTAAGGCGGGGCCATGCATATGACGCACACCTGCACACCTGTTAGCCTGTTCCACAATTCTTCGTTTTCCGATGCTCGGAAGGATTCTTTCCTCGCTTCTGAAGCAACTGACTCGGAGGTACATGTGCTACCAAGGAAGCATCCTCGACATTGAGAAACACCCTCTGTCTGTTACTTTAGATGAAAATAAGGAGCCACTCCCCACGCCCCTCTGAGAGATATTTGGTTAAAAATAACACAATGGTGCTCTAGGAGGAGATTCAGGTGATAAGGTGGGGGGGGGGGGGTTACCTTGGTTGGTGATTGGCTAATGGTTACACAAGCCAAAACATCGTTATGACATCATAAAGTGGCCAAAATCTGATCAGCTCATTTTCAGACAGGTTTTTATATAAATGGATCAGGAAAAAAAGAGAGAATCTTTTTTCCTGGAACTTTCAGAATCTCTTTACACAGAGGGGACACTTGTTGATGTAGGAGAGACATGAACAAGTGGATTTTGCATAATAGGTGACCTTTAACAAAAACTAAACAAGTTTACATGGAGGGAAGCAATGACTTTTAAACATTCAAACCGAAGAAATATGCATAGTTAAAAAGGGTTAGTTGTACATACAATGAGTTGAGTTACTGCAGGGGGAAACCTTTAGTCTTTTTTCATTCAACAGTGCTGCCTTACAGTTAATACAATTGTGTAAATCTTTAATATTATGGTTAGTGCCAGTTTCTCTATTAAAAACAAACTCATTGCCTTCATACTGCTTCTTTCTAAGGATTCAGCCGAGTCATCTTAAGAAAGTTTTCTCTTCAGCATTGTGCTGAAGTTCACATGCATGCCTCAGGCAAGAGACTCAATTGCCGAAACAGAAGAACAAACATTATCTCTCTCTCTCTCTTTGACTTTCTTACTCTACATCCACATTATGCAACTATGTTCCTTTATGTTCCCTATGCTAACCGTCTGCACCCTTACTTTAAGGTTTTTCACCGTGCGACCGAAAAATGACACCACGCTCGACAGCTTGAAGGATAGATCCACAAACCATGTTTGAACTTCACAGCTTGAGTTTTTACATTTCTCATTCAACTTTAATGTGGAATATAAAGGTAATTATTTAGTGGGCCAAATCCTAGGAGGAATATGGTTTTCAATGTGAAATAAAGTGGCATTACAATGCTTATCAAAAACAAAAAGGTCAAATAACAGTATTTTACTAATTGGATGTATTTTTTACCTTCTGCCTTTTAATGTAGCTGAAGTTAATAACACATACTTGTATTCTCAGGTACATTAATACATGCCTGACTATGTGGTGAGCTTCACATTTTCAGGACAGGTATTTGGGTGTTTGATTACCAGGCTGGAGTGTTTTCACCAGGAGAGATGCCGCGGCACAGCGGTAGTGATTGTAACTAAGGCCAAACATTTTAGATTCTGAAAAAAACTGTGAATTAAAGCTGATTTTTGGTTTGATTCGAAAAACAAACATATTCTGTTTATTACTAATGCATAAAAGTGTCTTTAACAGAAATAGGCAGTGGAGCTTATCACTGTTTCTCATTGAAAGCTAGAATTGAGTCATTTTGAGTGCTGTGCTCAAACAAACACACTCTTTCTGCAATATGCTGTTGGCGTTCATATGGCACCATCCCTAAAATCTGTGCACATTATTGAAGCAGGTTTGACATTTCCTGATAATAATCTTTATTTGTACAGCACCTTTCATACAACAAGTGCAGTTCAAAGTGCTTCACATAGACATTTCACAGATGTAATCACACAGAATACAGATACCAGTAAAAAAACTGATGTTTCAGACATTAGCTTTTCAACCATATGGTCTTATGGAGAAAACGTAACATGAGGGAAATGATGCATATGAAATAGCTTGTATTTGCCAGCTGCTATTAAAACAGTCACTTCATTTGATTTGTTATGGATGCAGTGTTAAAATTGCAAACCATAGGTCACAACATATTCCCAAATGATAGAAACCTCATCAGTGATTAAAGCTTTGGTATGATCAGAAATAAAACATTGTGTCTTGATCTGTTAGATGTCTGCTATGCTTCATAAGCAGGTATACTGTAAGACATAATCAACTCTGAGCTTCACGGGACATTCAGAGCACAAGTTCTTAAACCTCAATGTTCTCTATCTTTCGTTTTCAATGTGAGATACTCATTATACAGTAGCCAGTTTTCTTTTTGTGTCCTGCTGTTTGGATCAGGACAACATCAGCTCAAAGCTTAAGGCAGAAAAGGATGCATTGCTGATCTAATTAGGAGCAAGGTACGTCCGCTCACTTGGATGAAAATAAAATGACACGCCTTAGGAACATACTGGTGATTGAATGTGCTTACAGTTTACTGTCACGGGAAATGAAATGACGAACCACAGAAACAGAAGCTGTTTGTGCCTGTAGTTTACTGATAGGAAGCCAATTGATTCAAACCATTAATACAAAAATGGAACAGCTTTTAAAATGTTTGCAAAGCACAAATCATTTTGATCTGATAAACATTTACACTGTGATGAAGGAGCTCTGGTTGCCCATAGTTTGAATTATTTAAGGAATGTTAGACAATAATTCCTGCTTCACAATGTTTTGTTTTCAGTTTTAAACGAGCCACCAGATTGAAAACCCAAAAATTAAAGATGTGTCTTTTTGGAACATTTTGAAATGTGGGATTGGCATTGAGTAAGTAGTTGTGTCTTGTTTTCCAGATGCTGTGCGAATGTGCATGCTTTTGTCTTATGTTGTTTTAATGACGTGAATCTCCTTGAGAATAATTCACTAAAAGGTGCAGGACGAGAGGATGTTCTGAGAAACCAAAGGGAAATCTGTGGAATGTAATGGATCTTAAAAATTCAACACAACTCGGTTGTGGCACTGAACCTCATCAAAGTGAACCAACCGTGTGTAGAAAGATATGCATTACGTGTACAGTTCTTTACGGAAAATAAAATGTATGTATCATACTCATTGTTGCTTGCTCCCTTATACAGTACACACTCTAAAAGACGTGTGGCTCTCCCTTCAAATATTGTTTTATATTTTATTCCTGACAAAGTGTTTGCAAGGTTTTCTTTTTGAATAAATCACTTAGAACTCATATCTTATTTTTATATTAGGGTGTCTTGAGGGTGATTTGACTGAGCTTCCTGTAGTAGGTTCGCTCTTAAGGCTCAGAATTGGAGCTTTTACCAGTGAGTGGTGCACACTTTGAACTCCCTCATGTCCATACACCCAGCTGCCTTGCACTTGAAGACTCTTCTCTTATACGGGTAGGCGATGGAAAGATAGTTTGAAAGGAAGGAATTGATTGCTGCCCTTAGTAGGTGAAAAAAAATGCTAGGGGTGGGTGTGAGGTAAGCAACTTGCGTGAAAGGCTATACGACGGGTCAGTGCAGCCATGCTCTCCTGTGCTTCTGTTGAGATATATTCTTTTTTAAACATGTATTGATTTTTTCCATTTATCACATTACATTAACACAACCGAACATTCCCCAACATTAGACATATGGCAGATTACAAAATAACGCAAAAATAAATTGTGTGTAGATTCTAGAAATTAGTTTAAAGTACAGACCAATAATATTATTACATTTGCAAATTAACAAAAATACAATAAAAACACATCCACAAACAGAGCCGAGTACAGCTTACTATTATTCAAATAAATTAACCATATTCAATATTTCCTCGCAGTTTAGTCTTTTCACTTTAACCTTATAGCTTCTGCAATGTCCCCATGTAAAGATATTTTCTTTTGAATGTGTTCTCTTTTAAATCTGTGAAACTTAAATATAACATTTTTAACTAAGGCTTCAGCACTTTTTAATCTGAATAATGTCCAATCGGTAGTGCTGTTTTCAGCAGTTTCTGACATGCTCACGATACTATAAATGACAATACACTCTTACAATAAACATCACACAAGCCCACAGAACTTTTATACAAAAAAGGAATTGCCAGGAAGAAAAGGCTTTTCTGAAAATGAAATGCAGAATGGATTTGAACAGACAGCAGGACATGGAGAAGTGGCTGGAGGTGATCCAGCACCGGAGGCGATTATGATTATTCTGCGAGGGGATGTGGTTAAATGAAATGACTCTATGGCTCATAATGAATGATTGCTAGAGGGGATATCCAGATGGTGGTCTTGACTCATCCGTATAATAAACCCAATGGAAACGTCAGTTCAGTAATAATGTTAATATCGCTTTAAGTCACACAGCATGGTATATTTTCTAATATGACCTTTCTGAGAAAATGGGATGATTTAAACAAATGCAAAACAAATTCCTTTTTATTAAAATAACTACTTTTCTAAGCACGACACATATTGTATGTGTCATTTGTGCCACACACAAGGACGTCAGCTGGTATTACAGTGGTAAGACTTTCAAGTGTAATCATTTTTCCACTATTCATCATGCCCTACATTCTTAAATATCAAACTATAAAGCTACATTCTCCAGCATATTTTACAATTTAATTTCTCTCTAAAGCAGAGGTAAGATGGCACTCGTGTATGAAATCACATTGATCATCTTAATGTGGTTATCGGGATAATATAAGGTAAATACTGTATGGGTTTATTAAGAGGTTTATTTAGATAGTTAGAATTACCTTTAATATAAATAAACATCCTTTGGACTTGATTTGTCAGAGACACACACTAGTAATGCACTGATAGTGTTAGACAAAAAACGTTATTTTACCATTTGGTTAGCATTAAGTTTAAAGTGCACCTATCATGCAATAGCATAGGTCTCAGATATATATAAAAAATATAAAAAACATGAAGCTTTTTGCTCAAAATACCAAACAGATCACCCATTCTAGCCATGCCTCATCATATCCCTCTATTTCACTTCCTGTTTCAAACATGCTGATTTGGGGTATAAAGCTTAAAAAAAAAAAAAAAAGGAGGGGGCTGAGCTCATGCGGGACCCGGCAGCTACTGTCTAAACTAAATACTGCGGTGATGAAACGCCATATCATGGAATATCAAAGATTATTTCTGAAACAGTATGGAGCTCAAAGGCTTTCTCTCTTTCCGGTTATACCACAAGGTGAGTTCCTTTTTATTTCCTGCTTCTTCACACACATGCTCTCCAGTACAGGTTAGCTCTGAGTGTTAGCGATGCTAATGTTGTTACAAGCTGGCTCTGCTTGTAACAAAAGGACAACAGTTCCACACAGGAGTTGCCCAAAACAATCATTTATTTATCCCAACGCATTGGTTACAACCAACAATAAAACACACAGAGGAGCAGTGGCTAGTGATGTTACTTATTCCGCCGAGGCTTCGGAGCGTGTGTCGAGTAATCCCCGGAGCTTTTTGTGAAGCATGTATCGAGGCTTGTATCGTTTTGGTCAGTCTGGTTCAAATGAAGCCCATGATGAAGCCTCATGAGATGAACTCTTTTGCGAACCAATTGGCTGGAAAGCTGGAAAGCAGGAAAGCTTCAAAGCTACATAAGGCTTCATCTCGCCATCACTAGCGGTGGCGTAGTGGACCGAGCAGGGCAGCCGAGAGAGATCGAGAGTCTGTTCTGCAGCCCTCTTAAATAGTGGAACCAGGTGCCACAGGTGGGTCTCATCACTGCTGATTACAAGGAAAACCCAGGTTACAACAGCACCAGATGGTGGACAATCACATGGTTGTCACAATGTAAACATGCACCGACCATATTACGTCCAAAACAGTCGGGCATTGTTTCTGATAGCAACGTTTCTGATAGGGCCGTGGGTGTAAAGCCAGCCTACATTTCCGATATCATATCGGACACAAATCTGGATCTGCTCCGTTGTAGCCCTGTTTTTAGCGATTTGGGACGGAGGAAAAAAGAGAGGGTTTTATTTTCTGACGCTGCGTGAGTTCCCTGACACACCGGGGACACATATTTATGTATAAAATACATTAAAAAGTGCATTTTGCATGATAGGTCCCCTTTAAATTAAATGTTTGAAATTAATATTATGTTTGACATCAAGTTGCAAGTGCCAGTACCACTGTATCATCATGTTTCTGTTTATGTAGCCCTTAACATATTGCATTTCTATTTGTATTACTTTTGAAAAATCATGTTATTTCTGACAGTATCATATTTGTTCTCCATCACATTGTTCCATAATGTATTTAAGCTACATTATTTTATGTTTACACAGAGTGAAATATTGACCCCCGAGAAATGGATTCATCAAATTAAAATGTGCATATTTCACAAATCTTTCTTTGACAGAGTTGATATCTTTAGGGGCATTGGGAACTCTTCTAGATTTACAAATTGAGTTATGTGAATGTAACAACAATGTTAAGCTGTACAGCATGAATTACTTGACTTGTTTTGACCCCTTCCTGTTTCCTGATAAAAGTAATCTTCCATCTGCCTGAGTGATGCTTTTTAAATGCAACATGCTGTTTCTTACAAGGGAATAGGTCTGACCTTTAAATACAGTTTAGGAGTTTTACACCAGAAAGGGTTGAATTTGATGATTTTCAACAATTGATTGAAATGTTTATTGAGAGAGCTGGCTTTCTGACAATCCTCCCCTGTTTACTTTGTAAGTCATAACGGAGGGAGGTTTAATATATTTCTGAGAGGCAAACATTTCCTTCTTAAAAAATACCTATCACCATCCAAACGGTTGACTCTCTACGGCAGGGGTGGGGAACCTCCGGGCCGTATACGGCCCGCGAGACCATTTGGTACGGCCCTCGAGGTAATTTATAAACACACGCAAAAAAGAAAAAAATTCAAGAAATCTAGACCGCAAAATAATTAAACAAGCTTGTTTTTCCTGGCGAAGGTCAGGGTCCTTGAACACAACACGAGCCTAACGTGTCATCACGTGGTATGTCTCGTCTGACAGGAGTGTAGTTCTAACGGAGAGCACCAGAACACTTCACAAATTGCAGTACCCATAAGGAGCTGTACACATGCAGCAGTTTTTGCGTGGCTGTGTCTTTAGTTGAAAGCCCAGTGGCGATCTGTTCATCTGTCATACTGATCATACAGTCAATAACGTTGTTGTTATTAGCATCTGGTTAGCTAGCTATGCTAACGAATATAAGAAGCTTTTTCTCCAACCAGTGAGGTAAAGGCACATCTTTATATGATCATTATAGTTACAGAAAAATAAGAGAATAAAGTAAACAGGTATACAATACTAATATGACGGTAAAAAAAAGTTGTTATTAATAAACAAGAATACAGTTTAAAAGGGAAGTCATTTGTAAAATATCCATAAAGAAAAAAATCAGCTTACAGTTCTATTTCATATGGGTGTTGAGAGATGTATCAATAGATCTCTTCATGTTGCTCTCAAAGTGCACCACATTGATGCTTTTAACTTCAACATTTAAAAAAAATCTTCCTAGTGGTGCATGCCCCCAAACCCCCCGAGATAAGGTTAGATCCCCCCCCCCCCCCACTTAAATCATGTCCACATGGATATGAAACTAAATACATTTGCACACATCTTGTGTCCATATCTTTCTGTTTTGGTGGTCATGCCACGGTGCATGAATGCGCGGGTCATGGTCAAATATCTGGATTAAGACGTTGCTTTTTCTTTGCACAGCATGAAAGAAACGCGAAATGAATGGGCTGTGATTTGAGTTTTTTAAGCAGACGTTGAGTTCAATAATTTGTCCGGCCCTCGAAGGATGTTGTAAAAATTGAAATGGCCCTTGAGAGGAAAAAGGTTCCCCACCCCTGCTCTACGGCCTTGTCCACAATATAGCTTTTGTCGACAAAATCCTGTTCTGCTTCAGAGCGGAAACAACAGCAGCATCACCTCTCTGCCTCAATCGATCAAACAATTTTACATTGAATAAACTAGAATACACTATTTATAGGTGGGGTTTTTTATACCAGTGAACTAAATAAGGAGAGTACTCTAAAAGCAAAAAGGTTGAATGGTATGTCGGAAACGAAATAGGCAGTGAGCACTTAAATGGTGGAGAAGGCTTTCATTAGACCCTTCTATGCCATTTTTGGATTGACCACCAAGATGAAGTGTTTTAAAGTAAGTCTGAAGGGAATTTAAGATTTCCATCTTTCAGTTCTGATGCAGATAATGTACAATGTAAAAAAGGATTTGATCATTAAGTTATTGTAACTTTTGTCTTGTAACTTTCACTTAATATATCAATTTATGCAATTTCTACTTAAATTCATAAGTTGTTATTATTTTAACTCAGCTCTGTAAGCCAGTTCAACAACCTCTACATTCTATGAAGTCAATTTCACTGAACAGCGTGAGTTGTGATGTGTAATGTTCTGGAACTTTCCATGGCCTCTTAACATGGCAGTAGTGATGACATATTCCTGCCCGGTGAAAATAGTCCCGGTCTCATAGTTGTGTTTTATTAATTGAAATTAGTTTTTTATTTGTTTACGATATACAGCAAGTGAACCACCGAGTTCGATTCGCCATTATCAAAAGGAGAACTTCAACCGGACAGATTGATGACTACGAAAAGCTAAGCGGCGGACGAATACATTTTTGTAAAGCGATGTGACAGAGAGTGAACATGACCTACAGAGTTACGGTTACGCAGATCTTTTCGGCTGATGAACCACTGACAGATAGGCAAAGTGAGGTGAGGCACATATTCATGTATACAAGACATACAAAAGTGCATTTTGCATGATAGGTCACCTTTAAGGCCGAGCAAGTGTTAAAGTGATTCTATCCTTGCAACGTTTTTCTGGTTCGCGCCATTAAACGAGTACAATTGTGTTCATAAATAGCATTTATATTGTGTACAAATGCTATGTTCCACTCTTGAAATGGAGACACATTTTTATTTCTGCTTTTTAGAAAATATTTTATAGAAAAGAAAGGAATATATTTAGTTTTTATTGAAACATGGTGCCCATAAACTACATGTCCCTCAATGCATTTCGTTCTGTGACTTGCTGAAGCGTCTTAATATCAGCCATTTCTAGCAGCGGAAACAGTCGGTGCTCAAGGCACTTAAAAATGTTGATCTTTGATTGATGAGATTATTGTTATTTAATCTAATAAATTAATGCGATGTATATAATTATAACACAGGGAAAGGTTACTGTTCACCTTCAAGAATAAATAAGATGTACAATGGTTGCAATTGTTAGATATTTATATTATAATAAAATAAATAATATTTATACATGAACAATAATTTTTCCTAAACTTCTGCTTTCAGAGGTAGTGAAGTTATTACTAAAAACCAATAATAATCAACTGAATAGTCTATGGAAAATAAGTGCAAGCAAATAATCAACAATTACAACCATTGTACAATTTCTTTAAAGTTTGGTATAAAAACAAATCGTGTTTTCATTGATATATTTGGCATGCACGTAGACACAACAATTCTCTATGTGGATGCGCACTAACCTTTCCCTGTTATTTTTACATGCATGGCATGAATTTATGAGATTGAATATGCCTCATCATATCTCATCAGTCAAAGATGAACATTTCAAGTTGTTTATTTATGTAAATGAAGCACTGTTTAAGTCTTTATCATATGAATTCAGGGATAATATTGTAATTGTGAAAGCCAAGGCTCGTAGTTTATGGGTAACGTAACTTGAAATTGTGTGCATCTTATTCTTTGTCATGTTCTCAGTTCTTATTAATGTATTAAGGCCTGCTTCATAATGTACCTAAATGTGTGCTCTCTATTACAGGTACAGATTTTCAAACCAACGGAAAGTAGTGGAAGCGAAGGGGAGTCGTCATAAAAAGTCGAAGAAGGGTGAGGTTATTGTCCAGCTCTCCCTGAAGGACAGAGTACTGATGACATGGAAGAGAAGCGTCAACAAATGGAGATGCCCAAAAAAGACCATGATTACCAATTACTGTAATTGAAGCATTGATGAGTGATACATTTTCTCAGCGTCGGAGAGAGATCGTTGGAGATCAGCCACTGATCACAGAAGTAAAGTCCAGATGGCCAGCTCTGTTCAGTGAGAGACAGGTAATCAGTCATACAATTGTACATTCAAACTATAAAGCATCATATTTCATATATTTTATCGGTCTTATTCAATCATGTGAAATGTGAAAACTTTAAATCACGCATGTAGAGACAAAATGATCACGTTTATCAATATTTTTGCAGATTCGAGTCAATTGTTAAAAAGCTATTCAAAAACACTTGGTATTAATAATAATCGTTTATTAACACTGACAGTGTATTAATGTGATCTCCTATACCTATAATAATTTGGCCTTTCATTGAATGCTTTATAAACCAGTTAAACTTACAGATGTCATTGTGAATTGGAAAACTGCATTTAAATGTTGTTAAGGGTTAACGTTCAATGTATGTGTGACGAAGATAACTTTGTCACTGTGGACTGATGGTTTCAGGCCTTTTATATTGCACATGTGTTTTTATTTTGAAAAGTGTTCCCCCTCCCGTCTTTTCTGTTGCTCCTGATTATGTTCACCTGGTGCCCTGTGTTGTCTCCTCCCCCTCACCTGTGTCTTGTGGTGGTGCCCCGTGTTGTCTCCTCCCCCTCACCTGTGTCTTGTGGTGGTGCCCTGTGTTGTCTCCTCCCCCTCACCTGTGTCTTGTGTTGGTGCCCTGTGTTGTCTCCTCCCCCTCACCTGTGTCTTGTGTTGGTGCCCTGTGTTGTCTCCTCCCCCTCACCTGTGTCTTGTTGGGTTAATTAGTGTGGGTATTTAGTAGGCATGGGCGGTATCATTTTTTTCATACCGTCATACCTTGCTGACATCATACCGTGGTATACGGTATATGACGGTATCAGTCCCAATTTAAGGGGTAATTTCTCCCCCCAAACATTTTTTTACTCACTATATCAACAGCCCCACCAAACATTTTTTCCACCAGCCGCCACTGACGGTATGACTTGGGTCGACTTAAGTGAGGTGGCGTTCAGCGGCAAATAGATGTTTCGAACGGTATATTATATGTTCGGTGTAAAATGCAGCCCGAGCCGGTAGACGCTCGCAAAGTGCCGCGACGTGCGCGCAAGAGCAAAACAAGGGCTGCATACATGACACATTGTGCAAATGGCACATTTTGAGATCGGATACAGGACGCGTTTGTAGATGTCAGACGTTGTTTCCATAGTGAGCTAAGTTAACAATATATCATCATACATAAACATTTTCCGGGAGTAAATACTTGACTTATTGAATAAAGTTTGCTATATTCACTAACTAGTTTGGCAATATTATTCCGTGCATGTGTTAAAAACCTTATTTCCATTTGATTCATTGGATTACTCGCGTGAATGTTTAGCAAGTAAATGCTTTCGTTTTTAAAACCGTCCGACCTCGACTACAAAACCATCAACCAGTTGCATAGGATTAAAAAATGTCAACACTCACTCACCCAGTCTTAAACATGCCCAAAGAAGTGCCTCCGTCTCTCGTTGTGCTGGATGAAGTCACTGGCGACGAGTAAACCCAAAATAGTCCCAAACAGGCGCAGAGGCAGTTTTCTTTTTTACTAGTTGTCCGAGTTCGGGGCCGGCAAATGCTGCCGCCATCTTGCTCAGCTCAGCTCTGTGCTGAGCTCTGAGATCGGGAAAGACGGACTGCCCTCCCCTGCCCTCTGCTGGCGCGTGCTGTGCATTACAACCAATGTCGTCCCTGTCAAAACTCTGTGTCAGTGTAATAGAATGAAACGCATCTGTGATTTGGCGCACAGTCTGTGACGTCACGGTATTGAAAATCATACCGACGGTATTTCGAAATACCCTGGTATACCGTAATACCGTCATACCGCCCAAGCCTAGTATTTAGGCTCTGTAGCCCCATCCCAATACCCCTCCTCCACTCCTCCTTTCCCTCACTTGCTTCCCTTCCTTGCATCTTAGCTCCGCCTCCGTAAGATGCGAGCGAGAGACACGAGGAGGTGACGCGAAGACAGAGGAGTCCTGAGGTATTAATTGCGATATCCTCGTTCACTCAAACGTCACTTTTAAACCACGTCTGTTAATGATGACATCATGTGCACAGCTGTATCCCCTCTCATCGGGCTTAACTGAATAACCCTTAGAACTGGCCCATTTGTTGTTAAATATTTATGTAAATGAATGAATCTTTCTCTTGTTAGTCAAGGAGTTCAATGTATGATGGCTGGTGCTGCTTTTGTGTTCCGTTTTGGTGTAAAATGTAGCCTACATTTAAATAAAACTATAATTATAGTAATGTGAAAGCCTTTTAGAAATGAATTGCATGTAATAATTCCCACAGAGCTGTGAGCACTTATACATTCATGTGAAGCTTTTCCACTCATCTTCCAGCTGTCGGTTTTCCTCTGTTGAAATCGACCAGCTGTGGAGCTGGGGGCGGGGCTTTTATACGCGAGTGGTGAAAACTATAGGTTACTTACGTAACCCCAGTTCTCAGAGTAACATGAAGTGAGATGTCTCACTATGGGATGCGCCTCAACGCATATGCACCAGAAGCATCAATCTCATTACGCCAATCCTGATTGGCTGGTGATCTTGACGCCAACGTCAGGGAATCCACCAACCCTATAAGTAGCTTGCGCCACGACGCAGGCGTCATTCAAAATAAGCACCTCTTCTCGCTTCGCCTCAGCAAGAAGGGCCGTCAGGTGAGACATCTCACTTCATGTTACTCTGAGAACTGGGGTTACGTAAGTAACCTATAGTTCTCATTCATAACACTCCGTTCGATGTCTCACTATGGGATATTGAGACTCCCGCATTGCCAGACATGCTTATCTCGAAAATCACCAACACAAAAACAGAACTTAACAGGTAGAACCCTGTCCCAATACGGGGCCCAGCACTGCGCGGGCCACACTTGGAGCAGAAACATCTAGCCTGTAAAAGCGGACAAAAGTGAGCGGCGAGGACCAGCTCGCTGCTGCACAAATGTCTTGAATGGAAACACCCTTGAACAAAGCCCAGGATGTAGCCAATCCACGAGTAGAATGAGCGCGCAGGCCCGTTGGTGCCTGCAAACCCTGACTCGTATAAGCCAGAGCAATCGTCTCCACAATCCAGTGGGAGAGCCGTTGCCTGGTAACGGGCTTGCCCTTATGAGGGTTAGCCCAAGATACAAAGAGTTGGTCATTGCACCGAAACTCTTTCGACCTGTCCATATAAGTGCGCAAAGCACGAACCGGGCAAAGCAAATTCGGCCGCTGTTCCCCAGAGGAACCTAGCGGTGAAGGAAATGCCTCAAGGTCAATGGGAGTGCATGAGCCAACCACCTTAGGCACAAAGGCCGGGTTGGGCTTCAGCAATACTCTCGTTTGCCCCGGGGCAAACTGAGTACACGAAGGATGCACAGAGAGCGCGTGAATATCACTGACTCGTTTGGCAGATGCCAGAGCCAGTAACAACACTGTCTTCAGTGACAAGTGCTTCATGTCAGCGTCTTCCAGGGGTTCAAATGGAGCTCGAGCGAGCCCATCTAAAACCACCGTCAAGTCCCACAGGGGCACCAATGACCTGGAAACGGGGAGGAGCCGGCGAGCCCCTTTCATAAAACGGCAGACCAAGGGATGTTGACTAGCCGTCTTTCCCCCAAAGCCCACATGGCATGCGGCAATAGCAGCCAGGTACACTTTGATCGTGGAGAAAGCTCTGTGTTTATCAATCAGATCCTGTAGAAATGATAGAATCACACCGACAGGGCATTGAAAAGAGATGTGTTTCTTTTGAAGACACCACTCCTCAAACACCCTCCACTTACAGTCATAGAGAGACCTGGTGGAGGAAGCCCTTGCACTCTGAATAGTGTTTATCACTTTCTGAGGGAGCCCCACTGTACTCAGGTTATACCACTCACGGGCCAGGCCCATAGCGCCAGGTGCTCTGGGTGTGGGTGAAAAATCATTCCCCCCGCCTGAGATAGTATGTCCCTGTGTAGCGGGAGCTGCCACGGCTGTCCGCACAGCAGCTGATATATCTCCGCCAGCCAGTACATTGCAGGCCAGTGTGGAGCTATCAGGATCAGTGTGTGGCGTTGTTCTCTCACTCTGGCCAGAGTTGGAGGAATTAGAGCCAGGGGTGGGAACGTGTATAGAAGGACCGGGGGCCAAACGTGCGCGAGCGCGTCCACGCCTAACGGTGCATTTAGATCGCGCATTGAAAAGAACAGCTGATATTGAGCATTTTCTTTTGATGCGAACAGATCTACCGCGGCCCGGCCGTAACGCACCCACAGCTGACTCACAATCGTTGGATGTAGAGTCCAGTCTGCGTACAGTGGTGCACCTCTGGACAGCAGATCTGCCCCGAGGTTCATCACTCCCGGTACGTGTGTCGCTCTCAGAGAGAGGAGATGTCCGCAGCTCCATAAGATCAGTTTGCGTGCCAGCATGTGTAACTGTAGAGAACGCAAACCCCCTTGGCGGTTTATATACGATATCGTGGTCGTGTTGTCTGTCCTCACGAGGACATGATGTCCCCTGAGAGAAGGCAGAAAGCGTCTTAGGGTGAGAAACACCGCTAAGAGCTCCAGATAATTTATGTGTGACCGTTGGAGGTCTCTGCTCCAGAGACCCCTCACAGGTCGACCTTCGTATATGCCCCCCCAGCCCGTCAGACATGCGTCCGTGGTGACCACCTTCCGCGATAAGACAGCACCCATAGGCACGCCTCGCACCAGGAAAGTCGGGTGCAGCCAGTGGAGTAGCGCCGTTACGCAGTGCCCAGTGACCATCACTCTCCGCGCGCCATGACGCGTGGGGTTTAGTCTGAGGGCAGCTACCCAGCGCTGAAATTCCCTCATGTGTAAGCGGCCCAGACGTACTACTAGGATGGCTGACGCCATGAGCCCCAGTAACCGCAGACACGATCTGAAGAGAACATATTTGCGTGGCTGGAAACGAGCGAGGCAAGCCCTGAAGGCTCTCACTCTCTCCGCTGACAGGCGGGCTGTGAAGGGCACCGAGCTCAGGCGTAAGCCCAGGAAGAGCACCGACTGGGCTGGGGACAACATGCTCTTTTCTGTGTTTATTACAAAACCCAGGTCGAGCAGGTGTTTCATGAGGATATTCGTCTGCATAATAGCCTCCTGCTCCGACTGTGCCAGAAGGAGCCAGTCGTCTAAATAGGTTGCCAGGCGAATCCCCTGTTGTCTTAACGGGGCTATCGCTGCCTCCGTACATCGCACAAACACCCGTGGGCTGAGAGACAGACCGAAGGGAAGCACTCTGTACTCGTAACAGACACCCTGAAAAGCGAACCTCAGATATTTCCTGTGTGGATAATATACTGGGATGTGAAAATACGCGTCTTTCAGGTCGATTGATGTGAACCAATCGTCCTGACGCACGAGACGCAGTAGGGATGTGTGAGTGAGCATCCGGAATTTGTATTTTCTGAGATACCCGTTCAGAGCCCTTAAATCTAGGATGGGGCGAATTCCATTCCCTCCCCGTTTGGGAACGAGGAAATATTTGGAATAGAAGCCGCTCTGACTCCGTTTGGAGGGTACGATGGATATGGCTTTCTTTTCTAGTAGCGAGAGAATCTCCTGCTCTAGAATGTGAGCCGACGCTCCCCGGGCATGTGATTGCACAATGCCCGAGAAGCGAGGGGGGGTGACAGCGAATTGGAGTCTGTAGCCCCGTGATATCGTTTTGAAAACCCAAGCAGAGCATGTGAGCATTTTCCACCTTTCGCTCCTCAGAGCGAGCGGGGATGTCACCATATCTCTGTTGTCTGCACCCTGTGACCGCATTGGTTGTGTTATGGCGCCCTCTAGTGTCTGAACACGGTGGCGCTCTAGGGTGACAACCTCGGTTGACACTGCGCATGCGCGCGGTGATGGTGCGTTCACAGGCCCGGCCACCGTCCGCATTCCGAGAGAGGCGTTCATAGCCACTCTCAGAAGCGGGGCAGTCGCCTGACTGTTTATTGACATTATTATTTGTCTTTTTAATATTTTCGACTGTGCCCTTGGCTTTAAGCCTGGAAGCAACAGTGGCAAACATTTTATTTTTAGACCCTTGTGTGTGTTTGTGTGACTTGAACGACTGGCAGGAACTGTTGCCAGTGCTGTGAAGTCTGCTTCCCTCATGGCGCGAACTGGAGGATGACGTGCAGTCATCACCCGAGGCGGCGGGAAGGCGGGAGCGTGGTTGTCCCCCGGAAACACATGGGTGCTGGATACGTGTGGAACACGATCCAGGGCTGAAAGAGAACAGGAAACCTCCAGCCCTTTCCCCGAGGGGGGGAGGGAAGGCTGTCAGGCTGCCCTCTTCTTCTTCCTCGCCTGGTGACTGAAAGTCTGGGTCGGCGGTGCCTGTGTGGCTGCTGCCGGGACCGGGGACTTTCTTGGCCAATTCGTCCGCGCCTCGCGTCTCGGTGGGAGACCGGGGGCGGGCTGTGGCTTCTGCCATCTCGGGACCTTGAACAGGGCCGAGTGCGGGGTAGCCTGGGGGAAGGTCCGTCGCAGGACCGTTGGGGGCGGCGGCTGGGCTTTCCGAGGGAGGCAAAGCTGGAGAGCTTCATCCTCCTTCTTCTTGGCCTCACACCGCTGTTGCATGGAGGCAAGAGCTGAGCCGAATATGCCCTCAGGGACGATTGGCATGTCCAACACGTCCTCCTTTTCCCGGTCGGGGAGGTTTGTCAGGTTCAGCCATCTGGCTCTCTCCTGCACCACCATCATCCCTAGCGATTTTCCTGTGGCCTGTACTGCACAGCGCTGCACGCGGAGGCAAATATCCGTGATCGCCATGATCTCCTCCCACACGGCCGGTTCAGGCTTCACCGTCATGTCCGCGCACAGCTCCGCTTGGTACGCGGTTAGCATGGAGGAGACATTTAGCGCCCTGGCGGACAAAGCAGCCGCTTTGTAGGCCCGTTCAGTCATTGCGGACTGGAACCGGTCCGCCTTTGTCGGCAGTGTGGGGTTCCTGCTCGGGGCCGCCGACACCCGCGGTTGGAGGTGGGCTGCCACAAGCGGCTCCATAGGAGGCATGCGGAGTAACCCGAGCTTCTCCATGCCCTCACAGTCCAGAGAGGAGGCTCCCTGGATTGGGGCCTTGCTGCTGAAGGGGCGGTCTCTCCAGGAGACCGACACCTCATCCAGCAGCTCCGGAAATACGGGGAGAAGTTGCCTGGTCAGCCTTGCGGCTTGGGGCAAGTTCTTTCCCTCGTATCTAGACCTGGAGGGCTCTCTGGCCGCTTCAGGCCAGGGGATGTCCAGCTTAGATGCAGCGCGTTGACACACGGCCTGCAGGTCCATGCTGAGGCGGGGGAGCGGTGGCTCGTCCTCGCCCGGGGAGGCAGACATGGCCCCAGGCTTGGCAGCCTGGGCAGACGAGACGAAGATGTCATCTTCGCCTTCGTCTGAGTCGGAAAGAAGAAACTCCGAGGCGTATTCTTCTTCCTCCTCCTCATAGTCCAGCTCCAGGACATCCTCCGCGGGTGAGGCCATCGTGAGGTCCAGTTGGGAGCCCCAGCTTGACACAGTACGGGGCCCCCTTCCCGCGGCTGTCGCCGCCACCGAGTCCCAGCTTGACACAGCGCGGGACCCGGCACCCGTGGCGGTCGCCACCATGCCCTGCTCGCCGGCCGGCGAGTCTACAGGCATGGGGAGGTCTCGGACCGGCATGCTAGCTTGGCGCGCTAGCCGCCGGCGGCGGCTTTTGGCGGTAAAACGGGAACAATGCCCGCACGCGCCGGGGGTGTCGATAGCCTCCTGGGCATGTTGCAGCCCGAGGCAAGACGAGCAGACCTGGTGTGAGTCAGTACTCGATATCTTTAGCCCGCAACCGCAGAGCCGAGCCTCCGACACTCCGTCTCCTCTGGTGTGAGGGAGGGAAGAGTCCATCTTAGCTAGCCTTGGTGCGGCGTAGAAAGGACAAACGAGCAACAGGCGTGTTACCGTTTGCGGGAAAAAATCCAAAAACCTTACCGTTATCCGTTGGAAAAAAACGGCAGGGTAGATTCTGATATTAACTGGAGTGTTAATAAAGTAAATTCCCGTGCGAAGCAAAAGTAGCTGGCGAGCGCCCGTCGACCGAAGGTTAGCTTCGTATATCAGTCTGTGGACCGTTAAGCTAGCTAGCTACTGATCTTTCTCGAGATGTGCTCCGAAGCGAGAAGAGGTGTTTGAATGACGCCTGCGTCGTGGCGCAAGCTACTTATAGGGTTGGTGGATTCCCTGACGTTGGCGTCAAGATCACCAGCCAATCAGGATTGGCGTAATGAGATTGATGCTTCTGGTGCATATGCGTTGAGGCGCATCCCATAGTGAGACATCGAACGGAGTGTTATGAATGAGAACACACAGCGCGTAGTCTGCTCGCGTGTATCCTCCCCTTCGTCTCCTCCCGCACCCCTCCTCCCTCACCCCTCCTCGACTCCTCCGTGTGCATTTCAGCTATTGGGACGTCCTTCAACATGGCGTGTTTTGATCGATTTCCGGGTCAAGTCCCGGAGGAGGGGAAGAGAGGAGTCGAGGAGGGGTATTGGGATGAGGCTTGTGTTTCCTGTTTTGTTGGGTGTGTGAGATCCTTGTGGCTGGTGACTGTGCTCACGGGAACAGCAAGATTGAGGCTGTGTCCTGTGCTCGAATTTAATAAATGCCCACACCGGGTTATATTCTTGGACGTTCTGCCTCCTTGCTTGGTCGGGCCGCTCACAGTATGGTTCAGCAATTGTTGGTCGTTTACTAGGAATTGACATATTTTAAGCTCAAACACTTTGTTCTATGTTTAAACCTTCAGACACATTTTGACGTGTTTCAGTTCAGCACATCATTTATTTTGTGATGATTTAAAAGTACAATCCAGAATAATATACGTACTCGCCTTTATCTTTTTGCCATTTTAGCCTTTTTACCAAAAATCTTCCTAACACAGTTTTGCATGATGTCACTGTAGGACAATGTTTTAAGGATCTCTTGTCGAGCTAGGTTATCAGTTTGAAATGTCTGGATGAAGATGTAACTGATTTACAAATGTTAAAAATGCCTCTTTTCATCCTCTGTCTGAGGGAAAACCCCAAAAAGCATGATAGGGCGAGCCAGGCCCCTTTAAGTTATTTTATTTATTTGTGTCTGCTTCTGAGAAGCTAATGTATAAGTTATACAGTTATTTCTGCAAGAAAATTACGATAAAATGACTGTTTAATCTTCACATCTTGTATTCATGTCTACAATTTTGAGCACCAAATTATTGTAAAGTATAGAAAAATAACGATAAGCAGTACCGGTATCGATAAAATTGTAACGATACCCATCCCTATTCATTTGTATGCTCATGTATTTTGTGCCTCGACAGTGACATGTTTTTAAAAAAATAATGTTTTAGGTTAGTGAGAATTCCATTTATGTTGGAAGTGTCACGAAGAAACTTGCATTTTAAGAGGACATTTAATGTTCATTTCAGTATTTACTAGTGTCTTGAAAGAGTCCTCTCCTGCTGATGTTCAGAAAGCTCTCTATTTGTTTCATACTGTTTGTGCTGCACACTCTGTATTTGTAAAATTAACAACATAAATTAGATGTTATCATTTGCATGAATGTATATCTGTTGTATACAGTATATTTAAGGAATAGCTCACGACAGGCCGTGGTATATGCTCATTATATCACAGCTAAGGGGCGTGGTTCGGCCCGACGCGAAGCTGCAGGCAGTTTGCTTTTCAGTCCAACGGTATACTGTTTTTCTCAGACGCGGAGGGATACTGACTTGTTGTGAAAAGTAACTTACAATTCTACCCGTGGTATACGCTCAGTATATCACGGCTAAGAACCAATCAGATTGCTTGATTTGACTTGTCCGTTTTATAATTATGTTTATACTTGAAACATTTGAATATTTCAGCATCTGAAGTAACTTCAAGCCTTGATCTCCTTTTATATACATTTGGTTGATGTTTAATATTCTAAGCTCAGTCAGTAAGAAGTTTAAGGAAGCTGGGGAACTTGTCATTATAATAAGAGTTAGAAATAGAAAACACTAGTTTACTTAACATGAAAATGTAAGTTCAATTGCTTGAAAACACGAGTCAACATAACTTGAATTTGTCAGTCGGTATAAATGTAGTTAAAGTTATCCTAACTTAGAATTGTGAGTTAAGATAAGGTAGAAGTTAAAGTTGATTTGACTAGATAATGAACATTTCTTGAATCTATAATGTGAAATTGTAAGTTTATTTAACTCAAAGTATTAAGTTATAACAATGAATGATCATTAGTAAAATAACTTGTATAACTTAACATTGTGAGTTGAAACAAAGTACATGTTTACTTTGAGTCAACTCATATGAGGCAGCCCTTGAACTTATGTTTATAAGTTAAAACACCCTATTTATTTTTACAGTGTAGCAATGTTTTTGGCAGCTCTCACACCTCACATCAAGCCATTATCTTATTTTAGTATAATTGTTTCTGAGGTGCATTTAAAACTATTTTTACATTCCCTTGCTCTCTCTTCTCTCTTTTCCTATATATAGAATATTCTCACAAAGGACGTAAAGAGAATAATTTATGTGCGAGATCAGACCCAGCAGTCTGGGATAAAATAGCTAGCCAGTGATAACATTACTGCTGCTGCACTGTATAGTTTTATGGTCGATATATCACCTGAAGTACACACAACAGTGTACTAATGTGTGTATCACATTAATAATGTCAATTCTTTTTTTTTTACTTGGAAAATTCTGTGAAAATGATATGTTTTCTGTTAAGTTAAGATATACATTTAAAACATGTCATAGTGTTTTTTTTGTCTGATTAGATGTATTTTTTCAATGTAGATTAATTATATTAATTGATTAGCGTGAATGGCAGGCCATGCTGTCATTCGCAGGTTTTTTTAGGGTAAATCATAAATTATCTGAATAATTGCTGCTGCGGCTGCTTTTCTCAAAAGGTTTGAATTCAAGTAGTAAGAGAATAATGAAAAATCTTTATATTTACAATGCGGGAATGCAGAGTGCCGGTGGGAACAGATGTATGTATAAGTGAGACAATCGTGACATCTGCACGGCCAGCATTTGAAAAATGTGTGATGGAGAAATGTCCTGTTCACCATTCTGATCAAACATACTTTAAATACAGACTTTTGATACAATAACAAAACTGGATTTCAGTCTGCTTCACAGATCGGGTGTCCACCTGTCCCGCTTTGTACGGGACTGCTTTGCATTTTATGACTTGTGCCACGTCCTCTTAGAGCCGATGTCCCGCATTTGATTAACAGTTGTCATCCTTACACTATCACCATTGTCTGTGTCATATCAATCAACACATGAGGATGGGGTCAAGACCTCACCGCTGGCACAAAACAGCAGAAGCTCCACCTTTTTGGCAAAATATGATGGAAACTATGAAAAGATTAAGAAGTTGTAGCTTCCTAAAGTCTGGGTATTTACTCATGTGTGAAGCCAGTGGAGGGCAATCCCAAGAGAGTTCGTTGTGGTATTTGCCAGAGGTTATTTTTTACAATTGCACATGGAGGTGAATATGATTTCGAGCGACAAATTAAATGCAACGTGATGGTATAGAAATCTATATTACCTAGATGTCCCACATAGTCCACTTAGTCACCCAGATGAATGTGGTTTGATTAATAGGCTACTTCGTGCCAGACACTCACGGGGTGATTGACAGGCAGTCCCTGTTCTCCTGATCCAGATCTGATCAGCAGAGGCAAGCTAGAAGATGTCTCAGTTGCCTGACTGGAAGTTTGAAAGATGGCATCAAACAGTAATCTGAGATCTGTTCATTACAGCTCCTCTGATTAAATGCTGATGGTTGTGAATTATGAACAGAGAAAGAGAGAGCATCCGAATTCAGTGCAGTTACATTCACAAACACATTGAGAATCCTTGAATTGCAGTACGTAGATAAATATTAGATGACACTGAACAGTTTATGATGATAGGACTTGGCCATAAAAATAACATAAAGTCAATAAAGGCATATCAAATATCCATTCTGGTAAGGAAAACATTTCTCCCAGCAACACTTATCACAAATCATTAGCTTCATAATCTCCTTTCAGTTACCTCACTTGACTTCAAGTTCTGCTGCCTTAATGCTCGGGTATTAATCAAAAGTTGAGGCAACAGTAAGTGTACACACCTGTCTTCATATTTAATATATTACCTTGTTTATCTTGGCATGAATTACAGTCAGTCATTTATTTCAGATGGTAAACAGAGATATCAATTTATCCTTCATATCTTGAATGCAATACACACTGCAGCTAAATGACGCTGATGATGTGCCTCACTTAGGTCCTGTTTCCAGTAAGAGCACTACATTCAATCTCTCACTTGTCTTTTCATTGTTGCTGCAGCTCAATCTTCCACCTCTCTTTTAACTTGATTTAAAGCTGTCCTTGGGTGTTTGTTTTTCTCCGACATAAATCTATCAAAGGTCAATGCAAACTTGTGTTTGACATTGGCCTTTCCTAAATACAGGACAGATCGGTTTCCTATCCAAGTAAATTAGTTTTGCTTATCAAATGTTATTATGGTTTTACTATAGTATATATTGTTGCGCATAAAATGTTTACTGCATTTCAGTGTGGAATATGTACTACTACTTGTATACTGTTATTGTATTGGTATGATTATACTTAAAGGCTATTCCTGAAGATTAAAGACTTGTCTTTTTCACACAAATCATTTTAACGAGGGATAAGATGTATTACTTTCAACCCCCCCCAACAGGTGGTTCATCAGTGACAAGATCAAAGCCTTGGCTGTATCCGTGCTATGTTGACATTAAAATGACCTTTCAGTCATCAATAGTGCACTCGTGTCTTCAGGTTGTCTTTAACGGTTGACCTTTGTTGAGTCAATCCACTGATTACAGCCATTTGCACACTGTTTGTTACGGTTGATGAGCACTTAGAAAAGCTCTGATTTGTGGACGCCTAAAAGCCAAACAAGTTTATTGTAAATGGGCTCTTTGCACAATGTTAATCCTATGTTGATAGAAATGTCTTCACACTGATGGTGGGTTGATTGCTGAGTCTTCATCCGTAATACATCTTGGCCATGTATTATTACCATATGCTGATTTCCAGAATAATCTAAGCCATGCTTTCTGATTGCCATATGGGAGGCATTCATTTCCCTGAGTGGCTGGTGGCCATGTGATGATGTTCCAGATGAATAATCACATTGGCTTTTATTCACTGGGTTTCTGGCAGAATAGATATGGGTCTAGCTATACGAAGTTTGGCAAATTGAGATTTGCAACATTTCTTGACTGACGTTCCTATCAGAAAGAACATGAGGCATCGCCAAAAAAGAAATTCAAGTGACTGGTTCACTGATTTAAAAAATGGAGGTCAGGCCAGTTTTCTTATTAGACTTTCATGAAGGCAGTAATGTGCTTTGCAGAGTCTGGGGGTCTGCACTTAATCACAAATGAATACCATCCAAAAAACCTAAACCACAGAGCAATCAATCTGATGAAAACTCACTCTGTGGTCCATGAACAAATCGATCGAAGAAAAAAAAAAAAAAAACAGTTCTCCTAGTATTTTAGCTTTCTCTCCTGGAGGGGTTTTCAAAGCTGTGTAGGTTTATTCGATACACCGATGTTGCCTCTTAATTGGTGACACGGTGATCTGTCTTCAAAAGCATCTCATATAACTTGTCTACGCCTGGAAGCACTGGGTCCCAGGTTGACTTTTTCTCATTTGGCCATGTTTATCTCGTAAACAGTTTCATTATTTTATTGTCAAGGGTTTTCCCAGAATAGACTCAGTCCTCTACCCTCCACAATATATTCGTACTTTCCCCTAACCACCTACTGAAATAGTATTGTATCTTCTTGATCAATGAGGATGGATAGATCAAATGCTGTGCCTTAAATTGTTTCCATTAAAATGAATTAAAGGATGCTTCTGCTAAAGTTCGTAAGCTCTTACACTTTTGGAATCCAACAAATTGAAAGAAATACAGGCAGGCAGGGAGGGCAAGGCAAAAGAAGAAAAGTAAAGTGGGAACAGGTTGCCATTTAAGTGAAAAGGTAATACAAATGAAATGGCAGCGGAGGGGCCTTAAAGTGGAATTGTGGCTGAGGAAGGGATCAGAGAAGCAGAATGTAGAACTCCAGCTGTCTACTCAGGCTGCCATAACACATTTGTATTTGCATTAATAAGCAAAGGGATTTGGCTAAGTCTTGCAACACACTGCCTTATATTCATCGCCCAACGCAATCCAGCGGGGAATGGAACAAAAGACAGACGACACAGACTGTGTGTGTGTGTGTGTGTGTGTGCATATATTACATATTTGTTTGTTGCTCACCTTTTGCATTTTCTGTGTTTTAACCCAGTTCTCACGGGTTGGAATAGATTGTTTAACTACGAAAATAAACCCCATATTTAAAACAAGATCTCAGCCTTGTGTCATTAACTGGAGGGAGCTAGAGCTTCTTTTTTTCCACCATCAGCTTTATAGAGAGCAGCGCACACTCGACAGAGCAGGAGTGTGTGGAGTGCAGATGTGTGTGTGTGTGTGTGTGTGTGTGTGTGTGTGTGTGTGTGTGTGTGTGTGTGTGTGTGTGTGTGTGTGTGTGTATGGATTTTTCAATAGAGAATATCTGCCCACATACTGTAGAGTCCATAACTGTACCCAAGGGGTATATCTGCAGTTTCCAGTGGATACTCAAATATATCTCATCAAAATGGAAATTGGGATAAGAATCTGAAAATATAGCTGACAATACGATTACAATAGCCGCTTTCACACCAAGTACTTTGCCGTACTTACGGCACTTAGTGCCAATCACGTTCACACCGGAATAAGTTCACTGAGGGAAGATTATGCAAATGAGCTGCTGACGTCACTTCGTCTTCTTCTGCTTTGGGTTTACTGGCAGGCCGCAAACAACTTCACTGCGTATATTGCCAGTTGGGGACTGGCTTCAGTAGAAGCCTTCCGAGTAAATTGCCAGAACGCCAACACCTCCTCATCACTCCACCGCTCCCATGTTTTTTGTTGTGTTGCCATAAGTTATTCTCTCTCCGTTGGTGCGCTGGGCTAATGCTAATGCCACAAATACAATGGCGGCTTCACAAAACTTCAGAGTTTTACGTCGCGTGGTTTGCAATTCGCCCAGCCAATAGAAATTGGTACTTTTGTGGTACCACCTCTCTAGCAGGCACTAAAAATGGGGGTAAAAGTTCCCGGCACTAAGTACTCTTTTTGGTGTGAACGCGACATAAGGGGAACCAACGGAACCAAACGGGAAAAGTAAGGGGGAAAAGTACTCCGGTGTGAACGCGCCTAAAGTAGTGAAATGCTGGAGTACATTTAAAGTTGCCATCGAGTTTTCATGCAGATAAACAATCTTTTCAACGAGAGTGTATGAAAACGTGTTAGCAACCAAGCAGGAAAGGTGTTTTTGATTTGATAAATCTCTTTAATACTTGTAAAAGTTTATTTATTTTTCAATCATCACAACAAAAGCAGAGATGAGTAACAGCAAAGATGACCTGTTTTCAGGCCCTTCATGTGCTCGAAGGTTCAGTGTTTCAATGTGCAACAGTCGGAGCAGAATAAAGACGAGTCTTCCTAACATGTAATAGTCGAGCCATCATTCATGTGCTTTAACAAAAACCTTAGCAGCACTGATTAAATAATCCTATTCTTATTTTCAAACAGCCGCAAATACACAGAGGTGTTAGATAACAGGAGACCTATTTGGAAAGTGTGGCACCTAGCTTTTCCATAAGTCCATTCGTTTACAATAGTTTTGGTACAGGCGAGAATGAAAACCACATAAGCCAAAACCTTTCAAAAAGAAATGAAATGGGAGAAAAATCTTAGATGATTGGACCCTCTTTAGTTATCTCCTGTTTGTGTCTGGCAATAGCAAACAATACAACCTTTGATCTCGTTGTCATTTTCACTCCGACATTAAACAAAAAACGACTTCAGACAATACTCATCAGACTTGCTCTGAGCACGCTATTAGCTATAGACAACTGAAGGCTGTTGATATTGAGTTGTTTACGTCTATAATATTGATTGCGCCTCCAAATCCTTCAAGCACATTGACGGAATTGATAATCTGCATCCCTCGAGAAATCTATTTAACATAATTACTTTATTCCTATTAAGTCTCACTGAATATATCTCAACTGACATTCAAATTATACGGCTTCATAAAAAATTATAGCCACACTTCGGATTGTCATAACCAGAGATCGTGACTTTCCATATTTTAGGATTACACAACAGCAGCACTTCTATCAGACATACTAATGTGCTAAATCTCAAGTATAAAAATGGTAATTTATTCATTTATGTCAAAGAAGAATGTAATTATATAGGGAAGAAAAATGCGTCCCGTGGGTGATAGCCGGGGGTTCCTTTTGAGTGAATCCTGTAGGTAGTAGGAGGAGGGCATGTCAAATTGAAAAAAAAAGCAGCAAGACTGGTAATTGCACTGTGGGGCACAAAAGCAGTATATGAAAAGAAGAAAACACTTCATAATGAATGTCAGTGCCCTCCTGTTCGAACAGAAAGGGGTTCCTTTTAGGACCCCTCATCCTCGAGGAATTAAAAAAGTGAGCAGTCGGATCTTTCTCCATGAGCAGAATAGACAGAAAAAGTATTTACAGTTCTGATTACTTCTCTGATTCTTCACTTTAAGCACTTTGCCGAGAATGTAGGACAAAACGTATTATACTGCATGACCTGGTGACAGTGAACAGACTTAATGGTGGTCATTACTATGATGCAGACATAATTGATGGTGCTTATATACAGCCAGACTGAAAAACTACTTGCCCAAGGTTCTTTAGGAATCCCAATTTATTTTGCTTATCATCCACTAGTTTGCTTCTACAGTCCAACTTGGATGGATGTTCCCCTTTTTTCATTTCACTAGTTGTTCGGAGGCAGTTTGAGGCTATACAAAAGTTGCCGGTCACAGCTTCTTCGAATTTCCTCCACAAGCCAGACTTTCTCACCCTTACTTTCTGTTTCCTGCGAGAAATGTCCAATATGAATTCAACACAAAGAAATACGAGGTTACTGTGGCATGACTGCTGCAATTCAACCCTCTTTACTTTCATCCTCTTCCTCCAGCTACAGTATGGACATGTACATGCATTCTACACAGCCTCACTGACAGCTCAATGCCCTGCAACATTAGAAACTGCATGGAAATATACAAAACCGAAGCCCATAGAGAATAAATCTTAATACATTTGACTGCACATTTCCATGTATTTCCATCAAAAGCAAAATTGGTGTGTTTTTGTTTTATTTCACACCTATCCAATAGCTTTCAAAATAGAGCTACGCACACATACAGCTGTTCCCCATTTTCATCACATTTCAATCATCATTCAAATCACCACTTTTTTCCAAAGAGAAACACACTTCTTTAATAACCACATTTCAACATTTGGGTTTTTGCCAAAATACTTTGTGTCTTACAAGCATATTTTAGCTCATTTGAGATGTGATAACAGATGTTGAGGACTGCACTTTACTCAATTGACACCATCTCTCCCTCCCTCCCTCTTCCTCTCTTCTTTCAATTCTTCTTATCGTATCACTTAATTAAAAACCAAACAGCTACAAAAGCAGATACAAATAGGCTGGTAGCTGTAAATAATGTTGTCAATTGATAAAAAATCATGTTAATCACACATTCAAAGTATTAGTTTTTACCTGTATTTTGGGGTGAGTTAAAATACATACACGGAAAGGTCATGAAAAAATGCATGCAGAGAATTCAGAGGGTCTAAATTATTTGCATGGAGTCCGACAATTTTCCTCAAAATTAACAAAGCTGCTGTCTCGAAGAGCCAGCCCTTGCCAGAAGTAATTGTCAATATATAAAGGCAATAACTGATATCCAAAAGCAGTCAGTGAAGTTACCACAGAAGCCTGAACTTCCTGCTTTTAAGCAAATGTAGGAAATAGAATTCAAGTTAGTAAATGATACATCTCACATGGAAAGTTAACTAAGGTGGAAATGTACTTTTGATATAATTCAGGAGAGATGCTGGTTTGAAATAATATGTAACCCAAGCAGTTATGGAAGTACAAGTCTCCAGAGTTGTATCATGTTGTCGTTCTTTGCTTGGAGAATGTTAAACAGAGCAGTCTTTTCAGTGTTAGTTCATTGTTGAGATCGTTTGGAGCTAGCGTTGCTAACTACTCACATTAAAAAGAGTTGGCACACTGCATTTTGTTTTCCACCAAATTAAGCCTTCATTTTCCATGGAGATCTTAGCCTGTGGCGCTGACAGCATGCGCAGGGAACCGATCCAAATACAGATAGTGTCTTTATTCAATAGCGATTACATTGTGAAATCAACATTTACTTTTATTTCAAACTAAATCTCAAGTATAGGGTCTTAAAATATGTCTGTCAGTGAAGAAGCAGCTGGGAGGTGTTTATCCTGGTTATCAGTGGACTGCATTTGCGTGTGCGTATGCGTGTGCGTGTGCGTGTGTGTGTGTGTGTGTGTGTGTGTGGGAAATACTTCAAATCCCATAAACAGCAGAAGTACTCCAGGCCATCCTTTATCAACAGTTCTACTTCCTCTAGCTAACATTAACATGTGGCCTTTCTGAGATTTAATAAAGTCACATTTCCCCTCAGGCCTATTGATTTCATTCCTTAAAACGGGCCAAACAAACACCATTTTTTGCATAGGAGCTGTTGACAAAACTCCTCTAATGTAATCTAGTAATGCAAGTATTGAAAACAATGTGTTTCCAAAATCTAAATCACTATTTTTCACTCAAGTGAGATTAGATTATACAAACACATTGTTTTAAGAATTGTCTTTTTAATGCAATAATTTGTTTTGTGCACTCACAATTATTTCCTGCTGTATCATCATCAAATGATGTCTTTTACAAAGTAATGATCTGAGATAATTATGTTCACTTAAGAAGATCACAGCTCAACCACAACATTATTAAACAGAGAATACAATTTAATTGTGTGTGGGAATTGTAAAATGTTCTAAGCAATAATAGCAAATAATAGAGCAGGTTCAATATCTGTAAACACACCAGGAGATCTTCCTGGATATCATCATAGTTTCCCCATTGTTTAGAACATAATTGTAAAAATAGTATTGAGAAAGGAAGCTTGCAAGATATAACTAACCTCTTACCAGATACCAGACCAGTGACGCTGAACACCACTAGCAGGTTTAGAAATGGTTATAAATATATAGGCTAAATTGCATACTATTGGAATTGGACCTGCAACCATAAACACAGAAAATGGTCGAACCACACACCCTTTCACAGCACTAAGGAATATACTTTAAATAGACCCTCCAGAAAAACACGGGCAAAAATCCTTGATTATGCGATTAAACATGCGGGGTTTTTATGTGATTTTATGCGGTGAAATTGCGGAAAGTTGCGAAAAAGAATAGATTTTTTTTAAATATTGGGCTGTCTTATTTATTCTCTCTCACACACAACATGCCACTAACTCTAAACCCCTTTCCTATTCAATTAAACACATTCAATGTTTATTTATTGTAAAAGCAATTGGGCTATTTTAATCTCACACACACACACACACACACACACACACACACACACACACACACACACACACACACACACACACACACACACACACACACACACACACACACACACACACACACACACACACACACACACACACACACACACACACACACACACACACACACACACACACACACACACACACACACACACACACACACACACACACACACACACACACACACACACACACACACACACACACACACACACCTCATTCTGTTTTCATTTACTCGTTCGTTATCTGACCAGCTTCAATCTTGTAGGCTACTCACTTCGTTTCTTGTAGCCCTCGAAAGGGTTTTGGAGGTTGATGCCTCGGTGAACGTGAGTTGTTTGGCTTTCTTGTCTGCAGCCGCAGAAAGCATATTTGAATGTTTGAATGAATGAAAGTGGGTCGTCACCGTCGATTTTCTTTAAGACTTATGCTCCAACACACAGTTGCACGGGGTGCAGAATAGTTTCCCCCCACTTTCGTGAAAGACATCGGGGTACTGCTTCACCCGGTCTTTAGCAGAAATGTTCGTTGTGTGAGTTCCACACGTTCACTCTACGGTGTTGTTTACCTTCTGTGACGTCACGTCATCATCGTCACTACTTCACGTCAAGACGAGTTAACTTTTTTTTTTCTCAACTTTGTGTGGAAAAATGCGGGGATTATGAGACCTTTTAAAAATCTGCGCCATTTTGCTGATTATGCGGTAAATTCTGCGATCGCAGGATCGCGTTTTTCTGGAGGGTCTATTTAAAGACGACAGAATACTTTTTCCTGGAAGACTTCAGAGCCTACAGTACATCCTTTCATGTAAGATCAAAAGTGAATCCGAACGCAATATGAGAGCTGGGTTCAAAAGGTAGAAATACAAGCTGTCACACATTCACAGCATGTTCAGTGTTTGGTTGGGTTTATCTTTCAGCATTTCGTAGTTATAAATAAAGTAACAAGTTGATTTTTTAAAAAACATTATTCAAGCAAGGGTAGAAACATCAACAGGTTGTTTATGGAAATGTATTCGCTCATAAATTATTGTTGAAGGGTAAAAGAAAGCCTTCATTCATTAAGGCGTGCATATCCAGAGGCCTGGCTGCTCATTCCTGAGCTTGTGTGAAACTATATTAAATAATAGATTAATAGAAGTTCTTCTTACGCTCCCTGTGGATATTCAGGTAGTTTTTTGCTTTTTTAATTTACTGAAGCCTCACTTCTTGCCACTAAGGACAAATAGCAATTTATCCCGTGCTTTTATCAGGGTAGGCACTGTATGCTTGCAAATTGATTTAATTCAGCTGTAAAAAAAAAAGAAAAAGAAGCTTTGATGTGTTAAAATATACTATCCTTGGGATGTTATCCTCTAATAATGCACCACTATGTATTCTTAGAAAAGTAGAAAGTAATTTCTGTTCTATTAGAGATTCATTATTGCATTGAGGACATAATGTAGAGGACACTACATGCAGGAAGAAGAGTAAAAGTACCAACCTTTTTCAATTATCCCAGCTCATTGAATCACTTCTTAGGTTGTGCATATACATAAAAAAGACAAGGGTGAAAAGGTTTGGCTCCACCACAGATATGTTTAAAGGTCCCCTATTATACTGTTTTTCATCAATATATATTACAGGTATCAGATATATACAAAACATGACTCGGAAGTGTTCGGCTCTAAACACCAAACAGATCATTGCAGCATTACCCATAATCCCCTCTGTTTCAGCCCTGTTTCAAAAGTGCTGATTCTCTGTCTGTTACTTTTGATGAAAATAAGGAGCCCCTCCCCACGCCCCTCTGAGAGAGATTTGGTTAAAAAGAACACAATGGTGCTCTAGGAGGAGATTCAGGTGATAAGGTGGAGGTTACCTTGGTTGGTGATTGGCTAATGGTTACACAAGCCAACAAATCGTTATGACATCATTAAGCCCATTTTCAGACAGGTTTTTATAGAAATGGATCAGGACAAAAAGAGAGAGATTTTTTTTCCTGAAACTTTCATAGTCTCTTTACACAGAGGGGACACATACGTTGATGTATAAAAGACATGAACAAGTGGATTTAGCATAATAGGTGACCTTTAAGTCCAATAATTAAGGACTGCTTTAATTTGAAAGATTCAACAATACATTATGCCAGTTTTTTCTTATTCCAAATACTCACAAAGTAAAGGATAATTTACTTAATCAGAGCTAGGATATCATACTAACATGCCCACATATTCAAATGTTGTTTACTTCTGCAGCTTCTACTCCTCCTACCACCTGACCACTTTATAACACATTTCTCCTCGGCTCCGATAAGCGACATTTGAACACCTGCCTGCTTTGAGCGCACCTGCGGTCCCTGATGATTGATCACGATTTTTATAGCTTCCCCTACATTTCTCAAATAATGCATTGCAGGAAGAGTAACTCAACAACAACAACAACAACAACAACAACAACAACAACAACAACAACAACCATGTCACATGTATTGAGGGAAGAGGATCAGTTATTTATGTCAAAGGGAGAGAAATCACCAGCATGATCGTTTTGAAAGAGCAACGGCAACTCATCACAGGTTTTTGTTAAAACACGAAGGAATACGAAGTGCTTTAAAGGAGACAGAGATAAATTAAAACATCTCCTAAAACACAAGAAGGATCGTACATCAGGCTTTGTAGGCTGCCTTATTCAAGAAAAAAAGATAATCTAAACTGCACCATTTTATTAGGCCCATTCATTCTCAAATAGCAGCTTCTGAGGAGTTTCATTTCTCCTAACAATGGTTGGAAAATGTCTTGGATGTCGTTTAGCTGTCATATACTGGCAGCAATCATTCAACTTAAATCCCAGATTACATTTTGAAGCAAGGTCACTTACTGTAGTCAGTGATTCATCTAAGAAGCTGCACATCATGGTATGTAACCATCAGTGTCACTTTCAGGTCCTTAACTGCACTATACAGTGTTCGGTTAGACAAAAGCCTGATCAGTAATTCAAGTTCACGATTCTGCATCTGCTTGAGTGTCTCATATCTTCTATCTCGATATCACAACAACGAGTAGTAGTGGTAAATATGTTATGAAATGACACAAAACTTTGGTTTATGAAGCAAAAGAAAACATTAGCACACTTCTGGAAATGTCTTTATAAGGAGTACACCAGAATATATTCTAGTAAGTAGAAAGATGATGTGCCCTACATACAAAGTAGAGAATATAAATGCCTGTGATACCGTGAATCAGAATTGTTTCTGGAGCTGCATGACCGACATAAAAAAGCCACGGGGGGAAAACACGTATGAATGCATGACATAATCATGCTTACATAAACATACAGTACAAGGAGATCAACCGGGAAACAGTCATCTTGTAATGTTTACACCGTCAATTAGGTCGTGCTCAGGGTTAACTATAATCTTTAAAGAGATCATTTCCTTTGAAAAAAGTAGGACTGCAAGAAGAAGCAGTACTCAGTAGCACTCTCCTAAATGCAATTCTCTTTTATTTCAGTATTCACTTTCTTTTGTGTGAGACAGAGAATCACTAATTGAGCCAGTTGCCACATATTTTCTAGCTTGGGTGCAGTAAAAGACATCATCAATGGTGGCCAAATTGGATACTGGTATTTATGGTCGCAGACAACAAATTAAACACTGCTGGTTGATATCGTAACACCAATTTCAGGCACCATTTGGAACATCTTGATTTATAAATTCAATCAAACATCGAATTGTAATAGAAATGAAATCGGAATGAATGCATTTTGGAACTCACTAATCATCTCAATAATACCCGAAATGTCTGAGATTTGACAGATGACTGACTAATGATGGATAATTATGTGTAGCACTTGAGCATAAGTAGTCTCTTATTCCACACCCCCGACAGCCTCAGTGGGCTTGTGTTATCACTCGGTTTATTAAGTTCTCCCCTTTATTACTGATTATAATAGCTGAAGGATTTCTATTCAAATTGAAAGTGTTTGAGTAACAAAGAAAAAATGTGTCATAATTAAGACATTTGAAATAAACACCTACAGTATGCAGCTCAGTAGTGAAGAAACACGTACAATTGGAGTTACACACTTGTACACTGCCACTACCGTATGTGAGCTGTCCATTAAAGTCGTATAACATCATAAAAGTAGAATGTTCACGTAGTAGCCCGCTACAAATATTTGTATTGATTAGATACAAAACCACAAGTGTCTATAAGTCTCGACTGCAAATGTCAAGGAGCAACCAAACATTTTACTTTGATATGTGTGAAAATATTCAATTTTTTTTACTTCCATTAAAAGTAATGCATATGAGTGTAACTAAGGTTAAAATATGAGAATAAACTGATGTCAAAAAGAATACATACATAGACATAAGCACACACGGGGAAGAACATATCTAACCTCATTGATAAGAACTGAAGATGTCACTATCTCCGTTAAGAAGTCATTTAGAAACCTGATTAAATTATGTCTGTCTCTTTTAGACCGCATGCTGGATTTAAACATATAACTGTTGAATTTAATGAGGATGAATGACCCGTGGATCCGACTTCGTCTCCCGCCACGATAATGGAAACAGAGGAAGAGGAGTTTGGGTGATCAAGGGAAGTGGGAGTGAGAAAGCTCTTTGAAGAAGTAAAAGAGATTTGTGTGTTGGACCATATCAAAGCCATTTGGTTTCGGCTCTCTTTTGTTCATCCACTGCTCTTTGGTATAAGATTCTTTCCCTCACCTCACCTCTGTCAGACAGAGCTGTAGGCAATTTGGTCTGACATTATACAAACCGCAAAACTGGTCTCTCCTCAGACACAAATTTACCAAATAACACCATGAAACGTTTTTTGAGAATAGAGAGGTAATCGTAAGCAAGCTATTTGAGGAGGGGAATTAAAGAATAGATGGGGACAAAAATATAATTTATTCTAAACAAACTAAATATGACAGACTGAAAGAAATGTGGGAGTGTTTTCACAGAAGCGTTCAAGCTGAAAGTACTGATCTTAGGTTGAAAATAATGCCTAAAGGTACCTTAGGGATTTATAACATAATCAAAGCCAACACTGGCTTCTATTTTCAGGAAGACATGATTCTTTTGTAGCTCAAAAGTACAGCTTCTCCGTAATGAATGCAATCTTTCTCTTTTGTGTTACTAAAATATTAAACTTTGTAACTACAACTATGTACTACAATCTGAACGGTTGTTACAGTACAGTAGGTGTGTTTACTTAGTATTTAACTACGTGTACCAACACTCACAGCTTGTAACTTGTTTATGATTAACACCTTACAGTTTATAACAGAGCAGATGTTGTTGCGGTACGAAGAAGGGAGCAGAGAAGGAGGTGGGATGTACTCAGTTGTGTCCATACATTGGGAGTGAAGAGTCTACAGATGTCGGATAAGCCTAGGAAAAAAAGGGAAAAATGCTTTTGAGGTCACTTGTGTTATTGACAGCAGCTTAAATGCAGAACGCGCTGCTTGCTGGACCACAGAGTGAATCTGATGTGTCTAACAAGTGACATGACCTCCTCAAATGTCAGGCACAGCTTGTGTCATCCAGATGTTATGCTCCAAAGTCTGTGAATGCAAATCAAAGCAATGTTTTCACAGAAAAGTCGCAGAAAAAGGCAGTTCTGTAAGGAGCAGAGGCAGAAAAGGCAAGGCTGTAATCATATTGTGAGAACGTGGGAAGTGAAGGACACAGGGTTTTCTTTTCAAGAACTTGAGTAGCAACACTAACAGGCAGAGAGGAGCTGAGAAGAGAGCCCAGATAAGCAAATCAGCAATCATCCCAGCTTCACAGTTCATTAAGACTTATTCTGTTGCACGCAGTTAAGCCAGTAATTCATTGAGGGGGACAGCTAGATCGTGCCCTTGTGGGACGGCAGTGCTGAGTGCATTTGGGACTGCAGTGAAAAAGCAAGCTCCTGTCACAACAGGGCCTGTCACGTAATGCTTCCAGGGATTACTAAATTAAAACACAACTCCATAGTGCATATTAAGTTGTTACTTGTTGGAAGTTGTTGGTATGTAAAGGAGGCTTCTTTTCTGATCCGCGAGGCTACATAGTTAATTGTGTCGTGCTGAATGATGATGAGTTCTCAATGTCAGACTGGATTTAAATATATTCAGGAATGAATTGCCTTCCTCTGGAAATTACATTTATTCAATTGTTTTATATGCAGCTAAAATGCTATTCCAAGAATGCACATGCTAAAAGTATGCCCTGTATCAACAGAGAAAGGTCATGGTTTCTGTTACACTGTATGAGACTTTCTCAAAATTTAGCCAAGACTTCATACCTTATGCTTAGGTTTGGGAACCGAAACTCGGTTCCAGATGAGAACCGATAAGAAAATGCTGGGTACCGGGTACTCATACAAAATACACAATTTTGGTTCTGCTTAACGGTTCCTAAACGTGGTAGAGTGGGTTAGACCCTGTATTCCACCGGGTCCGTCTGCGCCGCGGCGACCCGGTGGAATACAGGGGCGGACTGGCCATCTGTGTGTTCTGGAGAATCACAAATGGCCGGTCGTTAGCGGTTCGCTGACGGCCGGCTCGGTTCGCTGACGGCCGGCTCGGTTCGCTGACGGCCGGTTCCGCTCTTAATTTTTTTAAACGGCATCATGTAAGTTGCGCGGACAGGCGACAAAGGTCCACAGTTTCCCCGCAGCGAGGCTCCCCCCGTCCTCCAGTAGACAGTACACGAGCTCAGTCACTTCATAACACCAAAGATGGATCGCGGTAAACGCTCTAAAGCGAGGCTCCACTACACTAAAAAACTGAGCAGCAATGCCTGTGGCAAGTGAATACCTTGCCACAGGCATTGCTGCTCAGTTCAAATAAAGCACAGCTATTGTGTAATACTTTTGTATTGCATGCATTTTTTTTATTTGTAAAAATGTCAGTTAAAGCTTAAAAGAATAAAGATATTTTTGTTATCAAAAAGTTTGACCTCTTTCTTTTATAATCGAGACGGGGATCGATAAGAACCGGAATCGATACATTTCAGACGATACCCATCCCTACTTATGCTGAAGACTTTTCTTTTTGCCGCTGCTTATAATTGAACTATTCCCATCATACACTGCACTGTAACTTGTATTCATGTACCTGTGTTATTCATGTTTTATTATCTTTGCTTTTGAAAGTTTCTTATGTCTTTCCGCTGCACTATTTCCTAATTCTCTTAATGTCTTTCATTTTTGTAAAGCATTTTGAATTGCCTTGTGTTTAAAGGTGCTGTACACATAAACGTGCTTAATCAAGTGCTTCCACAAATAAGAAACAACCGGTTAGCATGGCGCTTGTCAGGAAAACATAGAGGTTGTTTGAAGCAAGGGTTTTTCTGATGAGGACAGTCTCTGGAAATTGCTCACCTTTATAATTTGTTGCAGGGTTCATGTACGTTTCAAACATCCACCATCATCATGTTCTGTAATTGAAAAGAGGCAAGGAGGCGGGTGATTAGGATATGAGTCACAGCAACCATTAAACTTTATTTCATATATTTTAAAAGAGACAGTTGATTTAAATCAGTCTCTTAGTGTTTTTTAGGATGTATTTATGTAAATGACTCTCTGCTTGTCGTATGATACATTGGCAGAGCATACACTTCAAATAGAGCAGCCAGCAGTATAGCTTGGAGTCCAGATGCACACACCATGCCCATGCCATATTTCAATATGCAAATACTGGAAATGCTGTTGCTGCTGTGCTCTACACAAGATAACTAACTGGCTGTTTGCCTGAGCAAGAAGAGAGGGAGTTACATAAGGCTCGAGAGGACTCTGATTTTTAAATTACAGATGTCTAATGTATAATCTTTGGCATCACATTAGCAGTCTCTGTTTTTTAAAGTAGGACCGGACAATCCAATTTAACGTGGGTTATTTT
>NC_136907.1:8925037-9027537 GCF_949606895.1 Notothenia rossii
AAGAGAAAAAAAAGCATTCAAGTTGTCCCTAAAGGTTATTTTTTTTATTTAAATTGGATATTCTATCCAACATGGATATCGCTTCTTTCTTTCACAGCAGCATTGGATCAGTTCAGTTGTGCAGCATTGGATCAAAACAAAAATAAAGCTTTCAGTACTCGTTAGCCTACTGCTACAATTAGACACTGCGCCCTGCCCACTCTGTTGCCAGATTTGAGAGAAATAAGCAACCAGGTCTATGAAAACAAGCCCCAAAGAAGCAACACATACATGATGTTCTGTAATTTGAAACCAAAACTAAGGCCTCAGGATGACTTTAAGACTTGAACATGGTTATTTTTGTTTTGTAACATTGAATACAACATTTAAAAAAAAAGCTCACACATCCCATTGAGGTCAACAGTCTAGCACACCCCAACACACATATACATTTTTACTTTACTTTATTTAAAAAAAATTAAAAAAAAATCCCGATCCCCGATTTTTTTTCCTCCCGATTCCGATCTTTTGAAAATCACGTGATCGGCTCCGATCCCCGATCACGTGATCGGATCGTGACATATCTAATTTTTACTCCCAGACTTTTCAAAAAGGTGTTCTGTTGCAATATGCTACGAAAGGTACAATTTTGTGCAGCTCACAGGGGTATTCAGGAGCCCTCGAGCCCTCATTGTGAAACTACCATGATGTTCAGGAGGTGCAGGGGGCACCAGCAGGTCACAGCACTTTCTTTCCTTTTTATCAGACCAACCAAATGGGGGTAAATCCATTTGCTTCAGTATTATTTAATTGAGAATTACAATCGTTTTTATTTTACTTTTTTCAGTTGAACAATATAAAGCGACTACAAGCTAAAATAATACGTAGCAGCAAAGTTTTTAATAATTGTGTCACTGCCACTGCGATGTTAAAGGTGCATGGGGTATGTCATTTTGGAGAAACCAGCTCGAGTGCGCTAGAATTTGAAAATACACAACCAGAAAAAATCTGCCTCTTCCTTCAGACTTCCTTACAGAGCCCCTCCTCCAACACACACGAACGCCCACATGACCAATGAGGACACGAGATAAGTTTGTGCACAGATGGAAGGCTGACAGGCAGGTAGGCTTCCACAGATTAATTTTTTTTATGTATTTATTGTCAAAGCCTTTAATATATTCCTTGCTATCGGGATGTTAAGAGCATTCCATGGAATATAGCAAAAAGTGTTTCTGAAATAAATTACATACCCCACCTTTAAGTTCAATCAGAAACCCCTTGAGATGTCCACAAATCCGTGGGGAAGTGGTGCTGCCCTTATGAAATGGAGCAATGTGGCATTGTCCTTATCGTCGTGATACACTTTGAAAAGGCACTGTCAGAATACTGACTGATATCTTCTTATGGATAGCTATTTTCAGCTCTGATTTAAAGAGCCTGTGACACGAACCCAACAACTGTTGTGCAATGAAATAGTGGGCTACTAGTAATCTCGAACCGTCAGTTTAAAAAAGAAAAAGCGATACCGTTCCGATAAATATCAATAATTTCGATCATCGCGGGAAAATTCCTTCGACTCATTTTGAGGTTTTGGGGGAAGCCGGAAGTGACGTCAATGCGGGAACGCTTCACTGTGTGGCGAGAGAGCCAAACACGGACAAAGTGTGTTGTCATGCGTAGAAATTGTGAATTACTGAGTTTAGGCACGTTAATAACGTTTTAATGAAGTTGACTACAGTATATTCATATTTGTCAGTGCTTTCATGTCAATTCGGTGAACATAAACATAAATGATCGTGGTGAAGATGATGATTAAATTAGGATTAAAAATCGGTAGTGAGAGCTGGTGAATTTCCTCCCGTCGGATGTGATATAAAAACAAATCGATTATTTTTGTAAACTCAAGTGGATGAAACTACATTTATTAGTGCTTTCATGTCAATTCGGCGAACATATGATACATTAAATGATCGTGAGGATGATGATTTAAAAATCTTTTGTTTGAGCCGGTCTGCATTTCCTGATGAGAAAACAACTCTTAGCTTTTTGTAGTTGCAGTCAGTGGTGTAGTGGGCGTTGGACGCGGGGGTACGCCGTACCCCCACTTATTTGAAGCATGATTTCTTTTTTAAATAGTCTAATACATCTAAAATCATTGCCAGTGTTATCAGTTGCAAGTGTGTGTTTGTTGTAATAATGACGAAAACATAATAGGCAGATTTCACAGTAATTATAATAAAAACGTAGCTCAAGCATTTATGCAACTTGATTTGAAGCGTGTGTGTGTGAGGGGCAGAACTGTGTGTGTAGGGTGACTAGGTGTCCCGCACTGTGCGGGACTGCACACACAGCATTTTTATTATTTGTCCCGCGTCCCACACATTGAGACTATGTCCCGCATTTGAGTGATAGTCGCGCAGAAAGGCCGGATCGGTTCGCTGACAGCCGGCACCGCCCTTTATTATTATATTGTCTAAACGGCATCATGTAAATTGCGCTGACAGGCGACACAGAGGTCCCCAAGCCCCCCCCCCCCCCCCCCCCCGTTGACAGTTCACGAGCGCGTCCATAGTGTCTCCCGTCCACCCACCACCCCGTCCACCCAGTAAAAACATCCCCACTACACCACTGGTTGTAGTAGTACACCAACATGGATTAAACGTGTGTTTTTTTTTACCACAATGTTGGGGAAATTAATGGATAAAATGCACGGATTATTATTATTATTATTATTATTATTCCCACTCCGATCGGGACACTAGGTCCACCGTTTCCCCGCAGCGAGGCTCCCCCCGTTGACAGTTTACGTGGGCTGGGCTGGGTGCAGTGGCGGACTGGCCATCGGGACGAATCCCGATGGGCCAGTACCAAAGTGGGCCGGTCGGATAAGTCACTAGCACATCCCCCACTCCCCCCGTTGACAATTTACTAGTGGTACCGAAGTGGGCCGGTCGAGAGTCCCGGGCTGATTTTTAGTCCCAGTCCACCACTGGCTACATGACCGTATGATCGCCCATATTGACGCACCTAATTCCTAAACTTCTAACAGATACAAAATAAACCGATCCTTCAGCCTCATATGAGCTCTCAGACACGTTCAAAATTAAACTGTCATCGCTGTCTGAGCTTGCTGCTGTGTGCGCCATCGTGCGTTTACATGCAGATGCTGGGATCCTGAACGGTGCAGCTGGAGCGCTGTGCCCGCATTGACGTCACCCATAATTTGGCGGGACTTGAAGAATCCCCGAGAAGATCCAGGAAGTGGTCAACATTGAAGGGCAGATTAATGGTTATCAAAGTACAAATATCCAAAATCAGTTCAGTAACGGTTTTCAAGGGGACAATATTTATTCAAATTGATGGGTTTGGATGATGGGGGAAACTCGTGTCACAGGCTCTTTAAGTTAAAAGAAAGGTCATGCTCAATATATCACTGCAATGTCTGATCCATACTAACTGATAACATTGTTTTATTTTAGCTAATACATTTAGACATGAGATAATTTGACAAGTTGTTACGGCTGCTGCCTTCCTGGTCGTCTGAGTGTTTTCAGCTGTGTGTGTTCTATGTAAGTGAGCTGTGCGGTTGCCCTCCCGGCATTGGCTGCCATCTCCTGGTCCGCCCCTGAAGATTGCGATTGGAGCACGCCGGGCCCGACGCACTCCAATCGCAGCGCACAGCCGGCGCCCACCTGTTGGAGATGACTACAAAGCTTGGGGACAATCATCATTCTGGAGTTTCTGTACAGTATGTGGACAGATGCCTCTCGCTACTTGCTCTTTGTTCTGTGGTTAAACTTGTCTGATTAGTAGTGTCTAGAGTAGGTTAGTTAGAGTGTAGAGTAGCTTAGTTAGTGTTTAGAGTAGCTTAGGATTCTGTGACGGTTGCCTGTAGTTTAGTTGTGTTTTTGTATAGGTTCTTTGCGTTAGTTGTACCACTCTTGAAGTGAGGTTTTGTTTCGTTCTTTATTTAGTATTTATTTTCCCTGTATGTCTTTAGACTCACTTTTTAGAGTCCTCCCTTAGTTTGGTTGCCCATTTAAACTTGCGCCTTTGTGGCCTCTATTTGTTTGTTATTTAAACCAGTGTTTTTGGCTCTTTTGTTTGTTTCAGGCTGTTTGCCTGCCATTTTTGTTCACCTGTTGTGCATTAAAACCACTTATAATTATACCAATACCAATCTGGTTGTGTTGCTTCCCTTTGATTCCCCTAGCTCAGAAGGGAACGTAATACAAGTATATCAACAGAATTATCTTAAATCCTTGCAAAACCTTTCTACAAAAATCATGTTAACAATCATCAGAAGTTTTTTAAACTTTAAATGATGAACAAAGAGGTCAGATTCAACCAGATTTATGGGTTTATTCTTATGATTTGCGCAAATTGGATGTAGTTGTATGAATCTAGAAGCTGCAGACAAATCATTTAATTATTTGATTAATTCATTAGAAGTCCAGCTATTTGACATTATACCAGAAATGATGTTGTACTTCCTTTCGAATTAAGTAAACAATTGGAGAAACTATTGGACTTACAATTTCCAAAGTTGCCCATTATTAATGTCATGTTTATTTTATCTCTTTATCCCAGTGCAAGTGACATTAACCACCAACAAGCACAGAGGACAACACTGATCATGTACAAGCCGTGCCTGTGTCATTTTTCAGACATGTTATCTTTATTATACAGGACGGCGAACCGAGTAAGGGGAGAAAGAGACCTCTAGATTGTATTTTATGTTGAGTGTGTTTTGACCAACAGATGGAGCTAAAAGGAGAGGAAGGACATGATAGATATACAGTTACTGTACAGGATGTGTCTTCTTGGGTTTAGAATTTACTTTGTATGCGTTTGTGTCTCAGTGTCTTATCTTGAATCTTAAATGATCAGTTATGTTAACAAAAATTAAATGAGTCAATTCTCTAGCCTGGTATTTAGATCAAAGTCTATCCTCTTTGCCTCGTCAGTTAGTCCTGACCAATAGAATAAATAGTGATAGCTCTGTGGAGATTTTCTATTGCAAGAACCTGCTTTGCACCAGAGTTTTTTTTCGCCGCAAAGCACTAAACATATGACTCGCTAAGTGTGGTTTCCTGTGAACATATGTCATCCTGTTGTCTGTCTCACAGGCTCTAGCCCATTCTTTAACCTCAGTTGGCTGTCTACTCTTTCTGTCTTTGCTGAACCTCTCAATGGATTCAGTCTGATTGATGGTGATGAGTTTGGAGAGCTTGAACATGGCTGGAGGTGTCCTGGGAACGGCCTTCTCTCTCCTGCTTCTTGCCTCTATTACACAAGGTAATCCTAAACCACTGATGCTCGTGTCAAATCCCAGCATTCTCGGGATATTACAAAATGGGTTTGTGATGTGTATTGATATTTGTTTTGAAATGCTATGTTAGCATAACGCTATGATAGTGTCTGCCTGCATCCCAGCGGACTTCAGTCTGTAATATCAACTTCAAAATGTAGGTGATTGTGTCTCTAACTTGTACTGCTTCCAATGTCTGATGTGCTTGACAGGGCTCCAGCAGGATGTGGACATTTTACATTATGAAAAGATGGAGGCAGTAGTGGGGGAGAATGTTACCTTACCCTGTATTATCCAAAGCAGTCCTTCTCTCATGATCACAAGTGTTGAATGGAGAAAGAACAAGAGCGGAAACACAAAGCTGGTTGTGTACTCCCCCACTCATGGACTCAGGGAGTTGTGGCCTAATGTCACCATACAGATTGTGCCCAACGGCTCCTATCTACACCTTCATAGCGTGGAAACATGGGACAGTGGTTTCTATATTTGTGAGATTGCGATTTTTCCTCTGGGGTCCTTCAGGAGAGAAACTGAGCTAAAGATCAAAGGTAAGACGAAAAGCATGCGGAGAAGTTCCCAGTCAGCACAGAATTTCATATTTAGTTACAAATGAGCATTTCTATCTTGTTGTTTAATGCTTATTTTTTATTTTGCTCTTGAATGCATCAGAGCCCATAAGCCAATAACAGCCCTACAGAGAAAATGTATGTAATATTTGCAAGAACGCATTTAAGAGCTTTGTTTCGCCGACTTATTTCCCCCTTATAGTATACACCTTCTTTCCAGCCTTAACAATGGTATGTTATGAACAAAATAAAGGGAGAAGACAATTCCAGAAAGTGCCATTCATGTGAATTGCATCTGATAATAATCCTTCTGCCACTTTCATTTTACAGCAGATGTTTGACATGCCCATGCTTGTGTTTTAAATCCAAATTCATCTCATATTTTCTCTCCTCTAGATGAAGTTAAATTATTGTGTGATGCGGAGAGCATTGTCGAAGTTCACCCTGGAGAAAATGTGACAATTGCATGCTCAGCGTTTCCTGCTGATCATTACAAGTGGACCAAGGTGATGGAAAATATAAAAAACTATAACTCAGCCCATTTCTGCGCTTACAATGAAATTCACTTCATTCATCAAACGTTATTGATCACCTCTGATGTCAAAGCCTACAGTACGAATACAGAAAGGTTTCTTAATGCTTCGTAACCTTGTTTTATCCTAGAACAACACACTGGTTTCAGAGAATGAATCTCTGGAGCTCTGGTTGGTGACTGAAGCTCACTCAGGGATTTATACACTGACTGTCAACACAGGAAACAAAAGTGTGCATAAAGAGTTCTCCATCACGGTGCTAACGGCAACCACAAGCCTGAGGACGGGTGAGCATTTCTCTCTTTACGGTGTGCTTTATTTCAGCGTTTCCTCTGGGCCGAGTTTTTATACTGAAACTCACTAAATGTTAGGTTTTTATTTAGGATAAGGGAACAGATTCACACAGCTATGAGAATGCACCAACTGTGAACAAATTGGAAGCTTTAAGAGTGAAACTCGTCATTCTTTGCTGCAAATCAATTACCCTGCAGGATTAGGGTGAACACTGAATTAACTAAAAAACTGTTTGTACAGTTGTAGATCATGAAACAACAAAACTGCATCCTGTCTGCCCGACACTGGGGATATAGCACTGTCTAGCTCTCTTCCTGTGTACGTTTCTCACTTTAATGTTAACACGTAGCAATAGGAAGAAAAAAAAGAAGCCACAGTGCGTTTAAGTCACGTCCTGCTCTCCCTTTCTGTCTTCTCAAACCCTGATAACAAACACACTCAGCAGAGTCACAACAGAGTCTATACACCGCGACATGGGGTGAGAGCACAATCTGTTGGACACATTTGAGTAGTACAGCCCGGTGACGGTTTGGAATAATACTGAGAATACTGACTACATGTACTCATTAGTTAAGTATATGTGTATAATCCATACCATACTGATGGATTTGCAATGTGCACACCGTCTGTGCCCCTGGCTTAAGGCTCCAGGTTTTTAAATGACCTCTTCACCTTATTTTACCCAATGATTACGCACAGAGCTCATAAATGCCATGTGGGTCCATTTTAATGATGTATTAAATGACTGCGTATTTCCATAGGGATTAACTACAATACTTATAGTTTCAACCCAATGTAAGTACAAAATAGGTACGAAAAACAAAGTCTCACCATACAGATTGGAGTGTCTAATATTTCTTTGTCTAAACCTTCGCAGGAGAACAACTAAGCATATTTCCCAACATATTAAACCATAACGCTAACAGGAACTTAATGTAAAAGATGGGTCTGTTAACCCAGTTTCCCATGTCAGGTATTTCTTTTCTCGCAAGTGAGAGCTGAGCAGGTCCAAAGAAAGAATGTTATTTGATGCAGTGACAACATCAAAATAGTAGAGAACATTTTTGCCGACAGCATGTCTACCGTGGTGTTTTGCTACTTTCAGATCTCATGACAGCTCCACCACAGTCCAATGTGACCGAGGAGGGTGTGATCACATCAGCAGACAGCGGCCTCCCCACATCACCGACCACTGTGAGGCCAAATATTGATGGCAATGTGACTTGGACCATGACTATGAGCACTGATGTAACAGATGATGATCCCAGCTCTAGAAATGTCACAGATGGAGCGAATATGACCCATTTCACAGATTACACACATATCAGTGTCACATCATCCCCTGTCACACACACTGACAGCTATCACTTTAACAGCTCCACTGATCAGGAGATTCACAGCACTCACAATCCAAACACATCCACTTTTTCTGACCAATCAGAGCCCAGCAATCCAACCACAACTTTAAGTAATGGTAATAAGGTGTTCAGATCAACACAGGAGACGAAGAATGAGTCCATGGGAGGCAATCCTGTTGCCACGCCAACTCCGAACACTGGAAATACAACGGTAGTCATTGAGGATGGAGGTAATAATTACTTTGTGTATTACAGTTTATTGATTTTGGAAAATAGTTATTTTGCTCTCTTTCTCGAATTTAAAATGAACATATCAAGGTAAACCATGCGTCCTTTATCTAACATACAACAAATACAGTTTAAATAAAAACTAAATTAAATAATTGATAATGCTAAATATGCAGTTTTTGTCTGGCACTGAGAAGTGAAGTGAGCTACAGCAGTGTTGGAAAGTTAAAAATAGAAATGGTTTAAAAGCAGCATATGAATACAGACCCAAGACCTGAATGCTCCATAGGCAAGACCTACTTATAAACCTTCATATGAAGAACTTTTGCAGTTTCTTTGCCTTCAGCGTCTGAATTCTTATCACATGCTGAGGCTCTGCAGATACCAGTTTTCTCTGCCTAGGGCCAGATGCCCTCACAGGGTAGAAATGTCATTAAAAAGGGGAGTCAACTTCTTAATGCGGACAGCTCAGGGGGGGGACAGCAAAACACACTTTTCTGCCTAAGGCACAATGTGTTTTTGTGCTGGACATCTATTATCAATATATTGATACTAAATGTTGCTGTTCTCCTTAATGACACTTTTTCACTTGCTTCTCAGATTTTGGAGGTTTACAGAGTGATTTGTTGTTGGCGCTGATCATTGTTCCAATCCTACTACTGATCGTTTTGGCTGGCTTTCTCTACAGGAGAAAAATTAAAAGGGAAAGGTAAAACTTTAATTATCTATCCATGCAACCATCGTTTGCACCTGCGACCGAGTACAACTGATATCTCTCTCTTACAGGCACACTTTATCCATCATATCTGCATGCTTTTTAGATACAGCTACCAATCTTTGCCATTGCAACCAGTCAACATGGGCTCTCTCTCTCTCTCTGTCTCTCTGTCTCTCTGTAGGATGGATCTACCGCCTCCGTTCAAACCGCCTCCTCCTCCGATCAAGTATACAGCTGCAAGACGTCGTGATATTTACACAGAGCCCTTTCCCACTTCAAGGTGTAACTCTGTGATAGAACCTAAAGACATGAAACAAATGTTCATAAATATTTAATGCCTACTATATAGCGTCATGAATGTGTATAGTTTGCAAACTGTAATTGCTGGGATATAGTGAAACATCTGATTGTCACATGCAAAAAATTAAAATGTCGGTGTAATGTAAGTTTAGGTCAGTAATATCAAACTGATGTTACAATACATTTGCAGGCAATTGTACAAACAAGGGCGGTGTTTTTATGTAGGCTGTGTTCTTTGTTATTGTATATAAATTAATTAAATAATCTAATATTGTCAAAGAAAAGAAAAGCAGGATTTTTGTACGTTAATTGACTTTAAGCTATTTCTGGTTATTAACATTTCACTATTTGCAATAACACTGTATATATTCACTGTTACGTTCTAATAAAGTCACATTTACTGTATTTTATGTAGCCTTGAGTTTGTATTGAACCAAAACTGTCTGAACTATATTTGTACTGTTCTCATTTTCAACGTGTGGATATTGAAACTTAACCGCCAGCTAAACTCTCCGCAGCATCATTCCTCCAAGTAACAGGCAGGTGTTGTATTTGGCAGGGATTTTAATGGTAAGAAGTGTGAAACTGAAACCAAATACATTTCTCCATAAGTACACATAAAACAATGATATGTTCTTAACATTTACAGAATAAATGTACTTTTTACAAGAAGAGGTTATTGCAGGTAAATATGCGATGCAACATTACACAGCATTACGTAACACACTATAACACAGCAACAAGTTCTTACAAAAATTATAATTATCCTTACTACAAAATTATATTACCACAAATAATATCAAATACTTGTAGCTAAGATAATAATTAGTAACTTGACTTACTGATAATGACACGTTTAGGGCTTAGAACGAAAGATGGATGGGGATTCTGGAGCGAGTGCTCCCATGACATGCTTATTGCATTAGTGTCCATGTGTAAAAAGACTTCCTGGAACTTAAGGAAGTGGTCATAGCCACAAAGGAAGTGCCATCTCTTTCAAAGTACATTTCAAAATAAAAGCTGCCTTCTAACTGCTAATACATTCCTATTTGTGTTCCATGACACTCCCCGTCTGGTGTCATTAATGATGCCACATTTAGCTACTTCCTCTCTTCTCTTTCCTGTTACTCCCCAGAAGCCAGGAGAAGCACAAGGTCCGAGATAGGCCTTGTATTTTTTAGGTTGGTGAGAAGACACTTTTAATGATTATATGCTCTGCTTTTTTTATCTCAGCAATAGTGGGAACTGTTGGGCAGATATGCCTTCCCCTGCAGCTGGGGTTGTCTGATTGTTTGCTGAAACCTTGTGCAATGTGACAGAGACGAGCTGTGCTCTTTATTAGAGAACTCCAAGATGAGAACCGTTCAAAACGTTTTGTGCCAAGCTCCTTTACTGAGGCTTTGGTGGAACAAGCCGTAACTATTGGACGGATCTCTACATCTGAATCTGGATCGACCACTTCGAACAGATGTAGAGTTCTCAGGCTCCAGGAGAAACGATGGTCCAGACAGCTATTTGACACTTTGCAGTTGACCTGCAGAAACAGACCGTGTCCCATGATCTGCAGGATTGTTGTCAGTGGCAACGTCAGTGGAAATGCTGAAGGCTCTGGGTGTTGAGGGACTGTCATGGTTGACACGTCTCATCAACGTTGCGTGGAAGTCGGAAACAGTACCGAAGGAGTGGCAGACCGGGGTGGTGGTTCCCCTTTTTAAAAAGGGGGATCAGAGGGTGTGTGCCAATTACAGAGGCATCACACTACTCAGCCTCCCCGGGAAAGTTTACTCTAAGGTACTCGAAGGGAGGGTCAGGCCGATTGTCGAACCTCAGATTGAGGAGGAACAATGCGGATTCCGTCCTGGTCGTGGAACGACGGATCAGCTTTTTACTCTCGCAAGGGTCCTGGAGGGGGCCTGGGAGTACGCTTATCCGGTCTACATGTGTTTTGTAGACTTGGAGAAGGCGTATGACCGGGTTCCCAGGGAGTTACTGTGGGAGGTGCTGCGGGAGTATGGGGTGAGGGGGTCTCTACTCAGGGCCCTCCAATCTCTGTACTCCCAAAGCGAGAGCTGTGTCCGGGTCCTCGGCAGTAAGTCGGACCCATTTCAGGTGAGGGTTGGCCTCCGTCAAGGCTGCGCTTTATCACCAATCGTGTTTTTAATATACATGGATCGGATTTCGAGGCGTAGTCTAGGGCGACCGTGGCTGCGAGGGAGTGCGGTCGTCTTTCAACCAGAAGGTTGTGGGTTCGATCCCAGCCCATGCAGTCAACATGTCGATGTATCCTTGGGCAAGATACTTAACCCTGAGTTGCTCCCGATGGCATGGCCAACGGTGTGTGAATGTGTGTGAATGTTAGGTCCTAGAGTAAGGTACACTGCTCTGTATGAATGGGTGAATGACATGTAGTATGTAAAGCACTTTGAGGGGTCTTAAAGACTGGATAAAGCGCTATATAAGTACATTCCATTTAGTCGTGGGGGAGGGGGTCTGCAGTTCGGTGGACTAAGGATTGCACCACTGCTTTTTGCAGATGATGTGGTTCTGATGGCTTCATCGGTCTGCGACCTTCAGCACTCACTGGATCGGTTCGCAACCGAGTGTGAAGCGGCTGGGATGAGGATAAGCACCTCCAAATCTGAGGCCATGGTTCTCAGCAGGAAACCGATGGACTGTCCACTCCAAGTAGGGAATGAGTCCTTACCCCCAGTGAAGGAGTTCATGTATCTCGGGGTCTTGTTCTCGAGTGAGGGAACAATGGAGCGTGAGATGGGTCGGAGAATCGGAGCAGCGGGAGCGGTACTGCAGTCGCTTTACCGCACCGTTGTGACGAAAAGGGAGCTGAGCCAGAAGGCAAAGCTCTCTGTCTACCGGGCCATTTTCATCCTACCCTCACCTATGGTCATGAAGGAAGGGGTCATGACCGAAAGAACGAGATCGCGGGTACAAGCGGCCGAGATGGGTTTTCTCCGCAGGGTGGCTGGTGTCTCCCTTAGGGATAAGGTGAGAAGTTTGGTCATCCGGGAGGGACTCGGAGTTTGACCGCTCCTCCTTGGCGTCGAAAGGAGCCAGTTGAGGTGGTTCGGGCACCTAGTTAGGATGCCACCTGGGCGCCTCCCTAGGGAGGTGTTCCAGGCACGTCCAGCTGGGAAGAGACCAAGGGGTAGACCTAGGACCAGGTGGAGGGATTATATCTCTCCGCTGGCCTGGGAGCGCCTTGGGATCCCCCAGTCAGAGCTGGTTGATGTGGCCAGGGAAAAAAAGTTTGGGGCTGTCTGCTGGAACTGCTACCTCCGCGACCCGACCACGGATAAGCGGGAGAAGATGGATGGATGGATGGCGTGCCTTAGTAGCTGCTATGCTAACACTTGTTGCTGTTGAAGAGCGTGAGGATTTAGCAAGGCTAGCGGATTTACTACTGTGGGATACATGAGAATGTGTTTAAAGACTTTCCTTGTCTGATGTTGATGTCAACTCATCCTCCATCATATTGAATTACAATAACTTGTTGGAAGCATGTGTCTGGGCTGTATGACCTTGGATATGCAGCAAGCAGAGCATCATACTGACATAAATCCACATCTAGATCCAGTTTTTCTGTAATGTAGGTATCATTTCACTGTACTGTTCTCGTTTTCAACGTGTGGATATTGAAACTTAACAGCCAGCTAAACTCTCCTCAGCATCATTCCTCCAAGTAACAGGCAGGTGTTGTATTTGGCAGGGATTTAAATGGTAAGAAGTGTGCAACTGAAACAAAATACATTTCTCCATAAGTAATCATAAAAGAATGATATGTTCTTAACATTTACAGAATAAATGTACTTTTTTACAAGAACAGGTTATTGCAGGTAAATATGCGATGCAACATTACACAGCATTACGTAACACACTATAACACAGCAACAAGTTCTTACAAAAATTATAATTATCCTTACTACAAGATTATATTACCACAAATAATATCAAGCACTTGTAGCTAAGATAATAATTAGTAACTTGACTTACTGATAATGACACGTTTAGGGCTTAGAACGAAGGATGGATGGGGATTCTGGAGCGAGTGCTCCCATGACATGCTTATTGCATTAGTGTCCATGTGTAAAAATACTTCCTGGAACTTAAGGAAGTGGTCATAGCCACAAAGGAAGTGCCATCTCTTTCAAAGTAAATTTCAAAATAAAAGCTGCCTTCTAACTGCTAATACATTCCTATTTGTGGTCCATGACAATATTACTGATGGACTTTAAAGAGGCCCTAATTTAGCCTTTTCTCTTTCATGTAGTATGTTATATAGCTTTTTGTTCATTTCAATGGTCAGCAAAGGCTAAAATCCCAAAGTTCAAGACGGAGGGAGTTTCTCTCCCACACACTCAGACCCCCCCCCCCCCCCCGTCCTGAAACGCATTAAAGCATTTAATGCTTTAATACAACAGAGCCGGCCAGCTAACCAATCAGAGCAGACTGGACTCTGGTTTCAGACAGAGGGTGAAAAGAGGTGCTGCAGCACAGGCAGTAAAATAGAGAGCTTTTTGAACATTAAAGCGTGTCATCATATCACAGTAGAGGCACTCAATACAAATATGAAACTGAGTATGAGCATTAAAGGGGCCCTTTAAAGCAAAGTAGTATTAGTAGTAGTTGAAATGAGTTATGTCAATAAGCTGTTTGCTGTGGGATGGAGGGTTTGTTGCCCAGTAGCCCAATGATTTCCTCCTATGTAGTTCTTTATTGCTGATTGACTGACAATATCAAAGAGTCAAGACCCTGTTGTCTACGTGTGACACTTGAGTTTACAAAGTGGGGCTTAAACCACAAACCACATGGGCTAAATGGCTAACACGAAGAAAAACCACTGGTTAGCATTATACACAAAAAGGAAGTGATATAGCTTCTCATATTTCTGATTATATAAAACAGGTTTTATTCCTGCGTGTTGATCATGTCTTTAATCATTGAAATTTAGTTTTTCCTTTTCAGGTCAAACTAAGAGGACCCTGCTAAATTGGGTTGGTCAGTAAAACAATATTTCACACACACACACACACACACACACACACACACACACACACACACACACACACACACACACACACACACACACACACACACACACACACACACACACACACACACACACACACACACACACACACACACACACACACACACACACACACACACACACACACACACACACACACACACACACACACACACACACACACACACACACACACACACACACACACACACACACACACACACACACACACACACACACACACACACACACACACGGCTGTGCTGAGAACACTTTCATTCCTGCTTTTTTTTCAGATGTTCCTACCACAGTAGCAAAACCACAATGTTCTTCGCACGCAAGCTGTAGCTACATTCTTAATACTGAAGGCCCGTGCACATTAACAATAATTATTACATAAACGCTTTTTTTAAACTACCCAAGCCAAATCTACATGTGTGCCTGTTATTCATGGCCCTGTGCGCACACTATTTGCGAACTAGGAACAAAGTTAAAAAGTGTAGCGGTTTATTAACAGCTCAAGACTTAATGTTAAGTTCAGTGAGGTGTGGCGAAAACTAGGGATGGAGTTTTTTTGTATTTTGTATTTATTTATTAGATTTAATGACATTAGAACATAAGTAAAGTACATATGTGTCTGTCTTTTAAAAAAGGTGCATTGTTTTTCTTTGACTCGTTTGTTTGTGTGCAGACAGTTTCCTATTAGATTAAAAGTATTGAAGTCTTAACAGATATTTATAAACCATTAATGTGGCAATCTATTTGAGATCCTAATGTACCTCACAATGGGATTGAGACTGGGTGCCTCAGAATGAGGTTACGTTGCTTCCTGTTTGTAACTGAAGAGCAGTTTTCAAAGCACTGTGTCAAAAGAGAGGTAACTGAGGCAAAGTATAAATAGACGACAGGCACACCTCACTCTCTTAACACGGTGATGAGACTTAGACTCAGATACGTCGTTTCAGACAAACAATCCGTTTCGTTTGAGACGGCTGGAATATGGCAGGTACGATCAAAACTATCTTTTTTTATAAGATTCAGATTTATAAACTTGTATCTAATATTCCTACATTGTACATGTGCTGATATTGTACTGTATCCTTTAGTGTGTTTCGGCTTTCACCACAAAAACAGGAAAAGCCTAATCATTTCTAAAGCGTATTTCACAGACTTTGGAGTTACTTGTGTATGTTCGGTTAAATGCTCTGTTTATTGACTCTTAGTATACACACATGTCAAAGTAAGCACATTGATCAAACCATGTGCAGCATACTTAATCATTTTAAAGCTTGTGAACTGCAGTATTTATAAATATTATGATATAAAGATTAGATATTATTAACAATAATAAAATACGTATTATATACGTTTCTCATATTTGAGAGTATTGTTTTCCTAAAATTGGTAATAACAATTTAGCTTGTGTGATATCTTTTTTAAAGCCGTCTTCAAAATGTCTCATATGCAGTAGCACCCTGTAGACACATTTAAAGATAAAGTCTTTTAAATGAACAATAGCTTCTTTGTGTCTATGGTTTTTACACCTTAAAAGGTCAGGGATGGGATTTCCCAGTTTCTGTGAAGTATTTGATTACATCTGTGCTTCTGATCACAAATAATGACGCAAATTTGACGTTTTTTTCTTTTCTGTTTATCATTGAGACATACTGAAGGAAATTCTAAACAGTTGTTAGCAGATAAAACATTAAGGAGCATTAGTTTCACACACTGACTTCAAAAGCAGAGTTTAAGATGTTGATAGTGGTTTGTATTGTCTTTTAGCAGTTGAAGTGGCGGCTCTGGTGCTGTTATCTCTGGCCTTGTTGATCTCTGTTTGTCTCAATGTCTTCTTCTGGATCAGGCAAAGATCCACTTTGTGCAAAGGTATGGTTGCATTTTTAAAAATTATTAAATTGCTTTGTTAGCGTTTACCATAACTGTAAACCTCTCTCTGCTTTTAAAAGAACAGGGCCTTTATAAATGTATAATTATTGTGTTCCAACAGACACGGACGAGTGCTGCTTCAGAAATATGAATACAGGAGCAAGGTATGCGTTGGCTTGTGTGCATGTTAGCCCTTTATAAGTGCAATACAATGAGAAATAATATATAAAAAGGGAATCAATTATTTGCTATACATCTACAAATAACCTCTTATTAAAGAAATAACCTGTGATATGTTGTTGAAGCCCCTCACAGGATGAAGGGCATTATTTTCATGAACACAATAGCGAAGAGCTGCAGGAAAATCCAATCTACGGCAACATCAGCTCAGACAGAGGAGGTGAGAGCAAAGCCAGACATCATTTTGTATATAACAATATAAATAATAACATTAGTCTCTGAATGACAAGCATGACACAATATATATCTTCGTCTGTGGTACTTTGTTTGATTACACAATTCATTTCTGTTAGAATCACCTTTATGACTATTTCCTTTTCCTGTACTTGTAGGCAGTATATTTTAGCAAATGCCACGTTATCAAATGTAAGATTATATCAGCGTGTATCATAACAAGTTGAAAGTTCAGTTGGATCAATATCATGCCGAGCAAACTTAAGATATGTACAAGTCAATGCCGCCAAAAAAAATATTTCCTTTTCAACCACAGTTCAAAATAGTTCGATTTCCAATATGTTGTAATTGATTCTAGGACCTTCTCTTTTCTATTTAACGTGACTCCATATGTGTGCTCATAACGTATACAAGCCCAATGACCAATTCATGTGTTCAGATTCTGTCGACGTTTGCTATGAGACGATGACCATGGAACACGCAACAGATCGCATGAAGGTAATTAAAAAATGTGACAGAATAACTGCAAAAAAAAGAAATATTTTGAACGTGCTTTTGTGAGCTGAGGTGCAAAATTCAGTTTTCACCCCGTCGATGTTATTTATTTGCACGGGTTATTCACACTCGTACATATGATATCGTGTGGATTTCATGCTAGGATAGTGACATCTTTAAACCTCTCTTAAGCTTTCCACCTGCAACACGCATGATCAAATGTGAATGTATCAGGTACTAATGTTGCCTAATAATATTCTAAACCGCTTTATTCGCTTTTTATTTTGTTATTATTTAATCTATGTATGAATGCTGCGTGTCTTTGCTGTATGTTGTCTATTCTGAATGTATTGATGGCACCCTAAAAAAGGAGTAGCTTTACTCTTTTCGTTGTACTTCTACAATGAATATAAATGCGTCTAAAATGTTTATTTGTATATTGGTGCAACTATAAATACATATATAACAGCATTGTATTTGAAAAAAAACATGCAGACCTGTTTAAACCCATGCCGACATATTTGCTTTCAAAGCGGAAGGCAGCTAAACACTTTGAAGTTGTGGTCAATTTAACTCTGAACCAATGCACACCATAAGGCATTTAGTGTTCTAAAAATAAACTAGGCTTACAGAAATACATGAGAGTTAACAACCACAAGACCTAGAAGATCACACCGGTGTTTACTGCTGATGCTTTTTTTGGTTATCTACGCAAACAGTATTTTACTAACCAATGTTTTCTCTACTGTCTGAAACCAGTCCATAGCGCCTGACCTGAATTATGCCTCATTGGATCTTAAGTTGGTAAAGAAACGCATGAAGAAGAATCGCCATCAGCAAGGCCCCGCCCAGAGAAGAAGCAAAGTTCCAGAGGAGCTCCCGGGCCACCTCACACCCACCCTAAATACTTTCTTAGAGGCGGAAGCAGACATGGATGCTCACCTTCCTTCCAGAAACACCAGCACCATGGTTTCACACAGCAGCATCTACCTGAACAGTCAACAGATAGCCCAGGAGACAGAGGAGCTGGAGAGGGACAGGGGTGTAAACATGGAGAGGGAGATCGTGGGTTGGGGGGGAATAAGAAAGGGGCAAAGTAGAGAGTGGAAAGGAGAGCAATGCAATGCTAATGGGGTTGTATGCACACAGCTTTCAGAAGGAGAGGCTATTCCGAACAGCAGCTTTAGCCATGAGAGTGAGCATCAAGATTAAGATTCAAGTGTTTGAGCTACCTAAGAAAAGCTAACTGTCCATTATTGTGTCTGAAAGAATGAATGAATGTTACCTTCAATATTTAACAAGCTTTTTTGCGCAATTTCCGCTTTGATGTAAATACATTTGAACTCTCCAGATTGAGCAACAGAGGAAGGTGTATCTCTGTGCTGCGGAGGTAAAAAAACTGAGAATAAAGAAAGAAATGAAACTCGGTGTGTGACATTTAGAGGTCAAGGACCCAGTGGAAAATGTATGTTTTGAAAGACAAGGAAGACATCACATCATCACAGGACATGGAATATGTCTTTCACTGTTTTGATGTCTCATAGCAGATGTCTCAGAAAGGTGTGAAGGAAAAACAGTCTAACATTTGTTTTCCACACTGTAGGCGATATAACAATATACTCGCCTATGCACACGTGAATCAGCTTTTCAGTTAATTACCATGGATGATACAAATGAACATGAAGATTTGATTAAAGGTTGGAAAGTAAAAAGCGGAAGGCTATAAGTGAGATATTAATAATGTGATTGTATTTTCCCTGTGGGCATATTGTAGGAAATGTCACCCACAGAAGATTTTCCACGTCAAAGTTACCATTACGGTCATTACTTTTAAGATTGATTGCACTCAAGAGCTAATGCGCCATCTGCTTAAATGATTATTTCCCTCTCTTGGCAAGGATAATTTACTGCACTGCTTCCTGCTGAGGGAGCTGAGCTCTGAAGTGAACTCAGCAGTTAGAGGTCCGCAGTATACTAACTGTTGGATGACAGCTTTTCAATAACTCACCACGGCCTCCTACACCTCTATAGATTCATTGTTGGCTTCATTATTGCTGACAAAGCAGCATAAAAAGTGAAATAGCAAAGCATTATTCATATCTGCCTAAAAGTGTGTCAAATACTTGACTTATGCTTCCGTAGAGACTAGCACTTTACTTTTGCTTCAATAAAGTTTTAATTAGCTGAGTTTTTTGTCATAAGTAAATTAATATCAGCTACATTTTGAAACATAAGGACTATAGTCTGATTTAAACAGTCGCCAAGAATCCTTTTACATTATTGCATCAGTCTATATAGCATTCTCTTAATGCACAGAAAACAAATGACAGGATATGAGGGGGGTGGGTGACATGTGATAAGAGTCCCATGGCTGACATGAGACATAACTGTAACACCTGTCAGATCACACCAAAAAGTAATGGAAAAGGGACTAACATTGAGTCACCAGTGTGTTTTTGATCTGCCACCCTATGGTTAACAAGACTAACTACATGCTTAATTAATTAGAAAAGGTCATATTGGTCATGATTGATTACGGGAAGATTCCCATCATTTTTCAAAAGCATTAAAGCCTTATGCTTTAGGATCCAACCATCTCCTTCCAATATGGGCTTGCACACCAGAAATAAAAACAAATGTCATATTGTGTGTGAGGTCTGAAGGCCTTAGTGCAGCGGTGTCAAACTCAAGGCCCGGGGGCCTAATCCGGCCCGCGACCTCATGTTATGTGGCCCGCAAGAGCTTGCAAAGAATATTATATACAATACAATATTTGCTTTCAATTATTTGCCCTAGACTTCTGCTTTCAGACGTATAGTTATTTATGAAGTTATTACCAGAACTAATAATAATCCAACGCAGAGCCAATAATGTAAAATAATACATTATTTAATATATATTATATATTTATATATATATTTATATAGAAAATCCAAGAGTGTGCAAAGCTGTCCTCAAGGCAAAATTGGGCTAATTTGAAGAATCTAAAATATAAATAATATTCTGGATTTTGTAACACTTTTTTGTTTACTAGGTGAATCCATGTGTTATTTCATAGTTTTGATGTCTTTAGTAATAATCTACAATGTAGAAAATTATTAAATAAATAAAAACCTTTGAATGAGATGGTGTGTCCAAACTTTTGACTGCACTGTATATTTAAATAGTTACAACCGGCCCTTTGAATGTGACCATATTGCTAATGTGGCCCGCGATGAAATTGAGTTTGACACCCCTGCCTTAGTGCAAGAAATCATCTGTTTGAAAGCCACTGATTACAATTACAAACAATACTAGCTTCTGTTCTGCCTATATGAGGCAGATTATATGATGATGTTCGAATTTGCAAAGAGTAGCATGGGAAGAAAATCAATTGTTTTAAGTGTAAATAAACAATATATGCGTATAAATGAAGACTTATTACGTTCAAACCCATGTATGAAGTGCATTTTTAAAAGCAGTACTTTGAAGAAAAACATCTTCATTTCAGTAGGCCTTGTACTTTGGGATATTGATCACTTACCTGTTCAGGTTGCATTCATGGCTCATTCTCCAGGAAGACGTTTAGTTAGCTCTTTAGCTTTGTGACTGTGACGACAGTAGGCTATACAGCAACAAGCAGCTGCCATGCTGTTAAATTCAATAAAAACAATGTTTCGATGGTTAGCATTCAATTAGTTTGTTGAATTTTTACGGTCCAATAATTGTAATTACTGATAATTAAACATTTGACAGATAAGGCACCCCTCAGAAGTCGTGGATGTCATGATGCTAATGGCACTTAATTGCCGGTGTGCTAGTTTTGTAAAAGGGTGAGACCTGTAACAATTCTCACATTGTTTAATAGCAATTAAACAAACATTTGGGCTTCTTACTATAAAGACAATTAAGAAAAATAACAAAAACATTCATATCTTACAATTAGGTGCAAGTTACTATGTTTGTTTGTCTGGCTGTTTGAGTACAGACTTCGAAAACTGTAACTAATCAAAATAGCATGACTTGTTTTCCTCTTGCTTTCAAACGACCGGAAATGGAACAGAGTGAGGCGTCTTTCAGGGCGGAGACGATCCTTTTTTCAAACATGGCAGCTCGCATGTGAATGTCATGCCATCTTAATATATTCCCTGAATCGGTTCATGTTTGGCTACGATAAGTGTTGCGTTGGTGCTGACATCTTGCGGGATTGTGATATATTCACCGGAGAGACCTAAGGCTTGGAGAAAACCATAATAACCTTGTTGATTCCTTAACGGACCAGCTCTGGATGTTAGCATTTTAGCTAACCAGCAGTCAACTTAAGACGTGATCACGATGGAGCCTGAAAATCAACTAAGAAATGTAATTAACATGTATATGCAATGTCAGCTACACAATGGAAAGTCAACAGTTTTGATGGTAATTTGGGTTGGTTGTGTTTCTTGCAGCTGAGGGACTTCCTTTTGGTCTACAACCGAATGACTGAAGTCTGTTTCCAGAGATGCAGCAGCAACTTCAACTACAGAAGCCTGACAATGGACGAGGTGAGATACATTCACCCATTGCATTTAATTTAACTGATATGTTTCTACATATAACCTTACTAAACGTGACTTAAAGTACGTAGCCTGAATACCTGTGCATTACACCCATACAATGCAACTGTATGTCAGTGGTAATTATGAAGAAAAGCATGAGCATTCATAAGCTGCTGTAAAAACAGACTCATTCTTCAGGATCTCTACATTAAGCCAAAAGAGCAGCAGTTAAGGGGACGTATCATCACGTGATAGGCTTTATGATCTGGCTAGAAGTCATCCTTTTTAATTCATCCCTAACTAAGACTTGTATGAGTTTCAGGTCAGGTCTCTGTGAAGGTCATTGACTTGACATCAGAGTCATTGTCATATTGAAAAAGGTCTCCACCAAACCGCTGCTATAAAGGTGTTAGCATCCTGTTGTCTCAAATTCTTTACTGTAGTTTTTGTGGTTAATATGGCTGTCTTTGGCTCTTTTATTGCTGTAACAAAGGCAAAAAGGTATTCTGATCCTGATTTTAATATTCACATGGATTGAAAAAAAAGTATGTTTTACTCCCCCGTTCCGCATTCTTTAGATTAATATTGTATCAACAGCACTTTTCAAACCGTTTTGTTACAAATGACTTTCTGTTGTTTTCACCTCTTATGGCTGTTGTCTGTCTAGGAGCGGTGTGTGGACAGCTGTGCGGGGAAGCTGATTCGCTCCAACCACCGTCTGATGGGCTCCTATGTGCAGCTGATGCCTAAGATGATGCAGCGCCGGGTGGATGAGATGGAGAGCAAGGCGGCAGAAAGTGCCAAGGCTGCAGAGGCCGCTGCTTCTGCAAATGTTGAGCCAGCTGTCACAGAGGCCTCTGCAGCATCTCAAACCCCCATCACCTTATCTCCACCCCCAGAAGTACCCTCACTGTTGGATCAACCTTTTACCTCAATGACGATCAATGACGTCGGAACCGAGGCCCAAAGCTCAGTCTTAAAGCCAGCAGGATTGGATATCCAAAATGACTTTGACACTGCCTTTCCAAAATCTACAACGTCAACAGATGTCAGATTATCAGCTGCCTCACCATTCACACCTCTGGTTGAGACAGTGAGTCTACCAGGGCCCAATGAAGCTGGCAATGGACCGTCTTACACAGCAAGCTTTCACCCGCCACCAATAGCTGGTCCCCACTTTGAGTCTGAGATCTCAGCGCCTGTGTTTATGCCATCTAAACCAATATCCTTATCAGAAGATGTTCCCATACCAACTGTAGCTGCTCCTACAGTCTCTAGATATATTGAGAGCCTGTCAGGCCAAGAGAAACCCCCATTGGTTCCCCCACCTTCGGACCCTTAATGATGGTCAATCTGGGTCTGAATCAGGTCTCACTGTTAGCAACATGACTACCATGATGAGTAACTCTCACTGGCAGTACATGTGATATTCCCCATATTGCTGAAAAGAATAGTTTATTAATAACATAAATTATTAACTAAATCAGAAATGGTTATACATTATATCGTGATGGCATATACCATTGTCTGGCTACAGTCATGCTTTTCATTGTTCATTCTGTAAATTAAAAGTATGTTGCTTTTGCTTGACAACATTAGCAGCTTAAAGACCTCACACGAATTGAGCAGGAGTCGTTATGTTTAGATTTTTTTTAAACTTAAAAAAAACATTGTTAGCTCAACTGCCCTGCAATCCACCAGGAGAGAAATGTAAACCCGTATGGAGAGAAAAACATATTCAAGCATGTCCCTCATGATTATTTAAATATATACAAATATGCAGATATTATAAATCCTTGGTGTATGTGCTTTTATGGTAAAGAAAGAAAGGAGGTTGTTATAGCAGCAGTACATGAGTGTAGGTGTGTGCAAGACAGTTAAGTGAATCATATTCAGTCATGAACATTTGTTTTGAAAGGTTACAGTAAATGCAGAAATAAGATTTAACAATAAAAAATAACAGTCATTCAGTTTTTCTTGATGTTACATTTTCTTTTGGGAACCTTTTTCATTTGTTGTTTGACAAAATGAAATGCCCTCATGCTGCCAGATGCTCAAACTCAGCAGTGGTTTGGGCGTATTCCACTCACTTTCACTTGTGGGTGTAAATTCAGTTCATGACTTTCATCACCTTCTCCTCCCATCATTTCCTGTATTTGCACCAAACACGCTGCTGTCTATAATCCAGCAGCAAAGCCATGATAAGCAATCATAAACACAAGGTAGTGAAGTTCTTCAGTGTAACAGTCAGATGGGATGTTAAAGGATGCTAGAATCAATGATAAAGATATGAAAGGGGTTCATTAAAACTTATTTTCCAGGTTGGAGAATGTTGTCATGCAATAGTCCAAAATAATTAAAAAATGTGTTATTAACATCTTTCTATTGCAACAATAGGCAAACATAACTTATGTACAACCTATAAACATGTCCTGATAAGTTTGGCTAATTGTATTTTTTCCTTTGTTGATGTAATAAAAAATGTCAGGTGATATATTGTTTTGATTTTCTACTCTCAAGCTTTGGTATTGGCCTTAAAAATCCACTTCCTGTCAGTCTCCATTTAACAGGCCTTTTTTATAGAAGATAGCCTGACTTGTCATAGTAGGATGAGTACATGTTTTAAGTAACATTTAACTTTTGCACTGTTCTATTCAAGTGTGACGATAAGTCCTGACAACAGCGAGCCAGCATGCACAAACCAGCACTCTGAGACTAAAGCGGCTAAATAGCATTCAGATGAAATCATTCGTTACATGATTTACACTCCTCTCATTCCTGCTGTGACAGTTCAGAATGGCTTCTGTAAACTCTTATTACAATCACTACTGAAAAACATCAAGGCAGACTTTCTTATGACAGATTGATAGTATCAGTATATATGTTGGCCAACAAGTTGCAAGAAACCTAGGAAATGTTTACAGTAAATTAGACACAGGCTCATCATTACGTGATAGCCACAAGAGAGCACTGACGCATGTGTAAGAAATCACGAGAACCAGTTATCCTTCATTGGTTCCAAAGCAGGGACATATGGGAAATCTACATTATTAGAACAACAAAAAGAAGCAGTGTTATTTCGCAGCAACGTTTTTTTCTGTTGTTATCTGTTGTAAATGATTAGTAAGACCAGCATTTAACTACTGTGAATAGTACTTCTGCTATAAATAATAATAAAACAATAAATAAATAAAAAATAAAAATAAAATGCTAACGTTTAAACAAAATAAAAACATAAATACATTGTCTCTTTCAGAAATCTACTATTGGCTCTATCTCAAATGATTGGTGAGTTTAAGTACATTTACTCAAGTACTGTACTTAAGTACAATTTTGAGATACTTGTACTTTACTTGAGTATTTCCATTGTTTGCTACATTGTACTTCTACTCCACTACAACTCAGAGGTCAATCGTGTACTTTTACTCCACTACATTTATTTAATACCTTTAGTTACTTTTCAGATTTGTATTCATAATGTGAAATATAATCAACACTGAAATAAGACTTTAGTTACACCTGGAGTAAATTCACATGTCAACCTGCAGGACCAAAGTTAGTACGTGTGCATAATAAGTACTTTTAATGCTAATACTTTTTTACTCGAGTGACATTTTGAATGGAGGACTTTTACTTGTAAAAGAGTATTCCTACACTACTTTTACTTAAGTACAATATCTGAGTACTTCTCCCAACTGTGAGGAAACGAATATTCAATCAATAATAATACATAATACCTGTGGATTGTATGTGTGTCTTCAAGAGGTTTGTTTTTCATATTCAAGCATTTGGAAAATATGTTATTCATGTATGAAATGAAAAAATGAAAGAATAAATGAATGTGTAATAGGCCTACATGTCCTAAAGCGGGTCTACTTCCTTTCATTTCATATTCTGTTCTTATATCGTATTATATTTACATGTATATAGACTTATTTTTTATTTTATCTTGCATTTACCGGAGGAGATCAGGTCAGAATAATGTAATTGCCGTTTCTACACTGTAGCTTATGTGCATATGACAATAAAACTTTTGAAATTGAATTTGAACATCCCTAGGTATGTTCGCCCTCGTGCTGTTATGCAGCATCCGCGCATAGCCTCCAGCAGGGGGCGCTGCCTGGTCGCTCTCCTGGGACAGGCTGCCAGTAGCAGGGCTGACTCCTCACCAGTGGTCGCATATACTCCGAGGAGCGGGGCGTGGACTCAGACAAACTATTCTCTGCTCTTAAATTTGAGGAGACGACCGACTTTCGGAAAAATAAAAGAAACTGACAAGAAATCGATCGATTCGCAGCCGGTAAGAGTTTTAACTAAGTTAACGGATGCGCTTTGTTTCCATTGTGTGTGAGGAAGTTGTGTAGTGGATGTCCAACTTCACTTTTGACTTTTTAACAATAGATTTCAAAAGTGATCCCAAAGGCCAGCCCATCCGATTTCCACGGAGAAAGATAGAGCAAAGGGGAAATGTAGGAATGTGCTGCTATTTCAGGATTTGACTTTATCCTTTCACATCTGGTTGGATGTTTATGTTTCTCTGTGCATCAGATAGTCAGTGTTTATGTTGCATTTAAGAATAAGTGACTTGAAGATTGGTCAGCTATTACAATTCATGTTTAGCCTTACACTAATAAAACAAAAGACAAACTAATAAATACAGATGATGCTTTTGACACATTGCCACACAGGGGTGATGCATACATTCATATAGAAATTGACCTAATAGAAGTCAACCTATGCTCAAAAGACAATGAGTGATGTCTGTTTACCTACATCAGTGTCCTGAAATATGGGCAATACCTGAGAGAATCATTTGTACAGACCTCCAGGAGCTTAACCAAAACAATAAAGGAGTCTTTGTGTAATATATTGTGTAGGCTACATGTTCCTGATCTCAACAGAGATTGAAAGAGCAAGCAGACAAGAGAGGCGACCCGCAGCATAACCATGGATGACATCTTCACACAGTGTCGAGAAGGGAACTCTGTTGCTGTTCGTCTGTGGTTGGACAACACAGAGAATGACCTCAACTTGGGGTAAGCAGATACCATCACTATTCAACAAAAATACATACAGCTTTGGTGATGAATGCCTTGTTCTTCTCTGAGATTTGAGAGTCTAGCTTTCTCTGCAATGATACATTGAGTGCGGCCCTCCAATGAATGGAGTTGACGTTGTGGCAAACGCACCTCATTTGGTAGGGAGGCTGAGTAATTCTGTGCTGCAGTGTGTGAGTGCATACAGAGCAATCCTTGGCACATTAGAGGTAGTCAAATACTTTCCATATTGTGCTCTCCCTGCAACTCCACACTCTGCTGCACGTCATCCAGTTTAGGTAATTCCAGTCCGCTTTTTTCCTTGGAAATGTCTCCTTATGATGTCATCCCTCAAAACTGTGTGTGTATAAAAAGAAGTGGGCAATCCTTTGAGGTTGTGGGTTAAATGACTTACACTCATCCTACACCAGACTGAAAAAGTATCACAGACTTAAGCTGGAATTTCTGAGTTAAAACAGAAAAGGTATCACTAGTAAATCTGATAATCCCATAACCATTTTAAATAGAATATGCTGAGTTGTTATACTGTTGTTCAGACTAAACAACCACTTTGAAGATGTCACCCTATTGTCTCAGAACAATGATGGACTTTTATATTACATTAGTAACATGTTAAAAATAAATATTATTAAATGTAAGTGTTAAACAAATGTACAATGGTCCCAAGTTAAAGCTCTATTAGATATTATAGGATATACACACACCACTTCTGCCTGTTTACATCATTTGCTTGAGCCACAAGACCTCACTGCTAAAGACCTCGGTTATCTCATTCTTGGGCCAGGCCATATATGTGCAGATTGTTGACGTTGACTTTGAGTGCTGCAGAGCTGCTAGCCAACCACGCAACAGCCAAGGCCATTTCCTCTGTTCAACTCCATACAGGGCCAGGCCCTCGCTGCCAGAGCTTCTCCAGCAGCTAGCTGCAATCCCACATAAACATCTGAGAGACCAGTCATTATGCTGGAGGCCGGCTTTAGCTGTAAATCTGAAGAGGGTCAATGGTTTGTGTGAAACACTCCTTTTTTCCCCTTCAGAAAATCCAATAATGTATAATAAGTGTCATATGTTGGTGGGGAAATGTACTTTCCCCACATTTATTATGTAAGTGAGTCCACCAAGAAAAACATTAAATGCCCCTCCAGAAAACACCGGGAACAAAAAGAGAGGGAGGCTCACACAGAATGTAGCTGAAGATTCCTCTGTGTATTTTCCGCTCTGTCATTCCTGAGTTTTTTTACCGTTACTTATTATAGCACACAGGGTTAGTCAGACTATGAGCTGTCTGTCCACAGTGCTGGATCAGAATTGGCAGAGAATGTGACTAACTGCTATTTCCCTTCAGTGTGAGCTAGTACTGCAGCCATTTCCTACAGGCTATACAAGCCCTGTTGAGGTTTATTGTCAAACAGAGTGTAGTGTTTTTGGCTTTGCGGGAAGCTGCGAGGAACCCCAGCAGCTGCCTCGGGGTCAGCCAATGTAAAGGAGTCACTCGGGTGAAGGGGCCGGTCACACATAGGTGACAGCCCGGCTCCCTGTAGACTGCAGCAGTGCCATGTCCGCTGTCTTCGTGTTGGCATGTTTGCGTATATGTTAGCAGGCATTCCAGGTCCCCCAGACATATTTATCACAGGGCCAGACCTCTGATGCTTAAACGCTGCAGGCGGCACGGGAAAGCATGTGCTTGAGTCTAAATAAAGATTGGAAGGTAGTGGGTGTGAGAACCTGAACCGAGCTATTAAGATAGCAGCCTCCTATGCATGTTTCTGGGGACAACTAACCTCCAAATAGTTCATCTTAAAGAAATATTCCAATCAAGTGTGTCAAACCAAGTTTATCACTTGGCAAATATGAATTATCCTCCTGTGTCTTGTGTTTTAGTGATGATCACGGCTTCAGTCCCCTCCACTGGGCGTGCAGGGAAGGGAGGAGCGGAGTTGTTGACATGCTCATCATGAGAGGCGCTCGTATTAATGTGATGAACCGAGGAGACGATACCCCGTTACACCTGGCTTCCAGTCATGGACATAAAGATATTGTGGCAAAGGTAAACATACTTTGGTTACAGCTGGACTATTTATGCCCTGTTTACACTGCCTGGGAGGTTTCATTTGACTCACTTTATGACATGTTTAATGCCAGCTGATTCAGTGCAAAGCCGACCCCAATACAGTCAACGAGCATGGGAACACGCCACTCCACTACGCCTGCTTCTGGGGCAAAGATGAGGTGGCTGAGGTACAGTACAAAATACAAATAAACAGATACTTTGCACTTCTTTTAGCACAATCAAGTCCCTCTTCTGGGGAGAAATGGACACTACAGTGCCTTTTATATCAGAGTAGTTACATTTAATGCAAATCCTATTCCTCAAATCTAATCTATAATAAATATAACTCCTATTTTTTAGGACCTGGTGAACATTGGTGCCCAGGTGTGTGTGTGTAACAGGTATGGACAGACACCAATGGACAAGGCCAAGCCTCACCTAAAGCAGCTGCTTCAAGGTCAGAGGTCATTTCAAGGAATATTTTCGTGGAATAGTGAATCATTAATGTCAAAAAGAAATTGCTCACATCTCTCTTCTTCTATTATTACTTCTTTTATATAGAAAAGGGAGAGAAAATGGGCCAGAATATGTCCAAAGTCCCCTATAAAGAAAAGTTCTGGAAGGGCACCATGCGAACACGACCTCGTGAGTAACGTTCATTTGATAAAAAGGAACAAAGTCATCAAATTGAAATATTTGTTTCATTATTCCTTTTTTGGGCAATTTTTAGGTAACGGGACTCTCAACAAGCAGGCCGGTATTGATTACAAGCAGCTTTCGCTCCTGGCAAAAATCAATGAAAACCAGTCCGGTGAGGTCAGTTGAACTCTTTATTTACCGCCGTGTCAGTCTTTTTTATTCTCTTTTCAGCTCCTCGGTTTTTGACCTGACTGTGTGCTCTCTCTGAAGTTATGGCAGGGTCGGTGGCAAGGGGATGAGATTATAGTGAAGGTGCTACAGGTGAGAGACTGGACCACCAGGAAGAGCAGAGACTTCAATGAGGAGCATCCAAAACTCAGGTAATTTCAACCTGGTATCTTAATAAATAAAGAGTAGTAGGGGTGGTATCGGTTGACTATTATCAGTATTTCTCGTTGTGTATGCTAGGGCTGCACAATATATTTTTTTTAACCGCAAGGTCAACTGCAAACTTTTTTGAATAAGTTAAAAGACAGATTCAATTGAAAATGTTTCAAAGCGTAATGTTTTACTTTAAAATGTATTATTTTTTGCATTGGTGTTAAGTTAAATGTTCAATTTGTTCAGTAAATGATGTTGAGAATAATTCCCATTATTTTGTATTTTAGCACATATCCAAATTTCCCCTCTGGGATTAAAAAAAGTTGATAAAGTTCTTGATCTTGAAGTATTGAAAGTAATATCCTTTTCACAATATTCAACCACATTATTGCAATATGACTTTCCTCATGTTGCTCACAAAAAACAGAGGCTATTACATTTGTTAATGCTGTTTAAAACTCATAAAAGCCTGTTTATCTAAACCATAAATAGTCTTAACACATCCTGGTAAACAAAGGGCTTCTGTGAGGATGGATGTGATTGATTGGTGGCCATTGAGGTTGCTTTGATCAAAGAGAATTCAGGATCTGGTGCAGGATTCTTGTGCAACGAGAAGAGGAGTGTTTCCTGCTGGAGGTCAAGGACATGGGTTGTGGATATTGTTGGCAGCTGTTTTTGATGCATTCTGCTCTATAACCGGAAAACAAATTCCAGAAACCTCCCCCATCAAAGTCATTATGTAATACATCATAACATAGAATGCAATCAATTACAGTGGGAAAACAAATGTGTTCAATCCTGTTTGTCATATTAATGTTCTTGTGTTAGTGTTTATATTGTGCTTTTACTGGCTGCTGCACCCTATTATTGCCCAAAAGGCAGAAAAATGTGCCTTTTGGTTACATTGTAGTATGTACAGACATTTTCAAGAGAAGTCATGCAGGCTTGTTAAGACACGTGCCCTAGGGCCCACAAAAAAACATCTGGATTATTGAATCATTGTTGACATCATTATGGCGGTTTGATTGCATAGTTTAAAAGCAGAAACTCACATGCAAGTGTCACATGGATTCATACAGAAATTCCAAATTAATTATAATAAATCCACAAAAATGATGCAACAGTGTAAATCAAACAAGCAAAACACATTTCAAACTGGCCAAGCTTAATAATTACACCCAAGAGAATCCAGTGATATAAAAACAATCACAGCCAAATCTCAATCGTAAACAAATAAAGAAACCCTTGATCAGCCAATTCAAATAAGGAACCCCAGCAGAAAGGCTGAGTGTGGAGGTGGTAGATCTTAGCAGTTTGCCTTCGTGTTGCCTTCAGTCCCTGTTGTCTTTTAAGATTTGAAGCATACGCATGGAAGTACTTGGGATGACCATGATAAAGTATTTAGAGACACTTATTGGGCTGTATTGCAAACATGAAAAAGCTTCATCCTAACTTTAAAGAGCCTGAGGGACTCACATGATACAAATGGGAAGCCTTTTGAAGAGTTGAGCCAGCTTTAAGGACATTTCTTGTCTTAAGGTTGAAGTTGTTCATTTTTAATCATCTGAAAAAGCCCTCTGTGTTCTAAGAGTACATAATCATGTACTTTTATTTCTCTCTCTTTCTATCTTGCCTCCATAGAATTTTTTCCCATCCAAACATCCTGCCTGTTCTAGGGGCCTGTCAGGCTCCTCCCTCCCCTCACCCCATCGTCATCACCCACTACATGCCATACGGATCCCTCTTCAACATACTGCACCAGGGCACAAGTAACTCATTTGTGTTTATATACATGTATAACATCACATTGGCTAAATTTCACATTTAAAGGTCACCTATTATGCTAAATCCACTTCTTCATGTATTTCCTACATACTGTAAACATGTGTCCCCTCTGTGGAAAGAGATTCTGCAAGTTTCAGGAACAAAGATTCTCTCTATCTTTTTGTCCTGATCCATTTCTATAAAAACCTGTCTGAAAATGAGCTGATCAGATTTCGGCCACTTTATGATGTCATAACGATTTTTTGGCTTGTGTAACCATTAGCCAATCACCAATCAAGGTAACCCCCCCACCCCCACCTTATCACTTGAATCTCCTCCTAGAGCACCATTGTGTTCTTTTTAACCAAATATCTCTAAAGTAACAGACAGAGAATCAGCACGTTTGAAACAGGGCTGAAACAGAGGGGATTATGGGTAGCTGCAATGCATGATATGTTTGGTATTTGGAGCCAAACACTTCAGAGACGTGTTTTGTATATATATCCAAGACCTATAACATATTGATGAAAAAGAGTATAATAGGAGACCTTGAAGTTATCATTTTTGTCTTTTTTCCTTTTCTTCCTCAGCTTTGGTGGTGGACCAAAACCAAGCAGTGAAGTTTGCATTGGACATTGCCAGTGGCATGGCTTTCCTCCACACCTTGGAACCAATGGTTTCACGGCTTTACCTCAACAGTAAGCATGTCATGGTAAGACTGACTTCGAAGCAACCAATGGTTTAGTCTATTAGTTAATGGTATACTGTGAGTTACAAGCTGATGTGGTTCATTTGCAGATCGATGAGGACATGACAGCCAGGATAAGCATGTCAGATGCTAAGTTCTCCTTCCAGTGTCCTGGTCGTATGTACTCTCCGGCATGGATGGCTCCTGAAGGTATTTACCCCTTTTCTCCTTCTTTCTTCTCTTTCCCTCCACCTTCTTCCTCCTCTGACTTTATGAGTCATTAAGTAAGGAACACACTCTACTATATAATTTAGTCGCAGTAAAGTGGTCGTCATCTGGTGTGTTGCCGTTGTTACAAAATAAAAACAAACCAACAAATGAGTTGTCCCGCTGGGTTTTATGGTTTTCTTGTCCCTCTGGTTTTCAGCCCTGCAGAAGAGGCCTGAAGATATTAACAGAAGGTCGGCTGACATGTGGAGCTTTGCGGTGTTACTGTGGGAGCTGGTTACCAGAGAGGTCCCCTTTGCTGACCTCTCACAGATGGAGATAGGCATGAAGGTTAGTGGGCATAGTATTTATCTACCGACAGGCCTGGTACTGTGTGCTCACATATCTGTATTACTCAAACAAATACCATACCTTCAAAGTATTCCAGGGCTTTTTCTGGTTTCTGACTTTGTATCTTTGTCACTTTGCAGGTGGCTCTTGAAGGTCTTCGGCCAACCATTCCCCCGGGGATTTCTCCTCATATTTGTAAGCTGATGAGGCTCTGCATGAACGAAGACCCGGCAAAGAGACCCAAGTTTGACATGATTGTCCCCATCCTGGACAAGATGCAAGACAAGTGAACGCCTTCCCTGCAACCTGTACACTGCTATTACCTTGTTTTATTTTCCAACCACTCTATCTTCACTTCAATCATGTATCAGCTACTGTAAATAATGTCAGAGACCACTTACGCCACACAACTCAAACAATAACTATATTTTTGCTTTACCTGTATAATTTAAATCTGAGGTATAAATGTTCTTTTGCCTATGTGCTTTTTTATTATGACGCGTTCACTGAAATATTGGTGATGAGTCAGACTGAAACAGATCCAAAGAAATGTGTAAAGACAGAATGCTTTTATACACATTAACCAATACCAAAAACAATAAATGTTTTATATTTATGACAAATCCTTGTATTATTTATTTATTTTGAGACAGTATCTTCTTGATGTATAACACTTAACGCTTACAAAATATTTCTTATCACAAGGATGGCTTGTTAGTAACGGCCCGTCCACACAGCGGTGTGCGTTGGCGCTTGGCGGTGGGCGTGTCTGAAGCTTGGGGAGTTTATGCGAGCAACGAGACCAACAACCAATCACATGAATCAATGAAGTGTTCGGCCAAATCTTGTGGCTTTCTTCAGTTGTTGGGATGATTCAGTTGATAGTCCACCTGAGCAAACTCTCGGCTGATGAAGGCCACAAGATGGGGCTGAAAGCTCCAGAAAATCTTACAACACATGTACCATCTCTAAATACCTAAGGCCAATAGGGAATATTCAAGCTCAGTTAACAGGCTATGGTTTCAGATTCCTGAGAGAACATAAGTTGAATTGCTCTGTAGAAATATGTTCTCTTTTAATGCAGAGTAAGAATCAGCCATTTGTACATTATGTTGAGCAAAAAGATGTCCTTGTTATACTTTAGGGTCTCTGTGCAAGGAATATAAAAACTTGTGCCCAGATAAATAAAAAGTTGGAAAAAGTACTTAGATCTTGTTTAAGTTGGAGTAGAAGTAACAGAGTGTAGGAATACTCTGTTATAAGTACGATACGATATACTTTATTGTCCCCGTAAGGACATTCGTTCTGGACTTCATCCTGCAGTTCCGCATACATTTACATATACAAACATAATAAACATTAAAAATACACATAGCATCACTCATACACCGTTTGAACAAACACAATACACAGTAGCCTACAGACGCACATACTGACAATGGTGAATTATTGCACAACTTCGAGTAAAAATCCTGCAATCAAAAGGTTACTCAACTAAAAAAGTATTTTTTATTCAGAATGGCTCATTTCAGTATAATATAGATTACATGTTCTGATTATAATTATTGATGTGTTTAAGTGTTATCAAAGCTGATAAAAGTTAAATACTTTGTATGCTGCAGGGTAGCTTGTGATGTAAATGAAGTCTTATTTAAGTGTTGATTATTTTCACATCATTAAACAAATCAACAAAGTAACTAAAGGTAGGCTACTAAAAAACATAGTTTAAAACATTGAAATACTCTAGTAAAGTATACTTTCCTAACAATTTTAATTAAGTGCATTACTTGAGTAAAACTCCTTAGTTACTTTACATCACTGCAAACATATCTCTCCTCAGAACATCAGAGCTAAATTGATCCACCAGCTGATGTGAGTTACAATTTTCTCTGGAGAAAGGGGAACAAAATGTGCCACGTGACGAGTCAGCTGACTTTCTGTGGCTTTTATAAATCCCAGCAGAGAGGCTCACTCATTACAAGTCAAGCCCCTACCGACGAGCACACAGTAGGGCTTTTTTCTGCAGCACAATTTGTGGAAGTAGAAGCGGAACTGTCTTTACTCAGTCCGCCTTGTGTTAACTCCACCCGGGTAAGAAGACAACGACCCTCCGGTCTGCACTTGTTTGAAGGTACAGTAGCAAAAAACGTGCTAGCTAGCTTCTTGTTAGCAAGCCCGGTTTTGTGTCGAAACGCTTTTACATGTGTTTGTGTGTGACTCATTTATTCTCAAGTTGAGGTTTTTAACTACACCGCTGAGTTGTACTTCCTTGACACACCTCGCTTTTTGTTCTGCGTTTCTCGTGTTTCTCACAGAGGCTGCAAACAAACATTTGTCACCGGACACCTGCTGTCACTCGGGACCATGCAGCTCCCCTCGCTGCCCTCCTGGTTCCTGTTCACCTGCTCTCTGGTGCTGTTGTTCTGGTCCTGTGATCCTGCACCGACCTCAGAGCAGTCTAGGCTGGTGTTGATGAAGCACTTTAGCCGCCCCGAGGTCGGATTTAACTGGAGGAATGTCACCTGCCCCTTGTGCAAAGCAGTGTTTACCATCCTTGATATCGCCCTTTTGGTATGTTTGAAAATGTGTCCTACTCGTGCTACTAAAAAAGATGCTTGCATTCTTTTAACATAATGTTGAAAACACAGTTACCATTATACATTTATCATTATTTCAGGGTCATTTTGATAGACAGTTGTGGGTCCTTTTTTTAAGGTTCAGTAGGTTCAGCTGTAATTATTTGTATTTAGTTGTAACTGAGAGCTGTTGATTAATCGTAAGGGTCCCTCAAGTTTTATAATTTAACAGTTTAATCTTCATCATGGTAGTTTAATCAAAATGTATTTCAGTGTCAAAGCAACAAACATTTTATCTTTTTAACTGCATTGTTCGCTTGGTGTCACTGCAGCTTATTCTTTTTGGACAATATTTAATTTATTATTTGAACATTGTGACGTGTGCAAAGTTGAGATGATGATTTGACTAACTTCCTGTGCCATTATGCAAAAACAATTGCTTATAAAAGTTGATATCAATTATTTGGTGACTAAATCATTTGGGTTAACTAAAGTTTGCAAACTACTGGCCATGTGACCCTAGCACATATGGAAAAGGTCCTATTGTTTGCCCATTAAAAAAAAAAAAACATTTATTTTAATAACTTCTAGGTTGATTGCTGATCACGCACTGAAACTCCCTCACGAGATCTTGATAATGTGGTCACTTTCTGGACCTAAAGTGTTCCTGTAGCTGTTAACCTCCAAAAACACTCTTCCTAAATTGGTTTGATACATTTTTATTCTAATAAAAAATGTAAACATTAAACTTAAGTGTGACTTGTAAAATAGTGTTACAGTGCCTTCTAATCTAATGAGTTGGAATTTCAGAATAAAACAGATTTTAGCTTGGCTAATTTCTTTAGGGAGTTTTTAAGCTTTCACTTCTCTCATCCTACTCTGCCTATGTTACCTCTCCTAGAGTGACACCAACGAAGAGCGAGTGGCGAGTGCAGTGAGAGAGGTGTGTATCCGTCTCCACCTGGCTGATGAGCAGGTGTGTCGACAAATAACGGAGTTGTTCCGGGACGACTTCATCCGGGCCCTGCAGCAGTCCTTGCTGTGGCCCACTGAAGCGTGTGCCCTGCTGGTGGGGCCGTCCTGCGGCAAATTTGACATCTACGCCCCCTGGAACATCACTCTGCCGAAGGTCCCTAAACCTCCTGTTACACCACCCTCTCCTCCCAAACCTGGATCTCCACAGAGCAGAGTCCTGTTTCTAACTGACATCCACTGGGACCAGGTGAGTCATTAGCAGATTAGCAAAAGCAGAATTTATCTGAATTGCTTCCACCTCAAATGTTGGTATGAAGTTTTGCTTTAGTGACTTTTTGGCCACGATCTGTTGAATTTTTTGAATATTGGGTTGCAGATTAGAATTTTCCAAAGGGGGGGTTCGTTTAGCATGAAATACTTGAAATAACTAAAGGATAAGTTAAAAAAGAAAGTAGAAAAAAAAATGAGGTCAACGAGAACTCTTTCTGCTATAAAGTGAGCAATGATTGAGTCAGACCTAAACATTTCAGATGTGTGTATCTCACACTGCACTGTAGGTTTTATTTATGTACTTTTTTTTTGTTTTTCATGTTATCTTTGCTTTAAAATTTGTGTTTTTAAATATCCTTTTATAATATGTTTCTTAGTGTCTTTCACTTTTGTAAAGCACTTTGAATTGCCTTGTGTCTAAAGGTGCTATATAAATAAACTTGCCTTAGTACCGACAAATTCCCTTTATATTTTACCTGTTTTTTTTTTTGTTCATGTAAATACACAGATTAAATGAGTTTCATATTGCTAGCAGCATTACAACAAAAAAGGACTACAATCTACCCCAATCCTAAACTGAAGTTACTGATTTACTAGAAAAAAATGTTGCAGTTATTCCAGGAATTTTGGATTGACTAAGCACAACACTCCTGGAGAATTAAGGTCACATGATTGTGTTTTGGAGCCCTAATTCTAAAAATAATCCCCTCTACCCACAGGAGTATGCAGTGGGCAGCGCCGCAGACTGCAAGGACCCTCTGTGCTGTCGTGCAGACTCGCGCCCTCCCAAGTGGAGGCGCTGGGAGGCGGGGTTCTGGGGAACCTACAGTAAGTGTGACCTGCCTCTGAGGACCGTGGAGAACCTTCTGGAGAACGCTGCCAGAGACGGACCCTGGGACTGGGTCTACTGGACCGGAGACATCCCAGCGCACAATATTTGGTCTCAAACCAGGAAACAGCAGCTGTCAGAGCTTACTGTCATCTCCAGGCTCATCCACAAGTAATGCTTTATGTTATTTTATAACTACAGATAACTTTGCCATTTAGTTTATCTAGTTAGAAATACAATACTATTTGAAACACGGTGTTAAAATGTCTGACCTTTTAGCCATGTTGCCGGTGAGGATGTGAGGATCGTTTTGCTGGTGATCAGTTTCTTCAATTCCACCCTCAAATAAGTGTTGTTGTACTCTGACCCAAAACCTTGATAACATACGTGATGTTTTTAACTGCAGCTTTGCTCAGATGTTTGTCATGAGCAACCTGGAATTGATCCTAACGGCCATTGACTCTGTTCTTGTTTTTTATCTCCTGTCTAGATACCTTGGACCCCATGTGACAGTGTACCCTGCTATAGGGAACCATGAGAGCACACCAGTGAACAGCTTCCCCCCGCCCTTTGTTCATGGCAACAGGTCCATGTCCTGGCTTTACGACACGATGGCAGAGGAATGGTCCGCATGGTTACCAGAGCAGGCTTTGAAAACTTTGAGGTTTATATTTTTATTATATCTAAAAACGTTGTTGTACAAGTCAGGCCACCCTGTAGATAAGACATAATTCACGTTGTTAAATACAGTAGTCACAGAAAACGAGATCATAAATGGTGTTGACTTCCTGCGATTTTACCTTTAGTTCTGATCACATTGTTAGTGAACAGAAGTGGTCACATTTCTCAGAATGTTGTTCCCTATATTTGACTGATTACTTCAGCTAAGTGTTGGTGTGATTTCAGATACGGAGGCTTCTACACAGAGGAGATTCAGCCTGGTCTGAGGCTGGTCTCTCTCAACATGAACTTCTGTGCTCGAGAGAACTTCTGGCTGATGGTAAACTCTACAGATCCTGCTAACCAGCTGCAGTGGCTGGTCCATATCCTCCAGGACAGTGAGAACAAGGGAGAGAAGGTGAGTACAGCAGCTAAAACAAAAGATGTCGGAACAGTTTGATTTTGCCACGCTTAATGCTAAATGTGGATAATGACTCCATGGCTTTTTCATTTTATTTCCTTATAGTCGCTGGTGTGATCATGTGATTGCAATATAATGTTTTTTACTAGTGCGATCCTTTTTTTTGTTTTGTTTACGTGCTGACATTTCTCTTTTTTAATTCAGGTTCATATCATCGGTCACATCCCACCAGGCCTCTGTCTTAGCAGCTGGAGCTGGAACTATTATCACATTCTAAACAGGTAGCTGCATTAATCATTCAGACCTAAAGAATCCCTGAACTGATAATAATTAAAATTCCAATTTATAGCATAGGATACTGTCAGTAGTCTGGGGGTCTTGCCTGATGATCACTTCCAAGTTAGCTTGGCTGTTTTGTATAGATAATGAATAAGCGAGTATCATTGAATGTTTTTGTTTTTTCCAGATATGAAAATACAATTTCTGGGCAGTTCTTTGGCCATACACACTTGGATGAGTTCCAAATGTTTTATGACGAGTCGACAATGAGCCGCCCTTTAGGAGTGGCTTTCATTGCTCCCAGTGCCACTACTTACATCAATCTTAACCCAGGTGAGTTCATAAACTATTGAAATGACCTCTCAACGTTTCAGAAGCACGCGGTATACAAATTGTAAATACTTTGTCCTTTCACAGGTTTCCGTGTTTATTATGTGGATGGGAATTACAAGGGCAGCTCTCGGTTTGTTCTTGACCACGAAACCTACATCCTGAACCTCACAACGGCAAACCGAAGTCCAGGAGCGCCGAATACCCCGGAGCAGAACCCCATATGGACCCTGCTGTACCGCGCCACCGAGGCCTACGGTCTGACCAGCCTCTTCCCGTCTGACTACGACGGGCTGATGCGGACCTTCATCAACGACGACCGCAGCTTCCAGAAGTTCTGGTACTACAGACATAAAGGGCATGTGTCGGAGCACTGCAATGAGACGTGCAAAACTACGATGTTGTGCTTCCTGCACAGCGGGCGCTACGACGAGCTGGAGCAGTGCGACCTCTTCAACGGCTTTAAAGGAGAGATGGCCCGCGCTGCCAGAAAAACCCTCTGTTGACCTGAGGACGTTTGGACTTAATGTGTGGGTGAGAGCTGAACCTGTGAATAGAGGAAAGACCTTTTTCACTGGTGGGTCAACGGGGATTTGTTTTTGTTAAAGTATAAAGACTATTCTCGCAATGGTCAAGGGTTTTGTTGGCCTGACTTTATGTTCTCAGTTGGCCTTGTATTATCGGTAATGGTTTTTACAAAGATTGTCACAGCCTCTGGTTTGTTAAATGCTATTTTGCCAATTTGGTAAAGACGGGTTTTGTTTACTTGAAGTCAGGTCACGGTTTTCATGACTTAAATTATATTGTACTGACTGGGTGCCTTGTATCAGGAAAGATGTGTTCAACATATCTATCCTTATCGAACATAATGCAACTTTAAAATGCCTTTCTACTGCAGAGAAGATTCATCATCATCATCATCTCTAGATGTTTATCAATGTTAAAGTCCTTGAGATTTATCAAGATTAAGGGCTTCATGACCTCTCAAGACTTCCAATGAAATAAAAGTCCTTTCTTGTAAATTGCAAAAAAATAACAGGAACTTGTATTTTGGGCTGTCGCACCCTTTAAAGGTTGTAAAGCAAATCAATAGTCCATTTATGTATTGCACTTTGTGTATAAATGGCCTCCTTATTTCTCAGGTTTGAGCTTGGCAGAGTTGCTATGCAGCACACAGTACCTTCACCCAATCATTTGACTCTCCTCATCAGCACCTGTGGATTTAGGTTGTTAAATTATTTACTTCTCACCATCTGCCTCAGCATAGACTCCTGTACACCCCAACAGTATTTCTCATTAAGGGTTACTTCTGTCTGCACTTTATTTGTTGTCTAATGTCCAGGTTTGATAGACCCAAAGTGGGACAAGCATTGGAAGGCTTTCAGCTCTTGGTTTGCAACCTGTGGTGTATTATAAGTGTGACAAGTAATGCAACTTGTAAAATGAGCAATGATTTAAAGAATGTATTAATTATGAATAAAAGATGTATTTGGAGATATGTCTACTTTTTGTTTGTGTCAAAGATGTTAACACAATCGGGGGGGGGGGGGGAATACATTGACATCGACATCTCAAAAGTAAGCATACTTAACTTTTATATTGTAGTATTTGTATCTGCTGCCTAGTCTTAAATGTGAAATGCAAATCATATGAGATGGCCATTAATATCGCAAGTGCCAGTATTCACAAGTTCTCAAACTGACATGTGAATTTGTTTTGTCACCCGGTGTTCTCATAACTGGTTTCTATTTAAGTGTTTCTGTGGGTTTCCCCTTACTGATAAAACTTGATGGGCCTTCAGTAGTAGATGTCAGGGTGTCCGCGGGGTCTTAAAAAGTATTAACTGTTAAATCAATTTAGCGAAAATTAAGGCTTTTAAAAAGTATTAAACGGCATTTTCCAAGGTATTAAGAAGGTTCACAGCAACGACAACATGAAACACCCTTTAATTTACTGAAACGACATGTCGGGAAACCCCACAAGGCGGCCCCATGCATAGCGCGCCGTAAAATGCTGCTTATTTTAAGTTTCGTTGCCTTGCTCCGCTCTGTGTGGGGGGGAACTAAACGACTACGGTAGCGGGTCCCAAGGTGGGTAGACCGGCATACGCAACGCTCTGGGGGTCCAACGGCTCCGTGTTTGCCCTATATGATCATTTTCTGATAACGATGAAATAGCCCGCCTCCCTCTCCCCACGTCTCCTGCTGCTGCTGGGCTGTCAGAAGAGGGGGAGGAAAAGAGAGGCAGTCACCGTTTATTAAATATTATATTATTATACAGAGAACAGAGTCGTTATCAATTTGTTTTAAAGCTCAATAAATAACAAAGAATACCTCTGACCGGCACTTTTCTAATTTTGTACGGAAGATTTAAACTTTAACGGACATGTTGACCGGCGGAACACTTTTTTTTTTACGGAAACTGCCGCACGGTCCCATCGTTCCTTGGAAGAGGCGGAGAGGTGGGTGTTTTTCATCTGCTGGTGGACTACCTGAGAGATACAGCAGGAGAACACGCCGTCCACCGCGGAGAATAAACAGAAGGGCAACCATGGCAACCATGCTTCGGGGTCTTCTTCGCTGCTTTTGGTGTATTTCGGGCGGCAGCAGCGCCACTTACAGGCCTGACATATGTACTACATCATTTCCAGCATTTCCAGCGGTCTATTGTGAACGGACACGTTAATGAATCGAATGCGTGTGAACGGAAGCCTTTTTTGCGCTTGCGTATGCGTTTTACCGTATGCGTCCTTGTGGGGCCGGGGTCTAAGCCAAACTATATCCGGTCACAGAGATCTGCTATTTTAAAGTAAAGTCAACACATATAGACCCTAAATATAGTCTATATTAAGAACGAGAAAAGTCTTAACATATATATCCTTTTTTGTAAACATATGACAAATGTGTGAGGGTGATGACGTCAGAGCATCGTCCTATGTGCCAGGGCTTAGCCCCGGACAGCCCCAGCCCAATTTAACCCCTGGGTATTTGTGAGGGAGCTCCTATATGGCATTACCCCGCTGAAGCTCACCAAAGTTTAACATATTTCATAGTTCAAAGTTTTGTCAATTGTTTTGTTTATTGGTCAAATAATGGTTTCCAATGGTTTCTGAGGAGTTTTACTGGAATGAAAGAGCACAGAGTCTACAGAAGCAAAAAAGCAGCATACTGCATTAAACCTGACCTTCACAGAGAGGTTGAAGTTCATGTGGAAAGGAGGCTTCAGTAGTCTGTCTGCACTCTGTTTAGTTTTGCTATCTTACAATCAATATAGTAAAGTGTGTTGCCAATGTAACCGGTTAGAACTCAAAGTTGCAATGAGGTCTTAAAATGTATGGAAAGGGTCTTAAAAGGTATTAAATTTGACTTCAGGATTCCTGCATATACCCTGGATGTTCAAGAACAAATCTTCTAAATACTTCAGGGGGGATTAATTAATACTGGCACTGGCAGGAAGTAGTGCTTTTGTCCAAGAAATATACTGTCAGACAACTGCAGCATAAACTTTTAGCATTATAATTTCTTCAAGCGCAAATGTTTTTCTGACTTTTTCAGTTCTATTAAGATGCTTAAAACAGTTGCCACACAAACTGATTCACTGGAAGACATATCATTTAATGGGAATTCTTCACATATTATACATTTCAGTTTAAGTGCCTCAGCACTGCAGTCTGACTTAGTGCCTTTCAGATTGTACAACATATTTGATTCAAGTAATGCCTCTTCAATTTTAACATTACACTCATGGTATTCACTGTACCCATTCCAGCTCACCATCAATACAAGTAAAACTGTAACAAGTCATTTATCTTCAGCTTTCTAAAGGCTTTTATTCAGAGAAGATCATAGAGACACCAAAGTCCTCCTTGTACAGGTTCCAGGTCTTGGGTTTGTGAGGGTTGTCCAGCTCGTCTCTGGGTAGAAACAGCCTGTGGATGGAAAACAGTTCCCATTCAGCACGAATGTCAACACAGACTAGCAAAAGATTTGAAATGTGGGGCTTAAATAATTGCATGAGAAACACACTTGTTATCCTCTATGAAGGAGGTATTGAACCAGAAGTAGAACGGAACATCTTCATATCCTTTCGGAAGACCCTAAGGGGAATGAAAATGAAAGAAGTGAATCATCACGCCAAACACCATCTTAACTGACGTGTAGTTCTGAGGTGTGAATGCAAGCACTCACTGCACTCGACTCAAACATGACTTTGACATCCCCTTCAACCACAGGCCCGTTCAGTAGACTGATGACTGCTGCATTGCTGCCCACATCAGGAAATACCTTTTTTTTTTAAAAAACACATTCACACAATCAACAAATGTATCGGTATGACATGGGGAGTGAATGTGTCAAGTGTGTGAAACTTACTGTGCAGTTCTCCTGTTTGGCACACACACATTGAAACACCAGCTCTTTCTTCACAATTATCTTCACCTTGAGATCACTGCCATTACCTTTACCCACACCTGGGCAGAGGAGAAAAAAACGGTCAGATATTACGACGAAGAGATATGTAAAAGGATAAATTACCCTGAGCATTTTTAGTTCACCTGAAATTGAGTGGATGCGGATGCTCTTGATCCTGAGGCTCTTGGGTGGAGGCATCTGTCTGTTGAACTTGGTCTTCATGACCTCGTAGTACCCCACGTACCGACTCTATTGTTCAGACAGTTCAAACATCTTCACCCAGTGTCCAATGTTTTATACGAGGAAATATCACATGATACGATTGTGTTTCAAGAAAGATAAATCCTGTTTATACAGCATGTTGCTTTCACCACATCGTAGTTTCATTTGACCACAGGGAGGCGGCAGTCAGGTATATTTTTGTTATGTTCTAAAGACCTAAAGTAAGGCCTCTTTACAAATATTTCCGTCAGAGTGACTTCTTACCTGAGAGGGCGTCTCTACTCCCTGAAACTTTGAGCTTTGACTCTTGTCTGTCCTCCTCTCACCAAAAAAGTCCAGACTATCCTGGTAGACAAACGGAAAGGAATGTAAGAAAGTGTTGGCAAATGTTTTCCTTATTCATTAACCTTGCCTGTACAAATCTGAACTGTAACCTGTGCGCTCTCGAACTGGTCGCTGTCAATAAGCCAGGTGCACACCAGAGTACCTGTGCGTCCTGTAAAAGAGAGCAGCAGAAGTTAAACTAAGAGTGAACTTAAAAAAGAGTACACCAAACTAAAGATTTATTTAACTCAAGTTATTCACAAAACTGATAATTAATCAAGAAGAGATATGTGTCATCACCTTTCCCTCCTTTGCAGTGAATGGCAATGATGTTTTTGGGATCAGCAGACATCCACTCCCTCACGTTTGCTGTGTATTTCAGCATGTCCCTGAGACAGATAGTGGAACACAGTGGTAAAAGAAAAACATTGAGATAAACTGGCACACTATTACAACACATACTGCTGGTTAATGATACATTTAGTTTCTTTTGGCGTTAAAATACTTTGTGGAAAACGTTGCAGTAATTTCACACGCCTCAACCGGGTCAACCTAATACAGCAACATCATGACTGTGATAATAGAAGGGCCTATTGTGAAGCTGTAATCTAAAGGCTCTCAGTATAATTACAAACAAAGGGGAGAGTGAAACTAGACATCACACAGGAAATGTGACTCACTCCAACGCGGGGACATTGTGGTCATCAATGAACACCCGCTCAACCTTGTAGTGGAAGAACTGCGGGTCGTAGCCCTTCTCACCTGGAAACAAAATATGTTTGTATGGTTTGTGTAGTTCTATTTACAAGGAATGCGACATGTGACGAGAGGAGGTGCCTACTTACTGCACAGGTTGTAAACTTTATAGTGGTCTTCGTGTTTAGTGTCTAGGAACCTCGCCACCTCCTGCACAAAAAGAGAGGAAGGATAGGTTTTAGCACCTGTGGAGGTGTGTAAGAACTGTGGGATTATTTTATGTTCGAAGTTCCTTGAAATAATTCTGCCTATGATTGTATTTCTTTTAAAATTGGTAAGTGTTATTACATAAACCTTAAGTGTGCCCAGACTTACCCTGATTGGATTCCTGTAGAAGGACTGCTTTCCAGAGGAGGGGAAAGACATAGCAATGACACGGTCTAGAAAACAAGTTCCACTTCTTAATTTTTTTTGTCATTTATTTGTTTTTTCTGTCATGCACTTATGGAGCTTTTTTTAAGTCATACATCATTTAACACCTACCCGTCACATAGGTAAGGTCAAGGTCAAATCCATCCTTCTGATAGCGACGCTTGTTCTCAGAAACCTGGAAACAAGAATAATGAAATGATGGGAAAGTAGCGTAGTAGACATTCTCCGAATAATGCAGAAGGCTATTTCTACACAGCCGCTGTCCTCCAGTTAACTTAAGTACATTCAATGTTTACAGTTTCCTATGCATCCATGTTGACCTTACCATCCTCCTGGTGACCTTCTCCAGCTCTTTCCTCTGAGCTGCCAGTCTGAAAACCCTCACCAGGATTATTATTCTCAGGAAACGGAAAAACGTCACGACCCTGAGGAAGAAAGAAGTAATATATACTCTTACTCATCATTTCAAAAAATATCGTCAGTAGCAAAGTTCATACTGTAGAGTGATGTTATATATGGGGTTAGGATTGGTTGAAATAAAAACGACATGAACATACTGGAGTAACTGTGTATCAAAATCTCCAAATAACATTATTAAAAACAATAACTCTTCTGAAGCATTATCTTTTTTTGTGTCTTATCCCTTGTCAAATTAACAGTTATCACACAGAGCTAATTAAGAACTCATTTTTTTTGAAGACTGTTGTTGTTTTGATAGGTTTTTTTTGTATTTATTTTTTAAATAGTATTTAGGGCACTGGACACCAACACAGGTGTTTTTACGATTACCCCGACTGATTACACATACAGTCAGGTGGAAGCTGGGACTCACATGATGTCCCCAATCTCTACGAACAGAGGTTAAAGCTAATCAATCACAGTTAGTTCACAGACCTGGGGAGCAGTCTAATCAGGAAACATAGGTAAAAACAACTCCGTGGGTGGACTATGAGTGTGTGTGCGCGTGTTAATCATTTTTTATCCACCACAATAAAACCAAAGCTTCTAGTCAGCCATGTCTATCAGGTGCATGGAAACACAGGGGAAAGCAAGTACCTGGGGATCAGATCGGCTCCTGACAGGTCACTGAAGGTGTAGACCATGGTGACCACCAGCGTGATTGCCACAACACATGCGTCTATGATGTTCAACTTGGAGCTGAAGTAAACTTTGAACCTAAAAAGGTCAATTAAACAAAACATTAGACAATCAAACCACCCAGATCATGCAACTAATAGAGTCTGAATCCAACATTACTGTAATACAAGTATTTTTCAGGCAGGCTGCACTTAAACTCTGAGTCATTATGTTTCCCAAACATGGCATACATTTCCTTTCCAGCTTCCTCTTCTTACAGTAGTTTCCTGTTTAACAGCTAATCACACTTGATTTCTGCTGACAGGGGACTCTGGGAATGTTTGCGTCACTCAACCGTTTTTTAAATTCACTAGGAAGCAATTGTGCAATAAGCTCAAGGAGTAGATAAATTACATGTGAATTTTGGGAAGTAGATTACAAAATATTTCATCCTGTTACAGCAACTACCCAACAGTGCTGCAACCGTCCACCTCCTTACAAAGTCGCATCACATAATTAACATAAGCTTCACAAAAGACAAGATTTTTAAGTGTCTGCACCCCAACTGTATTCAAAGTCTTCTTTTGTCACTTACCCTTCCACATACACCCGCAGGAGAACGTCGGCGAGAAAGAATAAGGAGATGATGAGGGACACGGCTTCTAAGGCATCTCCAACCTCTCTGCTCTTGGTTGGCAGTGCCAAGTCCACAATCACCAGCACAAAGTCCACTATGATCAGTATCACTCCAAATATACTGGAGGAAAAGACAGATAGTTCAGCATCACCAAACAAAAACAGGCAACACGAAAAACGCCATTGGCATTTACTCCAAAAGAGTTCACACTCACCGAAATCCAAAAGACATAACAAACGGTGCAATCGTCTTGCGGAAATTGCTGAAAGAACGAGAAATAATTAATGCTTTTCACTTAATGAATGTACAATGTCCAATCTGAATACACTTACTGGTACATTGTGTCTGGTTCCACACTGTCATCCTTTCCATCTTCAATCTTCACGTTGGCATCCTCCATCTTTGCAACGTTTCTAATTTATATAAATAAAGATAGTTAGACATAAAGAGTGACAGAAGATATGCACACACAAAAGCAGGCCCAAATAACAACCCCTGCAAAACAGCAGGATTAAATATTCCTTACCCATTTACACCTGAATCTGACCCTGGACTGAAAAACACTGAGGACATGATGAGAGTGTCTTCCTTCTTGCTTTGTTCAGAACGTGTGGACTCTGAAAACAAGAGTTCACAACGATTACAACTCCCTTGTTCAGCATGTTGCTTTAATGTTGCAAAAAAAAGAACAGCTAGAGGGCAAAGACGCTGTGTCCTGTCCTGAAAACTGTATCTCTTCAGGAAAAATCCACCCTTTGCCAATGCTTTATCATGAAACTTACAGGATGCATTAGTGCTGTTTTCCTAACACTAATCGCTGAGCAACCTCATTAGTTCTGATTAGCGGTAGATGCAAAACATGTAAGCAAGCAATTAGCGGTTTGTTTAAGAAAAGTGAATTATCTAGCATTCCTCATAAACCTCTAAAAACAACAAACTCGATTTAACAGCAAAAACCACCCGCTATTCAGCGTCTCTAACCCGAGCACAGTCCCTTCTCCCCCTTGTTTGTTGACCCAAATTAGCCCCCAAAATCTAGCTAAACTCTCGCCGCCTGCTTACCGTTAGGACAGTCATTCGTATACTTTTACGTGAGTTTGTCTTGTGACTACAAAGGAAGACGGTTCAAAGTTTAACCGGGTGTCCATCCACTTTCCTCTTCGTTTTTTGCTAACGTAGCGGTTTTGGACTTCCTGGAGCACTGAGTGAAAAACGCTCAGCTCTACTCTTTTCTCCTCACAACCACTTTCACACGACAACTGACTGGGTCTAACATTCCATTTCAGAACTTTCTACCATTATCTGACTTAGAAACAGGCTGCTGCAGCCCTCTCATATCTCCCTCCTCTCTGCAACATCTGGTTTTAATTTAAATCGCATGCTCAAACACCAACATATTCCTTACCGAGATGGAAAAGTCTAACCGGTAGTTCAATGGCAACAGTGTGGAACATGTGTGGAAATTATATTTCACAATTAAAGGTGAGAGCCATTGAAATCCATATTGATAAAAGGGAAAAGCAAAATGTAGGCCAAACTGGAGAAAATATGGTGGGGTAAATTCTTTAAAAAGTCACAGTGCTTAAAAAACCCGTAGAAAAATCAACTGGTAGGCTATACTGATTAAAACAATTAAATTGGTTACTGAAAATAGATTGTAACTTTACCATACCACAAACTAACACAAGGGGGAGCCATATCCACAGAACACATTGTGAACTTGCTACTTTGTTGTTGTACCTTTTCAAATGTACTTTTGGTCTTTTGAAATGATCAAGTTGAAAACATGTTTACTGCAAGGCTGATAACTCCCTCTTTCTCTCAGTTATGACTTTCTCTATTGTATCTTCTGCATTACTTTGAATCACTGTCCTCATTTTTTTTTATGTTGAAGGGAGGTTAACCCTCATCAACTAATCCCTTTTTGCAAGGGTCAAATTGATTTATTTTCAATTAAGACATTGGGTCCTACATTGGCATATATAATTGATTTAAGGGGAAAAGTGGTATATTCATAAAATATGTATTCACCAAAAAAGGAGAGTACTTTGTTAGTACGTCAAACTGGCTCGAGTTCAGTGTTTGACAAGGTTGCTCCATTCTGGATCCTCTAATGTCTACCATGCAGAACCGGCCAAGCCTATAAATAATACTGACGCATATTTTGAGGAAAAGAACACTGCACCTGGAGAAAACAAGGGAGACGGTTCGTAATATGAAGGTAGGCTGGTGCACAGATTTGTAATCAAAGTAGCTTATCTTGATATTCTTTAATACATAATTTGTTTATTATTTCAGACTACCAATGCAGTAAGGGACTTTTTCCAAAATGTCATGCCGGTGTTGCTGTTGTTAGCTCTGGTGTGTCCAACCATGGCTTCTTCCTCTCCGATGTCAGTATGTAGCTTTTCCTACTTTTTAAGCACTGCAGGTTCTCTGCTTTTGTATTGATATTGAAAATGGAAAACATATTTCTTAAGCAAAAATGACAAGCAGAGCTGCTAAAGAACTGTCCTTCTTAGAAAGTCGAGATTCCACGTGAATAAAAACGTGATTTATAGATGGCTTTAGTTGCGGCCCTTAGCTTTTGCTGGCTTTTTGCTGGCTCCTCCATGGGTACAAGTATATTATTGAACAAACATTTACATTTATAAGCTGAAATTGTTTTCCTAATTGAAGGCATCGGACTCATGTGGGCCAGATGTTGCAGCTCTCAAGCGCAGCATAAGAAAACTGGAGAATAAACTCTTGATCAGGACTTGGCAGGTGGAGCACTTGCAGACACACAAATACTTTCAGGCATTTCAACCTCCCAAGTCTGATCCTGAACCTGAAACGGAAACAGCCCTCGGTGTAAACCACAGCAGCAGTGGGATATTAGACAACTCTAATATGACACTGATGAATCCACTTCCACCAGCAGGAAACTTAATTGTCCATGACAAAGGTAAGAAAAGCTCACAGATGATTATTTTAAGTGTAAGAGTTGTGATGTGCAGTGATGTACAGAGTCTACAGTGCATGATAGACTCACATAGCTCCATATTATGCAACATGAAGTATATTATGGAGGTACGGATGACAATCAGCAACCGTTAAGGCCTTTTCAATGCTATTTCATCTTATCAGACTGTTCTGAGCTGTTTGACAGACTGAAACCACCAAGTGGCTTTTACCGCATCAGACCAAAAATACACCAGGAGCCTTTTTTGACCTACTGCGACATGGAGGATGGAGGAGGATGGACTGTGTTTCAGAGACGTCGACATGGAAAAGTTGACTTCAACAGGTATTTAAGCAAAGAAACTAACCTACGTAGTGGGGGGAAACAATTAAAGTTCTACAAGCCTTGAATGCCTATATCATTGGGGAGCTTACACAGCTGTTTCCGTTGAGGTAAATATCTGTCGCAATTCTCTTTTTAGAGACTGGGTGGACTACAGAGATGGCTTTGGTGACTTCAAGCTGTGGAATGATGAGTTTTGGTTGGGGAATGAGCACATGTATTCTCTACTCTCAGATGGTCAGAAAATAATGAAATGCCAGAATATCTTTTTATAATGTTCTGCCTGTTTGGTTTCTCATATTTTGCTTATTCATTTTTGCCCTGAAGGTAAGAACCTAGTGAAGATAGATCTCATGGACTGGGACGGGAAGAGAAGTTATGCATTTTATAACAACTTCAGGATCACCGACGAAGCCGTAAGAAATGGCTTTACAATTTTGTTCAATCCTGTCAGAAGTAACAACGTTTCCCAACAAACATCACTTCCTCTAATGCCTATTGCAGGACAAGTATCGTCTTCAGTATGGGCTCTATAGTGGGCAAGCCGGAGATGCTCTGACAGGAGGTGGGGGGATGGTGGAGCAGTGGTCTGCTGGCCTCAGTGGCATGCAGTTCAGCACTAGAGATCAGGTTAGTCTTCTATTAACATTGTCAATTTATAATTTTAATAACTGTAAGATTATAGACTATTTTAACACTGATGATAATCATTGACAGGACAATGACCGTTACGTTCAAGGCAGCTGTGCTCAGGAGAATAAGGCAGGCTGGTGGTTCAACAGGTGAGGCTTTTCAGATAAATCCAAGTGTTGATCTGTCTGATATTTTCCTGCCGCTTGTTTGCACACACATTATAACATTCTGGAACAAAAAGTATTACTGTATCGGGTTTTGTGTGCATAATGAATCACGGAAAAATACTGGTCAAGCCGAGGACATATTTCTTTACAATTTATTCCAAAATCAAAAAATAAGTTTAAGACACAAATGCTTTAAAAAAAGGTTGAATCGCTTTGATTTTCATTTTAGAAAATGTAACATCCTTGACATTTTGTACTAACCTTTTATCTACAGATGTCATGCAGCCAACCTTAATGGGAAATTCTACCGCAAAGGGAAGTACAAGGGCAAGCAGGACAATGGTGTGGTGTGGGGGACCTGGAGGGGCCTTTGGTATTCCCTCAGACACACCGCCATGAAGGTGCGGCCTCTGGTTTTCTTGGATGCCATGGGCAGTGGAGCAGGAGAAATGTAAACGTCACACTTCATATTCCCTTGTGTGTCTCAAAATCGAGGGCAAAGACTGATTCATATCTTTGTGTTCAATTGTTTGGCTTTGCTTCACACCTTGAAACCATTATCAAATGTTAATGATAGTAAAGTATCTTCTACTTTCCAGTAAGTACTATCTTCTATAAGTGTATTTTCTAAGTGTATAATGTTACTCATAATAATAAAACAATCTTCAAAACAGCCATAATGCCTCACTGACATTTATACATTTGTTTGCCCAAAAACATATCTGCATACTTTTGCTCTTCCTTGTTCATTTCTGCAGAAAATACATGACAATTTTCCCAAAAGTGAAAGTGAAAGTGGTTTTCACCAAAGTTTTTCTTTGCTTACTGTACAGCAAAACTTCACAGCTTAAAATCAGCAAATTCAGTAGTGTCGAACAAAAGAACTAATATGTCTTCTTTAGTCTTTTAAATACTGTCATTGATAGGGCTTGTGTTTAACAGTGCATACACCAGTACAATGCCATGGTATGTTTGACTTATAGTGGTAAACAGTAAACCATTACATTTGAACAAAGATAATTTTTTCTTAAGAAGTACAAATGTTTTCGAACGCATATCAACTTTGGCATATTAAAAAGTAACAGTTAAAAAAAAGAAAAATGTTCCAGTTAAAAAAGGAAACTAAATGTGTTAACATCTGTTCTTATAGATAAACTCTTGTTTGATGTACTGTACAAAACCATTTTCAAGTTTCACAGATACATCAGAAAGGAATAATGTAAGGAAAGGATAAACGTTAATGGCAATTCCTGTGTAGTACAAAGCTCTACTCCTCTTCCCCTACATATGCTGAGGACAGATCGAGGTCCAGCATCCTCTGCTCGGCCTCACTCAGCCTGTAGCCTCCGGACATGGGCAGAGAGTTGCAGCGACCTGTCCTCTGCTCCGTGGGCGTTGCACTAAAGGTGGAGCTGCGCTGCCGGCCCCTGACCCCAGAGCACGACTGAGCCTCCTTTAATTTGCGAGCCAGGATGTTCCTCTGGATAGGCGACGGGCCGCGGCGGTTCCAGTTCTGCTCGGCCCGCTCTGCCCGATCAACACTCAGGTGTTGAGGCCCTGCTGCCGGACCCCCTATCCCAGAGATTCCCTGTCCACCTCCAGTACCACTGAGGTCTGCTTTAACAGAGGCTGAAATGCTGTTTGTGTTGGTTCCTGTGTGTTTGATTTCATTGTTGTGTGAAGACGCAGCTGTGTCTATCCACGGTTTCCTTTGGTCATTCCTCTGGGGTCTGGATTTAGCCCAGTCTGGGGTTCCGTGCTCTGGAATGGGGTAGGAGCTGTATGGCTGCCTGTCTCGTCCTCCTTTATTCCAACAACTACCTTCAGGAAGGGTCCGAGATCCCACCTAAAAAAGAGATGGTTGTTAATTAAAAAAGGCAGACTACAAATGATAACCCCATATACAGTTTGTATATACACATAAATAGATGTAGATAGAATACCTGTGTCATGCTCCTTTCTCTAAACTGCCTGGAGTGTGCAGAGGATAGAGGTTGGGGTTTGGTGTCATTGAAACTGGAGGTCCGGCGGAAATTTGGATTATTATGATAGGAGTTTCCCATCTCTGCATCTCCCCCTCCTCCTCTGAGACTTGATAACCCACTCCTCTCTACCATCTCCACCCAGTCTGCAGTGCGGTCCCGCCTATTTGAGCTGCCCCCTCTTGCATGGGCGGAGCCTGAAGGACCTAAGACCAGCTCCACTCTGGGACTCGGTCGGTCCGGCGTGGCCCTAGGAGTCTGCGATTGAAAATAATTGTGATTTGCGTCATCCTGGAGGTCTAACGGGATCGCGGGGTGAGTAAATCCAGTTGGTGTAGGGATAAGCGAGCTTGTGGGGGAAGCAGATGCCTCTACCAGGGTGTCATGGACTGGGCTTGAAGAGACATGGTAGAGCTGAATGGCCTCTCTTATACCCTTCTTCTTCATCTCTTTCAACTGCTGCTGAGCCAATCGGTACCTAAAGACAATAATATTGATATTTATATTACTGAACGACAGAATATGTTTCCCAATAATGTGTGATAAGAGAAAGCATTATTCTAAACATACCCGAATATTGGTGGTAACAGCTTCTGACATGTGGGGGAAAGCCTTTCTGGGTCCTGTGAGAGAGGTACAACCAGGGTCTGTGGGAGAGGCTGACTACCCAAAGAAAGCCTGTCTTTCTGGGCTACACCCACACCTATACCCCCCTGTAGTCCATGGCCATCAATCAGGCTGGGTCTTTGGAGGCTGTGGCCAAAAATGGACGCCTCATCGGAGAGCTTGCGTCCTCCAGGGGAATGCATGGAGCCTCTGCGGACAGAGTTGCACTGGGGGGTCTTGCATAGCTTCCTCCACAAAGTCACCACAACAGTAGCCAGAATCACAGCCAGGCAAAGGGAGATACCGGCCACAACAACTATGTTACCACCAAGGGGTGCTGCATCAACACCCACAGGGGGGAGGGATGGAGAAGGAGTAGGCAACACTGAAAGGGAGACAATTATGTTAATATGACAAGTATGCATCACATCGTTTTTTGTTTGATTTTCTAGTCTAGAAAAGATGAGGAAATGTTAGATTTTCTGGAGAAATTGTAGGAACAGAGAATCAGAATCAGAATTAAGTTTATTGCCAGGTACCTTTACATATACAAGGAATTTGATTTTGTATCTGGACATAAACAATCTAACAAAATAAGTTGCAAAGTAGGTAAAAAAATAATATAAGTATAATAAAAATGTGTATTTTTAAGAAACAATTTAGCATTAAAAAAGGATGCTAAAGTATTTACACCACATTTAAATGTAACTATACAAATAAACTTAAAACTTATAAGTAAAAAAACACTACAGTAGGCAAACTACAGTGTATTATATTTTGTGAAGAGATGTGGAGACGTGTGCAAAAATGTGCAAAAAGAGTAAAGAAAGGAGATAAGGGATGAAGAGACTGACCCACACAGTTCTCCAGTGAGCAGAGGGACTGTTCCTTCACCATGCCCGTGCACTGCATCCCCCCCACACCTGAGGGCAGCAAACACTCGCGCTCTCGCTCCCTCACCCCCTCTCCACAGCTCACACTGCACACACTCCATGGCAGCCACGGGCCCCATGACTCTGCAAAACACACATTCGATTTAAAATTGCAGATACATTTCTAAATGTACAAGCATTAACTTTGAGTTATTTTCATGCTATGCTCATTAAAAAAAAACTACAACATGGTGTTAAAAAAGGCTCAACCATCATATAACATTGACTAGTTCATGCTTTATCCCCAAAATAGACAAAGTGAGGACAGAGTGAAAGAAGCAACTTCATATAACAAGAATGTGATAGTTCAACTTCAATGAATCTCCATTTAATGTGTTATCATAAAATACGTGTGGCCTACATATAAACAAAACATGTGTTGGTTGCTGTATCTGAATACATTGACAATGTGTGATCTCAATAGGTCACCCTTCACTTTAATAGCAAAAAAAAGATTATAAGTATTTTAGTCTTGCAATCCCTAAAATATAATGTATTGAAACTTTTTTTGTTTAAGTTTAACTGCATAATTACTATTGGTGAACCTCATGAGGTTGCCATCTTTTGTCACGATGCAATGTCCACCCTAAACAGGATAGTGTTATTTTTAAATATGGAATGACAGCGTGACAATGACCGCAGATACAATACCAGGAACTGGAAAGCCTAGCAGCTCAATGGTATCCAGCCATCATTCATTTGTATTGTAACACTTGTGCTTCTGATATTGTGACGTAAAGTTACAATATGATAAAGTGGACCTATCATGCTATATTTGAATAATATAGTGTAGGACCATACCTACATAAGGCATATTTATACTTTTCATTTTTCAAAATACCAAACAGATCATGCATTTTAGCCATTCTTCATTTCGCTCAATTTAACACTGCCTTTCATGCTCGGATTCAGTGAGAACAGCACCATCTGGTGGCCTGAAATATGTACTACAGCGTATCCAGCGCTTTCGAACGGCAATGTCCGTGGCTGTCTCCTCCTGATTGGAGTTGGCCCAATAGCCGTAGCGCAACTTCTGTGACAACATAAAAGTGTTCAAATCTGGATCAGTCTGTATCAGATCCGTTGCAGCCCCTTTTTTTAGAGATTTGGGTATGGAGGAAAATAAAGAGGGTTGTGTTTTCTGACACTTGGTGAGTTCCCTGGAACACCAGGGACACATATTCATGTGTAAAAGACGTACAAAAGTGCATTTTGCATGATAGGTCACCTAAATGACTTATATGGAAAATGCCTAGTCTTTAATGAGGCCATTTCTTAACCATTGACTTTGTTTTTATCCAGCAACAGATGCATTTTTGGAAAACGTGGAAGAATAAGGAAAAATATATCTTCCCTTCAAAATGAATGTTATAAAACATCACAGTGTAAATGTTCTTTGCAGCTGTCAAATGTAAATGTATTAATGAATTAAATCTCACCTGCGCTCTTGTGAACCACCAAACAGGTCTGTGCAGGACTAGGGGAACGACTGAAGTTGAAAACGAAGCGAAAGCAGTACTTGTACCTCCCTGGGTCAAACACAGAACAGTTGAACTCAGTCTCATTCTCTCCCTGAGTCAGCCAGTTATAGGCCAACAGAGGTGAGGAGGGCTCCTCTGGTCCTGGTGCTGTTCCTCCTGCGTCCATCCCAGAGGAGACAGCAACGCCTCTCCCAACACCTGCCTCCTTATAAAGCATCACTTTCCCATTGACGTGCACACAAGGTGGGGTTATCAGTTTAACAGTCATAGTTCCTTCACAACCACTCCTGTAGGCATCGGTGTTTTCCACTAGCAGCTTGTATGAGAAGATACGGGACAGGTAGAGAGGCCCGGAGCTCTTCACATCCTGCGCTGCATGAGGAGAGCGTAGAGACACTCGTATGAAGTCTCGTTCTGTGAAGGGGAAGGCGCAGGACAGCTCTACACTCTGGGAGCGGAGGGGTTGGATTGAGTGTTGTTTGCGGGCTTTGACCTTGTCGATGGTGATCCGTCCTATCTGGTTGTACTCCATGTAGCTGACTTCTAGGAGGAGAGCCGAGTCAATACCGCTGGAGCAAGCCTGAAAGTGTTCATTGGTGGATATCCCAACCTGGAGAGAAACAGACAAAAGTATGAATCACTGTGGTCATTATTCTGCAGCAAAAGAAAGACTTACCTAAACTTCAACTATAATGCAAAATCCACTTTTTCATGTCTTTTCTACATCAACATGTGTCCCCTCTGTGTAAAGATATTCTGGAAGTTTCAGGAAAAAAGATTTTCTCTCTTTTGTCCTGATCCATTTATATAAAAACCTGTCTCAAAATGAGCCGATCACATTTTGGCCACTTTATGATGTCATAAGTTTTTTTGGCTTGTGTAACCATTAGCCAATCACCATCCAAGGTAACACCCTATGGTAACACCCCACACCTTATCACCTTAATCTCCTCCTAGAGCACCATTGTGTTCTTTTTAACCAAATATCTCTCAGAGGGGCGTGGGGAGGAGCTCCTTATTTTCATCTAAAGTAACAGACACAGAATCAGCACTTTTGAAACAGGAGCAGTTTTTCTTGCCTGAAAAGATCCCGAGTGGTTTCCGGCCCTGTCCACAGCGATGTGAAAGGTTGGCCACTGCACCTGCAGTTCTGAACTCCACCACCAGGTAGTACTTTCCACTCGACTGTCATGTGTGCCATAAGCAGGAGAAACAGCCGAGGTGCTGGTCTGCCTCAACTGGAACCGGAAAGTTCCTGCGTACAGGAAGCAAGAACAGTTGAACTCCACCCTGCCAGCCGATTGGTTGTCGGGGAGAGTCCTGGTGTGAACGGTGGTGTTGGTTTCCGTGTTGACCAGAGAGAGGCTCGTGTTGCAGGCCGTACTGCTGTTGGATTTTGTGCTGAAGTCCACAAATACACTGGCATTGCTAAGGGCAACGTGCAAGGAGGGCCAGATATTGAGCCCTGCAAAAGCTACAGGAAAGGATGCACAGAAGTGAGAGAGAGCAAAATGAGAGATCATGTTACATTTTTGTTCATGCATCCTACACACAAATTGTCAACCGATGAACATTTTTTGTGTCACAGATATTTTTGTTGTTTCTTTGTGTATTTTATACCTGTTTTTGTATATATTTCTTGATATGACTTTGCAAGTTGTCTGTTACTGTGGATAAATTGTGTTTCACTGAAGTAAAATGAACCAGAAACTTTCAGGTTCATTTTACTTCAGGATTTATCATAACGTTTGTCTGGAATTGTAAAGGACAGCTGTGTAGTTAATGTTTCCAATGTATGGAAAGTGGTAGTCAAAGGGGAACATTGTTTATTTGAAACCAATCAATTTGGGAGAGTTAGTTGTTGGTGTCACTTTTGACAAAATAACAATGTATCATGATTTATAATACAAACAAATGTAATTTACAATTATTCAATCGTTACAAAAATGAAATGATGTATAGGCCTGTCCTTTTCCAAGTCACATTCACTTCCATTGTATTTACCACAAAGCCACTAATGATGGAATTTGCCCATTACAACTTAATAACAAATGTTAAGCACAGACACTGTGGGTCCACTAAAACAACTGATAGGCATTAGTAGTTGTACGCTTCATATTTTACACAATTACACAAAATAGGTTAAACATTTAGTTGTTAACTATACCGGTACTTCTGAGTATTGTAACCTATTACAATAACCCCACCAGGGTAAAAGTTAATATATTGAAGCACGGTAACATATTTTAACAGCAATTGTCCTGCGTAGTGTGTGAAACATGTTGTGCAAACTCTGCATCCTCACAGAGCAAAGAGGGTGTGGGAAGAGGAACAGGAGCACCTTTTATTGCCCCGTCATTCCTTTCTCCAGGGTGGTAGAACACGTTTAATTTATGATGTGTTAGCATGTTCAGATGAAATAGAAATCTGCCATCCTTGCAAACATGTAGTCATGTTATTAAGATAGTTTAGTTCAGGGGTGTCCAAACTTTTTTCACAGAGGGCCACACTCTGAAAAATATACGAAGGGATGGGCCACTCACTAGAGGTATATCGCCTCATAAGTTCAGTTACTTAGAAGTTAGCAAAATCAATCACATGTAGGTAAATGATGCTTGTGAGTGTTGGCAGCTCATCCCTTAAAACAGAAGCCTCAGATTGATTATAATAAGGAGAAATAGGAAGGGTGTATTTCAAGCTTATTACGTAAATATGTTTGTTTCTTATCAACTAAGATATGTCAGAAAATGTTTTCAACTTTAATTGACTGAATGTGTTTGAAAAGCGGTCTTATTAACATATGAATACTACTGTGTAATATAATTTTACATTTAAGATTTACAATATAAGACAAGCATAAGTTTCATTTGTGGGCCATATTGTTTGTAATTTGCTGAGGGCCGATTCAAAATGGTCCGCGGGCCGCATTTGGCCCCCGGGCCGTAGTTTGGACACCACTGGTTTAGTGAGACTCACCATATCCCATGAGCGCCAGCAGGAAGGGCAGCAGTGAGACAGCTTGTGGCATTCCGATGTCTGTGCCTCTGTTTTCTCCTTCACCACATGACCTTCCTCTTCCACCATCCCTGACCTCTACAAATCAGAAATCCAAAATATAGAAATATTCCACGAGAAGGCAGCAGGCAATAAGCAAACACACTTGTTGGAGTTATCAGACAGGAGAAGGTATGGAAGGCGTAGCACACTGATCTGAGTTCTGCAAGACAGGAAGGCTAAAGCATGGAGCTGTGACCCTGGGTTCTCTGGATTTACAGTGGCGTCTCCCTTTTCCTCCCAACTTCACAATGGGTGGAGAGCTGCCATCAACACAGAACTGTAGAAGTTGCCAATAACAAATATTTGTCCAACTTGTTGTTTGGATGGTTTGTTTGGGTTTTCTCAATTTTTCCTTATCACACAATAAACTTCTTACTATCTCTGAAACAAATCCCAAACTTGATTTTTGCGACCAGATTGCTACAATTTACGTTTTAAACTCCTATTTAAATAAAAAAACAATTTGGGCCTGCTTTATTTCAGCCATAGAATAATCAAAAACGTTGTGGTTGCAATTGATCACATCAAATGGATCAAAAAGTGTGCCTAATATTAATTCTCATGGTGAAGACATACAGAGTCAACTCAACACATTATCTTTTTCATACGTCCATTATACTTTACTGAAATGTGTGATTAGCCACTGGGAAGACTGCATTTATAAAATAATATCACACATCATTCTAAACGTGAGGTATCAGAGTGCTAAAGATAAGGGGTCATAATCGTCATTGTTTTTAAGATGGATAATAAGGATTACTTACATTTCTTGTTGACTCAGCGCAGCATTATTTCTATCCAATATTCCAACACAGAAACCGACAACACTCCCTCCATGTGCTGGTAATGCATTTCTTGTCAGGACGGCAGTGACAGTCGGCGGGACAGAATCAGACCAACAGAGTTCTCCGGAGGCGCGCGCCTGCGTCGGGAGCGCGTGAGAGAGATCCGCTCACAGCTCAGATACTTCACGGTCAGCGGGCCTATTGAATACTCTTTTTGAGACTCACAAATGTGTTCCTTAAATGTTTTTTTTGTGTATTTATATACAATTCTGAAAAACATTAAGAGACCACTGCAACATTATCCGTTTTTCTGGTTTTACTATTTCTAGGTAAGGTATGTATGTGTTTGAGTAAAATGAACATTTTTGCAATTCTAAAAACTACTGACAACATTTCTCTGTGGTGAAATTCAAAAGACACTGGAATGGCTGCCAGACATGTAGATAGATATTGAGATTGATGAAAAATGTGGTCTCTTAATTTTTTTCAGAGCTGTATGTGTCATTGAATAAACATTCAAATGCACAAACATATCATGCCTACTTACCAATACTAACTCAGCGTAGCATTTATGACGATTAAAACAATAAAATATATCAGCTAAATAAAGTTTCATGTAAATCGAATTACAGAATACAAGAAATCATTATTCGTACTGTTTGATAGTTTTATCATTTTTTTGTATGAAAGTGTTTAACACTTTAAAAGTATTATTTAAACTCACATTAGGATCTAAGACAATTGGGGGTAACTTGTTTTATGTAAAACGTTACTGGTTTGGTAGTTGTTCTTATAAAATGAATAGTCCAATTAATTATTTATTCATTTCCAAAATATTGCTGCACACATATAGAATTGTTCCTAGATCACATTCACAGGCCTATTCATATGTGAAAGTTGAAGTTGACTAGGTTAAAGCTTAAGAACATGATAGAAAACTGAAGCACAAATTAAAGATTATTTCCTCACCGCTTATTGCACTGTTTTAAGTGAATCATTAAAGAGATTGTTATCAGTTTTAAAAAGACTCCTAGGTCATTTAAAAAAGTGACTGCATACAGAAATATGTGCGATTCAACGGTTTGAACTATAATTTACGCCTTCAAGAGGCAGTCACATAAATCTTTCTTTATGGCAGTGATTGTTTAAAGATTCCATCTAAAAAGAAACTCATGATGAATTCATATGGAAATTCAGAAAGGATAGCATTGTGTATCCCCAGTTGTCCCAGGAGGCAGGCAGGGTAACAAAATTAATCTTTGTACACATGCAGTCACGATACTAAACAGAATTATTCATCTCACAAAATCAGATGAACTTCCCCCTATACAGACGAGTGAAGAGTTTTCCTTCTTTAAACCACAGATGAAAGAAAACCATGATTTGTTCAGATAGCCAATCAGCATATTGATTAACTTAAAAATGCATCATTGAGTAAATTAATTTTAGCATGGACAAACAGGACCTATTTTGTTTAGAGAAACGGTGTCAATGTCGTACACGAGTCCCTAATTATTGTATTCAGAAGTGCCTCAGGTCAGCTTCCTTGAAAACAATTACATTTCAGCTCTATCAATATATGAACAGCATGTCAGGGTAATCTAATCAGCTGCAGACCTTCATTTTCTCCAGACAGTCGGCGAAAACAGGAAGTTTCTTTTGCGATGGATCCCCCTTTAATCTTCAGCTCAGTTCACAATAGGACCAAAGAACAAGCCTTCCAGGGACAAAGATTGAAAAACAAGAATGGAGGTATCACTCCCAACAGAAAGTAAAGTTTCGACATTTAGACAAGTAACTAAAATCAAGTGGGATTTATTTAGATAACTTCTGCAGTTGAAGGGATTCATTGGCTGTGAATCAAACTGGCAGCAGATCAGGCATCTTATCTTGGTCTTTTCTTGGATGTAGTCTAGATTAATTTAGATTAAATTAAAGTTTGACAAGAGAAAAAATAAATAGAATGCTTTTTATGGACAAGACTGAGAGACTAAAACAAGATAAAGGATGTCATGGTAGGGTATTCAAATGAATCTGTGCATGTTCTCTCCGCTCTCAGAAGATGAGACGGATGCTTCATTACGTAATTATTTATAACAATACATTTTATTTAGAATTCTGAAAACAGTTTTTTTAAACAAGGTATGAGCTCTGTGACAAAATGCACAGTGTATATTCCAGTAAGCCAATTTTCCCACGTGATGGTCACTCCATCAAGCAAAGCAATTTGGGAACACTTTTCTGCATGTTCAGTATTTATTTGCAGAATTCTTTACCCCCTTATCGGCTCTTAGACCTATAGAAAAGAGCTTGTTCTACAGTGGATTGTAATATAGCACTAACGGAACTACAACCGTTTAAAAAACAACGACTAAATACACTCTGCCGCTGTAGCCACCATCAGCCAACCAGCAAATAAAGTGTAGCCCAGTTGAAGATATGTTTTTCTATCTTAGCTATAATAACTCTAAGCCGTTGAAAAGAGATTTGGGTAGAATCTCAGACCCTCCACAGAGTCATCTCGACAGAGGTGGCCCACCTTTTCAGCCAGCAACAATCTGAAGATGAAGAGGGGACACAAAGACACGAAGAAGAAAAAAACATGAGTGGTTGAAAGCAATAATGAACAATAAAATGAGGAAACAGTGAATCTTTTCTTTGTTTAACAATTGTATGTACCGTAACAGACAGACAGTTATTCACTTACCGCTCTTTAGACAGAAGAACAGAGAGACCCAAGAGCTTTGCAAACTCCTCTGCTGTCAAAGAGCCTTTGTCGGTCACCTGAACACGGGAGAGATGATGACATAAGAGAGGGAATTCATCACAAAACTTTAAAACCTAAAAGTGTTTGCTCCATATTTAAAATATATTTACAGAACCAGTCAAAAGTTTGGACACACCTTCTCATTCAATGGTTTTTGTTTATTATATATTTGTTCTACTTAAGACCTAGATTAAGACTGAAGACATCAAAACTATGAAAGAACACATATGGAATTATCTAGTTAACAAAACAAATGTTAAAAAAAATCCAGAATATGATTTATATTTTGTTGGCTACTTCAGAATGCTGTGGCAGCCATGCTGGTTAAGTGTGCCTTGAATGTTTTGAACAGTGTCACCAGCAAAGATAAATAAAAAAACTTTGAATGAGAAGGTGTGTCCAAACTTTTGACTGGTAGTGTGCATCTAAGACAGCAGTCTGCTTGATCAGTCAAAAGTCAATAGTGTTTGTAACTGTGAAGCTTACATTGTCCAGTGCTGAGGCGATCATTTCCTCTTCGCTGTGAGACTGCAGCTGGACCACCATCACACCACTGTCAAACACACGTAGCCTTCAAACAAGACAAAATGCACGGAGGAAAATGTGAGATGAAGACAGATTTATACTGAATTCATTTCAATGAAACTAAAATAGCGAACTTAAGAAAAGCAGCCAGTCTGGGGTCATTAGCACCAGCCTGTTGGAGAAACAGGTCAGAGTTCCTTTTGGAAACCCTGGGTACTGACAGGAAATGACAGTCACAAAGGGCTGGACAATACTTCCAACAACAGGAAGCCAGGCAGGAAAAGTCTGGACTTTGTGAGGCAGGCGCCAACACCCTGCCTTGTATGCCTATAATAATCCCAGAAGCTGGTCTATACATGAAGGAATGTATACAAGTGCGCACAAAGACAAACAATGCTCACCTCAACGGTAGCTTCAACGACTCAAACATCTTGCACGCGTTTACCAAATCTTCTGGGGATAAAAGCTGTGCAAAGAGAAAGAAAAGTAACCTCAGTTTCTGACAGGCTACCAAAGATTATTTGTGTGTAGCATGAATGTATAGGTTGCAATGTTGTGTATCACCAGTTCAACCAGAATGGACATGCCCACTCAAGTTTGATCTGTAGTAAATTGAGTTTACCTCCATCCCTCTGGCGCGGTTTACGAGACAGTACACCTCAGTGAGAGCCATCATACCGCCACGCTCCTGAGAGAGGACAGAGTGGTAGAAACAGAGGGAAACATACATCGAATTGTAAACAGTGTTTGATATAAGCCAGTATAGATGTGAAAAAACGTGACACACACACATTCACACCTACCTCTAGAGGGGCCTGGAGCATATCTCCCAGCTGCTTAGCCAGCTGCATATGGTAATGTGTACCCGTCCCACACGTTTCTCTGGTAACAGGGTTGGCAATACCCATGCTGAGCAGGTAGGACTTGAACCGTATCGTCTATAAAGAAAAACATAACAGTTAAAGGTCACCTATTGTGCAAAAATGTATATGTGTAAAGATATTCTGATCTGTTTGGTATTTCGAGCCAAACACTTCAGAGACATGTTTTGTATATAACCGAGAACTATTGTATAATATATTGATCACTTGTTTAAAATCTTCCAGTGAGGTTCGAGAGTAATACGAAGATGTTTTAACTATTGCTGAACGTACAGTCATTTGAAACCACGTCCATTGTCCTCCAGTTTCTGTGTGTGATTACGTTGGTCGAGCTCTTACCTCGTCTTCTGAAATGTCTCCCTGCTTGTCTTTGATCTTGTTGGCGATAGATCTGGACAGCTCCACCATCTCTTTGGCCTGTTAGACATTCAAAACCCACCACATGTCAGTATATGAGCTTAACAGAGATATCAATGGTTAAGATGTTTAAATGATCATATAGTATAATGGATTACATTTGAGAATACTTTTATTATTATATTTTGTAAGAAATGATGCTAGAGGGAAGGTGAACATACAAAATGAGAGCATTCGTTACCTTCACCATCAGCTTACTGAGGTCCTCAAAAGCCTGGAAAAAAGAGACTAAATTGCTTATAGTGCTAAAAAATGTTAATAATTAAATTAACAACAACACTTTATGGCTACAGATATCATTTGAATATAATTCCAGAGCAATCCCACCTCTCCTCTAGCTAATAATGCAACTAAATTGTCTGTAAACCCACATTTATTTTCCGTGTCAAATCTTTTAAAAAGCTAAAAATAGCCTTTATTTGATCTTTATTGTATGTAATACACACATAAAGTGTATCTTACAGCAGTTGTGTAACTTTTGAGATGCCTTACTGTACGTGTGTCAGCCTCAGTGGCTGTGGTCAGCTTGAATACATTCCAATGGTTTTACAGTCATTTTTGTCAAAATATGGAAAAACACAAAACTTGAAGCTTTCAGGTTAAATATATCTAAATATTTCAGTTGATAGTACCTCACAAATGTTTTTGTCTGTTTCTTTCCTCTTCTCCTCTATCTTCCTCTCAATGCCAACAATACCCACGGCACGCGTTCTTCCCGCCTACATTACCACAAAGGGAAAAAAGAAAACATACTTGGTGAAGCATGCAGGCAATTCAAAAGAAGCCCCAAAATGACAAGGAATGTCAAACAGTGAGGAGGGAACATATTGTGGTTCACAGCTGTTAGAGAACATACATCAATTTTAGTTTCTACTGTTTCTATTTCATAGTGTTTATCCAACAAATGTGATTAATGTAATCTAATTTGGAGACGCATGAGTGAATGCAAGTGAAATTACAAGAGAGTAACAGCCTACACAGAAGCTTACCTTCACTCCGGTGCGAGTCGTGCTTTGGTATATTCTACTTATGTTAATTCTAAAAGCTATTGATATATATATGTGTCAATTTCCTATATCGGTAAATAGTTAGAGGCAGAAGTTCTGAATATTTAAGGCCAAGAATAAAGAAACAACACTGCCATCAGCTGGAATAACATTTGAACTGACATTATTCTTATCAAGCATCTTAAAAGACATTCTCAAAGACATTTACTGTAGAGGAAAATATATTAGTTTGATTAAAAAGGAGCCTTTATTGGGCTTCTTACCTGTGAGCTAGTTCCTGCGGAGATGGGTTGTGACACCGGTGTATTCTCCCATCTCTTCTGAGTCATTTCCTCTGTTAGTCTCCTGTGAAACTGCAAGAAAATGACACCTAGTCAAGTTCATGCAATAAATCGTTGGTGAATACAAGTTAGAAAAAGTATGTAACAATAGAAGTACCTCAATCTGCCCGTGTTCCTTGAATGAAAGCTTGATGAAGGAGTACTTGCTGTTTTGGTAGGGACCTGGCTCCTTATTGACAGTTGTTTCTTGCAGGTGGATAACTATTTTTGCACTAAAGGATCAAATATGCCAAAAGTTAATACACCATTTCAATCCTTTACATTTAAGTTGCTGTTATTAACAGTGAAAAGGTATTCTATCTCAAGTTCCCCCAACTAAATGGAGTTTGTCCAGAGCTTTCAACTGCTGGGGCCTATAGAAACTATGATATTCTATGACAGTCTACCCAGTAACAAATATCAGTTATACCCTGACCAAAGTTCCCCACTTAATTCACATGATGGCAACTACACCATATCTTGGTTGGTGATTGGCTAATGGTTACACAAGCCAAAAAACGTTATGACATCATAAAGTAGCCACAATCTGATCAGCTCATTTTCAGACAGGTTTTTATATAAATGGATCAGGACAAAAAGAGAGGGGGTCTTTTTTCTTGAGACTTTCAGAGTCTCTTTACACAGAGGGGACACATGTTTATGTATAAAAGACATGACAAAGTGGATTTTGCATAATAGGTGACCTTTGCGGTAAGAAAACACAAAACACGTAAAATGTGCTTATTCTTAATGAATTACTTAAACAATACTTCTCAATTCTGCTGATAGAAACCACACAATATACTTCCTGACACTCACCTCTTTCCTATCCCTGCAGCCTGCTCCTCAAATAAGAGAATCTGCGACAGAGGCATGGCAATACAGCATTCCTACAGGTGACAGGAGAAATAGTGAATCATCATGAGAGTCGGCAAATGTGAAAATACAAATATATGAACAATAGCACAAACTCTCCGCACTATCAATGCTGTCTTACATGGTTTTTAACGTCCCTCCAGATCAACCGATGTGTGCTCAACAAGGCCACTCCAACATCCAGTTTAGCCTGGTACAACGACAAAAAAATACATTGTGTACTTATATCTGATCACCTAGACTTTAACTATGTAGCTGCACATCATTACCGAATGTGCACCATCAAAAGTGGTGTGTTATTATTAAGCTTTTCAATGTTGCATGTAAGTTTGAGGTATTGTGTTGTTGTATCAGAAGTATACCTTATCATCGCCGTCATACAGCCTGACACCCCGCTGCTGAATAACCAAAGTTTCGTTAATTTCTAAGAGCCCATTTGACCACGAAAAGCGGTCCATTTTTGGTATTTTAGATAATATTCCTAATTCTACTCCTTTGCCGAGACCATTTTATGTTTACTTCCTGTACGCTTTCCACAACTCGCCTGAATGTGCCTGATTAGAATCACTCAAACAGAACATCAAAATAATAAAAGTTACGTTTAATTATCTTAATGGTTATGTTGGATGTAACTAAACTCCTTGTAGCCATAACAATACCAAAACTAGCTGTAATAGTGTAATCTTTTTTACAATATGTGATACTCGGCGTCTTTTTAGACAGGCAGTCTCTCGTGGGTCCTTTCCCGGTGTTGACGTTACTAGCGCCAGCTGTCAGAGGAAGCTACAGAGCATCTGTGCTGCTATCTATCCTAGCGCGTTATTATGAATTTGTTCATGAATTTCCAAATTTTCCAATCTCCATCATAACTATCGCTTGCATCAAATTTAAGCTAAGCCTGAATGAACAGATGTGCAAAGAAATCCGCTTTATTTAGTGTATTTTTCGTGAGCTGTGATCAGAATTAAGGTAGCTTTAGCTGGCTAGCTTGTTGTTAGCTGCGGACAATTCTGGTGAAGACAGGGTTTGCTCTGCAGACACAGCCTCTGTTGTTTGGAAGTCATTGTTCGCTGGTGGAAAATAGTTTTTTACACATGGACTGTAAAGATCATGCAACTTTATTTGGGAGCTAATGTTTTACTGCAAATATGCAATGTTATGAACTAAGCTTTTGCAGCATTATGAATTTAAATCAATAGCGTTGGATCATTGACATAGTATTAAGTCATCCGAATGCATTTAATCTTAAAGCATATTGTCTTTTGTACTGTTAAAACTGTATTTACCAACTGCGTGGTATAATAACTTTACTGATAAAGAAACGAACGTTTGTTTTAATCAACAAACATGGATAAGAAGTCATTTGATATAGTATTGGATGAAATAAAAAAGGTAAGGTGTGTCCTATCTCAAATACACTATGCAATTGAACATTTAATTGTTTGTTAATGTATGACTCTGTGTTTCAGTGCGTCCTGACTGATCAGCGGATCAAAGCCATAGAGCAGGTGCATGGATATTTCTCCAGTGAGCAGGTAGCTGTCCAAACGTCACGTGGTGTTTATCCCTCATTTTATATACAAGGAGAAACATGCAGAACCTCTTGCTGACTATTAAGTATTTTTACCACACTAGGTAGATAGGGTCCCCACACATTCGTAAAAAATCCACTTATTTCGTCTGTCACAAAGCTTATAAACAGACATTAAATAAAAGGATAGTCTTCATAAACACTCATGTGCCCTGCTTTTTAATATCTGTATTATTACTTATATTTAACCAACGCTACTTATAGGTCGACTTTAAAATGTATTTATTAGGTAAATGGAACAATTGTTGTTGTTATGGCGTGTTATGTTATATCAATACATACAGCATTACAATGTTTTTGCAGTAGTTGTTTCTCATAGTGTTGATATATCTTTTTGACAAATAAAGTTGGCAGCGCAGTACTACTTACTTCATACTAAACCTACTGTATACAGCTCTATTGTACATTGTAACACTGTCTTGAACATCTTCAGGTGATGGAGATACTGAAGTATTTCTCATGGGCAGAGCCACAGATCAAAGCAGTTAAAGCTCTTCAGCATGTGAGTAACTTCTGTTTTTAATTCAAAATGTGTGTTCCACATTTACACATTTGTTTTCAAGAAACTGAGGTCATTTATTTCTGTTAGAACAACAATATAAATGATGCTGTTGAAAGTTTAATATTCTCTTTAAAATCCCCACCTCTGTGATTTGTATTTGTTTAATTATTAACGTTAAATATCTTCTGTTGCCTTTTAGAAAATGGTTGCAATCCCTACAACCAAAGTAGCAAATATCCTGAACTGCTTCACCTTCTCTAAGGACAGACTGGTTGTCCTGGAACTAATAGCTTTGTGAGTACATTTTGAAAATGCATTTGAGCACCCTCAATGGATTTTAAAACACTTAAAGTGAAATGTTTTGCTGTAATATCAACCGCTTTGGTTTGACTAATTGGTTACTTATTTTTGTTCCCATTCTTGAACCACACAGGAACATTTCAGATGCTCAGAATTATCGTCCTGTGGAGGATCTGTTTCGCATACACTTGTCTGAGAAGAAGCGGGCTCGCAGGATACTGGAGCAAGTGAGTTCACTTTTGCAAGTTGTGTGTAGAAACCCTGTTTTTTTTAATTGTGTGTCTTAGTATAAAAATACCTTGTGGAATCCCTTTGGTACCCGTAAGCCCTGAGGAACAACTGTTGCCTAGCAAAATGTACAGGGCAAAGCAGTTGATGCAATTAAAAAACAATAAAACAATCTAAAGTTAAGCTTTTACAATAGCAGTACAGAATGTGTTAATGCCTAATCTCTAATATTGATCTTATGTTTATTGTATGCTGTACACACAACCAAACACACACTTTTTTTCTAATATAAAACTACCTCTGTTTCCCCAGGTATGCAAGGTTGGCTGCAAGGCTCCTGTTGCCATGATCTCCTCCTGTGGTATGATACCTGGAAATCCATACCCTAAAGGCAAACCCAGCCTGGTCACTGGCACATTCCCTGTGAGTATATGCATGGCCACCACCATATAATGAATTAAAGATGCCATTTATGCTTTATTTAGGGGCTTTAGAATACATCTTAATTAGATTTGTAATCTACATTTTACTTTGAATACTGTAAACTAAAGTTGTAATTATCAACATTGTGCATATAACATATGAAAGCTGAAGAAGTAATGTTATTGTTGATATCAGGTTAAAACTCTGTGGCGTAGAAAATGACACACTGAGTTTATTTCTTTCACTGGAAGACAGCAAAAAAGTGGCAAATAATGATTACTAATGATACAATAAATAATGCTCAAAAGTTGCGTGTGTTTTAAAAAAATATATTGTGTTGGTCACAGGGAATCCCCCCAGTGAAGAAAGAAGGCGAGAAGAAAGAGGACACTTCGAACAATATGGAGGGGAAAGGAATTTCTGCTCGTATTATTGGACCGTTCAAACCTGTAAGAATGGTTACTCCTGGGATGATGTAATTAGGCATGGAGTCCCCAGAGAAACCTTATGACGAGGCCTCGCATGACCAATTATATTGCTTTCATTTGATAAAAAAAAACAACCTCAATGTCAAGTCATGGTTATATAAGCTATTGATATATGACAGCAAGAGTGGTAAATGGACTGAATTAAAGACTGTACAATAGAGGGCCTACGCACAATAATGCTTATGCATACAGAATGAAATGAGTAAATATGAGTAAGGTCAAATATCCGGTTACTCATTATATAAAAATGGAACGCATGGAAATGTTTGAACTTCTGTTTCTCTTAATACAAATCAGCTTGGACTGTGGGAAAATGATATACAAAGCAACCACATTATGTTGCATAATAATGCCTGATTTGTTGAGCTTTAAGTGACCATCAAGAGCACTGGTTTGAAATATGTTTCATTTACTCTGTGGTTTCTACTCCGTTATATCATCAATGTATTCAATCTTTTTTTTTGTTGTTACTGTTATCGCCTTTGAAAACGTGCATTTCGGAATCACAGAACGATACAGAAGTTGTTCTTTACTTAAATGTTTTGTTCCTTCTTCTTATATTTTTTCTAGTTTCCATCGACCTACAACCCTCATCGGCCTGTGCCATACCCTATACCCCCGTGCCGCCCACATGCCACCATCGCACCAAGTAAGAAAATACCCACTCACACACCCTAATGCCTACCTTCTCCCGCCCCACCCTGTAATCGATCACTGTTTGCAAGTTGTCTGATAACACAGATATGTTAGATACAGGAGGAACTCATTATGCTGCTTCGAGTGGTTTGAGTTCCAATAAGACTTTTTGTTGTGGTTCAGGTAGTAAGGTGTGTTGTGTGTGATTACTACAGCTGTGTGTGGTGGATGCTGTTAATATTTGCAACTGCTACTCAGGTGCGTACAACAACGCAGGCCTTCTTTCTATGGGAGGGGTTATAACATCCAGCGTGGCCCCTCCCTCCTACAACTCTACCCACAAAGTAGCAGGTATGATTCGATAGAAGCTTGTGTGTGTGTGACAGAAAAATAAGCACTCTTTGAAGCTTGCTGCCCAACTAGCTGGCATGCTGCTTATCTGCATTTCTCAAGTGTTGAAAAGCGATGATCTGATAGAGAATGTGCTTCTTACTTCTGGAGTACACTGAGTGACCAGAAAAGTAAACCCCCTTCGCACCATACATCGTTTATATCTCTTTATATTTAGGGGGATTTTGGCTTATTACAACTCAATGGAACTACATTACTGTATATCACACAACATCACAGGATGATATCTTCAAACAAATATCTATAACCGTGGTCAAAAACTGTTTTCTGGTCAGTCGGTGTAGAGTATGCTTTAGTAAACTGGGATGAGTCTGTGGGCGCCTGGACTGGGAATAGCTTCAAACTAATGTCCTTAATCTTTTTTTTCTTGAATCATCGCTATGTGCTGGCATTTAACATGCATCGCTTGGGTTGACATTTGTTTTTGAACGCACTCTCTCATCAGTTTTCACAGTTGAAATGCATCTTTCAGGGCCTTTGGGGAGATACGTGGTTTGAAGTTTACAAATGTCAGTAGCAGTGTTGGCATACATGCAGGCTTGCTCTCTTTGGCTATTCCTCTCCTGCTGTGTGTCTCCTCTTTTTTAAGATGTGAGTGGATTGCTTCTTCTACGAAAGTTTGTTGGTTTTGAACATATTCCCTCTTTCTTTTGGAATGAAAAAATAACGCTACATCAGAAATTAAAAGCAAAGATTATTAAATCAAACCGTGTTTTCATTTTGTATTTCAGTTTTGACTATGTCAGATACAAGAAGGCATTATTTTAAAAGACTTCCTCGCTAACTCTGATCTTTTTCTCCCTCCAGGTTACGCCAAGCCAGGCAATCCTCTGCACACCACACCTGGAGTCAAAAGCGGGCCCCTCCTCATTCCTCATGGGTCCACGCCTTCAACCCCTAACCCACATCAGGCTTCTCCTGCTCAGCCTCCTCCCACGACTCCTATCACACCAGTGTTCCCCGGCATGGTGCCCTCTCACAACCCTAATGTCCCCTCTCTCTCGCCTGCTCCATCCCCATCTGTGATCAAAGCCGGTCCTCAGACCCCCAGCGGCCATTCTACACCTACACCTTCATCTGTCATTAAAGCCCACACCCCTTCAGGCACTCCTTGTGGAACCCCTGTCCCCGGCAGGAGCTACTCCCCTTCCCCCTTCCACGCCATTTCCCGACCGGGCACCCCAGCCTCCCGTGGCGCCCCCGACCCATTATCCCAGACGAACTCCATGGGCTCGACTCAGCAGAGAGCGTTTTCTCAGTCTGCAGATCACCAGTCGGGACTCGGCCACCCTGGCATGCACCTACAAGCAGGTAATCCCTCTGGGTCAGTGATCCGAAGTTACACGCCCTCTGGACCCTCCACTCCAGTTCATCCGAGCAATTCCTCCCAAGGCCTCAGTCCCAAACCCTCTCCGGCTCACTCTGCACAGATTCAGGCTGCTATCATGCAGGCGGGGGTCCTGAACAGACACACTGGGGGAAGCAACAGTGGCAGCAACAGCCCTGTGCACTCTGCCTTCAAGGGCACCTCCCGCTCCGGCACCCCGTCTGTGAGCTCTCTTGTGGTTCCAGGTTCTGCGCAGGCGGCCCTGGCCCGTTCCTTTGGTCTTTCCCACCCCTCGGGTTCTCCTCAAGTATCACTCGCTAATGCAGTAGCTCTCTCCGGCCTCCAAGCCCTGTCCTCCAGCCAAGCACCCTCTCATTATCCTGGCCTGTCCCACTTCCCCTCACTCCCTCCTTCCTCCATGCCTTCATCCATGCCTCCCAGCTCCAACATGTCTAACCATCAACAAGCCTCCATGTACCAAAGCCTGGCTCACAACGTTGCCCCCGGTGGAGGGTCCCCTTTCGGTCTGGGCCTCACCTCTGCCACCTCTATGTTCCCAGGCCTTCCGCCCGGTCATAGCCCCGCTGGCTACCCAGGGTTGGGGGTTTCAGGAGGGCACGGTGCTGGGAGCCCTGTGTTGTCTTCATTCATGGGACTGCAGGGGGCCTCGGCCTCTTCAGTAGCGTCAGCAGCAGCCGCAGCTGGAATTCCATCATCATCGCCGGTTTTACCAGGCTTTGCGTCTGCTTTCAGCTCCAACTTCCAGCCTGGGTCAGTGAACCTTTAAACACTTTACTGCACTGAAGCCATGTTATGTGGATAGCTAAAATAACCTCTTGATTTGACCTTAAAGGTCTCCTATTATACTATTTTTAGGCCTATATTATAGGTCTCAGATATAGAAAAATATAGAAAAAAAACATGTCTCTGAAGTGTTTTGCTCAAAATACCAAACTGATCAACCATTCTAGCCAGACAGCATACCCCTCTATTTCAGCCCTGTTAGAGAACTGCTGATTTTGAGTCCGTAGCTTAAAAAAAAAAAAAAAAATAGCGGGAGAATTCTACCAAGATACTCAGCTAAATGCTGCCGTGATTAAACGCCATATCATGTTCAAAACCGCATCAAGGATTTTTTCTCTTGCGGGTTTACCACAAGATGGGTTCCTTTTTATTTCCTGCTTTTTTTACACATACTCTCTCCAGTACAGGTTAGCTCTGAGTGTTAGCAATGCTTGCTAATGTAAACAAAGACCATATCACGTCCAAAACACGTCACGCATTGTTTCTGATAGCAACATTTCTGATAGGGCCTTGGCGTAAACTTTAAGCCAGCCCACATTTCCGATATTACGTCATATCGGCCACAAATCTGGATCAGCTCTGTTGTACCCCAATTTTTTTAGATTTTGGTACGGATGAAAAGAGAGAGGTTCCTTGACACTCCGGGGACACATTTATGTATAAAAGACATAACAAAGTGCATTTTGCATGATAGGAGACCTTTAATATTATAATATATAGGGATGCACGATATTGGTTTTTTGAAACCGATACCTTCCTGCTTCTCAAGACCGATACCGATAACCGATAATAATATTATATATATATATATTAAATGTACCTGTAGTTTTTGCACACCTGGTGGTAAAAAAAAGACTAGTAGTGAGCAAATGACATGAGCATTGCTACTATGAACCAAACAAAGCCAAGAACAGTTTTGACTCTTCAAAGTGACCATTTATTTTCCCAAATAAAAAGCCCCGGTGCCTTTGCAGCTGGCTTTGAATTCGCCGCTAGTTTAGCAGCGCAGGCGTCTTCGTACAACACCATCGTAGCGATGGCGATGTTTCAGGTGACTAATCAGGTTGGAAGTATTATAGCTCGTTGCTTTTTCCCTCCTCGTGGAACTTCTGCATTGCATTTGTTAATACAAATAGCAAGCGAACTATCTAACTCTGAAACTTTGAAATAGTCCCATACTACCGACGACATGTTTGTTTACTGTGTCCTGGCTTCACGGCCGCACACCATTTACGTCACAGCCAGGCATGAGTTAGGGAGCGCTGGATTTGTGAAAAACTCCTCTCTTCCTAAACCACTGACTAATACCACAGTACTGGCAAAACGGGAAGAGCCGAGTGAAAAACAAGCGCCCCTCATCCCAATCCACCCACACCGCAGTATTTTTCTTTTTTTTTACCCCAAAAATATATTGTATATTATCGGGGCTATTAATACTTTTATCGGGTTTATCGGGATGACGTCATAATTCCTAATATCGGACCGATAATTATCGGGCCGATAATTATCGTGCACCACTACTAATTTATGAATCAAGCCTACATGAAAATGTCACAGTTTCAACTGACTAATAATGTTATTCTGTGTTAGAAAACTGTGCTAGCTGGTCCATTAGTCCCATAACGTTTCTTAATTCCCAGTAACCAAGTTTCTAGTCAGAATTCTTTTTTTAGATAATTTCCACTTAGTTTGGTAAGCGGTTGCAAAAGGACGTCATAAATGTAGATAGATGTTCCACTTAACGTGTTCTAAGTGGAAACAGTGCAAAGTCCACTTAGCCTAGACTTTGGTTTGTGTCTCAGAGAAATTGTTCCATCCAGGCCATATATTTAGTATATTATCTTGCCAAGGTACAAGTGTTACACAAACTTGAGCCTCACCTGATGTTGACATTTCATGCACATAAGAGGTAGGCGGTGGCTTTTTTTCAAGATCATTAAATTAGAAAGCAGGTAAATGAAAGCAAGAGAAATATAAACACATTAACACACATTTAAAATATGTATGTAACTCTTTCCCACCTGTTCACTAGTTTCTTTGTTTGTTTGTTTGATTGATTGATTGGTTGATTGATTGATTGATTGATACATTTATATAGTATGTAGTGTGTAAGAAAAAGTATCCACTCATATGTATAACACAACCAGTTTACATTTTGTGGGTATTATACAAACCTGAATAAAATAGTTAACTGGTAAGCTTTAGAGGGGCTGCGAGAGAGAATTTGCTGCAGTTGGACGTAGCCTGGCTGTTTCAAGTGTTTGTGCTCAGCTAATTTAAAGGCTAAGCTTTAGCCTTATTGTTAAATATTCAAGATTCAAAGGTTTTATTGTCATGTGCACATAATCTACAGTGTAGAAATGGCAATGAAATTCTTCTGACCCGAGCTCCTCAAACAATGCAACATATATAATATAATACAAAAATACCAATAAAGAAAGTCTATATACGTGTAAATAGAATATGATATGTTCAAGAACAGAATATGAAATTAAATAATGTTCATTAAGACAAAATTAAATACGGTTCAATGCGGTGATAAATATTTATATAATCGAGAGTGATATAGATTTAGTCCTAGAAAAAGTGCCTTTCCAGATCAACAAGAGATCAGTTTTAGCATCCCATACTCACCTTTAATGTTCCCGATTTACTAGGATGTTTAGTATAGATATGTAAGAACTGTAAGTATTGTGTTGTTGTAAAACCCAGTCAATACAGATCAATGTGGCATAGTGTAATTAAGATAACAATGTAGAGCCTGGCAGTAATGATCCTGCGTGTCACAGGTTGAGCAGCGGGCTCCAGCCTCCAGGCAGCAGCGGGTTCCCCAGCCTGCTGTCCTTCCCCGGGATGCCGGGCTTCTCTCCCTCTGCCTCTCCTGCTGGCCTCAGTGGCCTCCACAACCAAGCCATGCAGTCTGCCCTGCTACAGGTATACATACAGTGGGGCAAAAAAGTATTTAGTCAGCCACCAACTCTGCAAGTTCTCCCACTTAAAAAGATGAGATAGGCCTGTAATTTTCATCCTAGGTATACCTCAACTATGAGAGACAAAATGAGAAAAAAAAAATCCAGAAAAACACATTGTCTGATTTTTAAAGACTTTATTTGTAAATTATTGTGGAAAATAAGTATTTGGTAAATAACAAAAGTTCATCTCAATACTTTGTTATATACCCTTTGTTGGCAATGACAGAGGTCAAACGTTTTCTGTAAGTCTTCACAAGGTTTCCACACACTGTTGCTGGTATTTTGGCCCATTCCTCCATGCAGATCTCCTCTAGAGCAGTGATGTTTTGGGGCTGTCGCTGGGCAACACGGACTTTCAACTCCCTCCAAAGATTTTCTATGGGGTTGAGATCTGGAGACTGGCTAGGCCACTCCAGGACCTTGAAATGCTTCTTACGAAGCCACTCCTTCGTTGCCCGGGCGGTGTGTTTGGGATCATTGTCATGCTGAAAGACCCAGCCACGTTTCATCTTCAATGCCCTTGGTGATGGAAGGAGGTTGTCACTCAAAATCTCACGATACATGGCCCCATTCATTCTTTCCTTTACACGGATCAGTCGTCCTGGTCCCTTTGCAGAAAAACAGCCCCAAAGCATGATGTTTCCACCCCCATGTTTCACAGTAGGTATGGTGTTCTTTGGATGCAACTCAGCATTCTTTCTCCTCCAAACACGTCTAGTTGAGTTTTTAACAAAAAGTTCTATTTTGGTTTCATCTGACCATATGACATTCTCCCAATCCTCTTCTGGATCATCTAAATGCTCTCTAGCAAACTTCAGACGGGGCTGGACATGTACTGGCTTAAGCAGGGGGACACGTCTGGCACTGCAGGATTTGAGTCCCTGGCGGCGTAGTGTGTTACTGATGGTAGCCTTTGTTACTTTGGTCCCAGCTCTCTGCAGGTCATTGGCTAGGTCCCCCCGTGTGGTTCTGGGATTTTTGCTCACTGTTCTTGTGATCATTTTGACCCCACGGGATGAGATCTTGCGTGGAGCCCCAGATCGAGGGAGATTATCAGTGGGCTTGTATGTCTTCCATTTTCTAATAATTGCTCCCACAGTTGATTTCTTCACACCAAGCTGCTTACCTATTGCAGATTCAGTCTTCCCAGCCTGGTGCAGGTCTACAATTTTGTTTCTGGTGTCCTTTGACAGCTCTTTGGTCTTGGCCATAGTGGAGTTTGGAGTGTGACTGTTTGAGGTTGTGGACAGGTGTCTTTTATACAGATAACGAGTTCAAACAGGTGCCATTAATACAGTTAACAAGTGGAGGACAGAGGAGGCTCTTAAAGAAGAAGTTACAGGTCTGTGAGAGCCAGAAATCTTGCTTATTTGTAGGTGACCAAATACATATTATCCACCATAATTTGCAAGTAAATTCTTTAAAAATCAGACAATGTGATTTTCTGGATTTTTTTTTTTTCATTTTGTCTCTCATAGTTGAGGTATACCTAGGATGAAAATTACAGGCCTCTCATCTTTTTAAGTGGGAGAACTTGCACAATTGGTGGCTGACTAAATACTTTTTTTTTGCCCCACTGTACACACACACACACACACACACACACACACACACACACACACACACACACACACACACACACACACACACACACACACACACACACACACACACACACACACACACACACACACACACACACACACACACACACACACAGCCCCCCCCCACTGACACTTCACCTCAGCCACAATGCAGACTCTATGCATTACATTAATGCACACAATGTTGACAATATTGTTTTTTTTACTGCACATATTTTATTCCATTATATTTCAATGTAAATACTGCTTTATTTTGATTTTAATATTTTTCTTATTTTTTAATGTTATTATAGTGTTCTTAAAATAGTTCTATCTGTGTTTTTAAATGTTTGTTTTAATTTTATGTATGTTCCACAACACCAAGTCAAATACCTCGTACTGTACGTGTCAACCTACCTGGTAATAAACCCGTTTCTTTGTCTTGTTTCAGGGTCATCCCGCATCTCTAGAGAACTTCCCTCCCAATAGTTTCGCCAATTACCCTCCAGGACCAGGGAACCCCTTCCCCCTCCAGCCAGGCCTGCACCCCCAGCTGGGTTGGCAGTGAAACCCACAACACACTTTGAAAAAAACGGAGAACAGTTACTCACGGTGGACCACTAGCATAAAACCTGCCCTACCCCTCAGCAGTTGACATTTTCTATGTTTTGGCCTTGAACCCTGATGGGCGCAGGACAGATAGTTGGGTTTCATTATCATGTATGTTACAGCCAGACTTACGTAACACTTATGTAACACTATCATGAAATCATGTGAAATAGTGTTTGGGGGAGATTACATATTTCACATTTTATTCAGTTGTAAATATCAGGTTTCGAAGTTGTTAGGTTTTAAAATATACCGTGACCTCTTTAAATGTTAGCTGGACTTGGCTGTTTTTAATCAAGTTTATCAACATTCATTAGTGAATCATGAATAATAGAAATTAAATTTAAAACTGTACATGCCATCATGAATTGACACTATCCTCATGTAGTATTTGATCCAATGTCCAGTCTCGGTGGAAAAGACAATACGAAGGATAATGACAGTCTCTCCTGAAATGAACATTGTATTATGACACTTTTGAAATGGGCCCAACATAAATATGTTGTCATTCTGGGGCTGTGTACTGCTCCTCTGTGTGTTGTTTTCAGTGAACACGTTGGCCTTTCCCCAGTTAACTGTGATTCACATTTGTTTACAAGTTCATTTAAAAAGATTTCACCCCTATTTTTACAGTACTGACCAGATTTACTGTATGAAGATTTTCCTGAGAATCAGCAAATGTTGATTTATAAGTGGACTTGAGGTATAAAATGTTGGTATCCTTAAGTAATGCTGTGCTGCATTGTGGAAACTGTTTACCTCATTTACTGTACATCTAAGAACATGGGGAGACATTTGAGATGAACAGACTTTTTATTTTCCTGTGTTAGTTTTTTTGTCCTTTTTTTTCTGTATTTGCACCTGTTTTATTATTTTGTCAGTAAACTGCTGGTTGCTGTAACTGTTACTGTATCTCTATTCTGTGTGATGCCATGTCTAATAGGAAAGCCCTTTGTTTAATTAATGAAGGTGGATAGAACAATGTGTAGATAAATAATTATGCTATGAAGGAGTGGCTGTTATTTGCTTTTTAACTGGTGTAACAATCATCAACTATGTGACTTTTTAATAAAAGGGTGCCAAGATCAAGGCCAAAAGTCTCATAGGCTCATGCACATGTTTTATCAGCAAAGTAAAGGTCTGAAATATACATTCATTGACAAAGAAAGACTCAATCAACTGTATACTTGTTAAATATAACCAAATACAGCTTCAAAAACAGGCGGATAATTGAAACTGTAGAGAAGGTTACCTTCTTTGATTTATTTTCATAAATCTTTTTGAATGAGTATTATAAACGTTACGGTTTTACAGCCTACGTAAAGTCCACTTACTGTAGGACTCTACGCATGGCTTCAGGAGCATCCGTAGTATTACACAATACACATGATGTCATTAGTCATGAGACCTAACTCCAAGTCATGGGATGTCCTTTGAGAAAATTCCATTTTCCATTACTCAAATATGTTCCATTCAATTCAAACTTTGGCCACTGTCGTTCTCCTTACTAAACCTGTTAAATGACAGCCTTTTATTCATTATGGATAATGGAAACATATTTATTTTCTTAAAGCTCCTATAATAAATGAAACTTTAATTTCACTTAGAAATGCTACAATTATTTGACTATCAGGTCCTTCACACGTTCCCATGGACTACGGCAAGTGTATTACATATTTTGTTCTTTACAATCAGCCAATGATGGCCTCCCTTAAGCCAGCTTATTCAAAAGACATAATGAATTTTCAATAAATAATTAACATCTTTGAAGAGACAGAAAGCTGACAACATTTTAAATCTCAATCCACACGAAGAAATACTTTTAAGATAACACTGTGCAGTGTGAATAGCACTGTACAAAAGAAATACAGAAATAAATCTATCAAATACAATTTAGAGTAAACTGAGATCAAAATATATCCACAAAGTCATAGTGTTTAAGCAGTTCATCATTCTAGTAGGAAGTAAAATTAGGAAAGTATAGCATTTCAACATTTATTTAGCAATGTGTGATTTGGTTGCGAGTGGTAGGTTAAGCAAAGTAACAATGGGGAAACCTCTTAGCACATAAGTAACTATAATTATGTTCCATATTATTAGTATTTAACCTAACCTCTTAACTAAAAAGGATGTATTTCTGTCATGAAAACCTCACTTAATATAATAAACAAACACTGAGATTATCCGGTTGTGTATTAACTACATGATAATTAACTTGTGATGGTCAAGCTGATGTCAGTGCCACACCTCTGAGCTGGATTCTAAAGCAGCATTACAGCTTTAAAAGGTTGGGTGACTCCCACTTGATCCGACCCACTTCAACAAACCAAGTCATGGGATGTCCTTTGAGAAAATTCCATTTTCCATTACTCAAATATGTTCCATTCAATTCAAACTTTGACCACTGTCGTCTTCCTTACTAAACCTGTTAAATGACAGCCTTTTATTCATTATGGATAATGGAAACATATTTATTTTCTTAAAGCTCCTATAATAAATGAAACTTTAATTTCACTTAGAAATGCTACAATTATTTGACTATCAGGTCCTTCACACGTTCCCATGGACTACGGCAAGTGTATTACATATTTTGTTCTTTACAATCAGCAAATGATGGCCTCCCTTAAGCCAGCTTATTCAAAAGACATAATGAATTTTCAATAAATAATTAACATCTTTGAAGAGACAGAAAGCTGACAACATTTTAAATCTCAATCCACACGAAGAAATAGTTTTAAGATAACACTGTGCAGTGTGAATAGCACTGTACAAAAGACATAGCCTACAGAAATAAATCTATCAAATACAGTTTAGAGTAAACTGAGATCAACATATATCCACAAAGTCATAGTGTTTAAGCAGTTCCTCATTCTAGTAGGAATTAAAATTAGGAAAGTATAGCATTTCAACATTTATTTAGCAATGTGTGATTTGGTTGCGAGTGGTAGGTTAAGCAAAGTAACAATGGGGAAACCTCTTAGCACATAAGTAACTATAATTATTATCCATATTATTAGTGTTTAACCTAACCTCTTAACTAAAAAGGATGTATTTCTGTCATGAAAACCTCGCTAAATATAATAAACAAACACTGAGATTATCCGGTTGTGTATTAACTACATGATAATTAACTTGTGATGGTCAAGCTGATGTCAGAGCCACACCTCTGAGCTGGATTGCAAAGCAGCATTACAGCTTTAAAAGGTTGGGTGACTCCCACTTGAACCGACCCACTTCAACAAACCCTCTCTACACACTTCCCCTCTCACTCTGAAACAACACATGGAAATGGAGGGCCAAGTGGAAAGCCAGAAGAGACGCGGAGTGAGCAAAGAAGATTTAATATGTAAGATAAACCAGATTTTCTTTTACTGTCTTTTCTTCTGAGCTTAAATGTTTCACACTTGTGTTTAATTATACATTTTTAAGTGAACCAAAACCAAAACCAAAACCAGACTTGTTTAAGGCTTAAATCAACAAAGGGGTAGTTTGCCTTTCCCTGAAGCATGAGTTGAATGCACATTGTCATTATATTGTTAGCTATGTAAGCAGCAGTGTATTGTATGTGCGATGCATACATTGGAGCTCACCTGTGCGAGGCAGGGGCAAAGTAGAACTCCATCGTCATAGCAACATAAATCACATGTCACCAAGATAAGAGTTACAAAAGCATGTGACTGAGTGTTTATGTGTGCTACCCTTCAATTGTGTGTGTGTGTGTGTGTGTGTGTGGGGGGGGGGGTGTGGGGTGTGTGTGTGTGTGTGTGTGTGTGTGTGTGTGTGTGTGTGTGTGTGTGTGTGTGTGTGTGTGTGTGTGTGTAGCCATATGTGAAGTCAGGCAAGAGCTGTCATGTCACGCAGTTGGCTTCTGTGTAATGCCCATCAGTTGTGTGGCTGATAATGGCTCCTTTCACATCATATCATCTTCCAGCATAATCATTTTCCAAGTCTCTATTATCAACAACCAGTTTGACGGGATCGGGTTACATAGAGTGCTGTGTACACTTCAACCTCTTTCACTGAGGTGACGGATAAATCATTTGTGTATAATTCCAATTAAAATGTCTTCCATCAAAACACATTGTGAGGATTGCCACAGTGAAAGTTATCATTATATTGCAGCAATCATCATAAGTTACTTTTCACCAAATACCACATTACGATCGATCATGTGGATCAGTCTAAATGCATTGCAATGCTCTCTAACGCGCCCTAATGCTTGCAACATTTCCTTTAGTTCTATCACAGAAAACTGAATTTCCTGTGGTTTGACCTAAAAGGACAGTTACAGTAAATGGTACACACAACAATGTCAGGAAATGAAAACTAGACGGACAACCATGAAGCTGGCCAGGAATGCATACTGATTAGAATATAATCAGCCATTTCTGACTTTGATGTGCTGACGTATGGACCATAGAGACATATTTGACTCTGTGTGACTATGTCCAAATGAAAGCTGTTGTGTCTAAAAACATGAGGTTAACCATGTGACCATGAGGGATTCTATGTATAATTTAATTGTTCTCAGATAAAGACTAAACTGTACCACTTTACAATAAGACTACCCTTATAAAGGATTCATAAAGGGTTTCTAATTCGGTTATTAATTAGGTTGTAAACACTTTATTAATCCTTAAGAACCAGTTCTAACATAAACATCAACACAGGCTCACTATTTGGCATGAGATGACTAAGCCTTATATTGGCTACCTAGCTTACTTCGTCTTCTTCATCAGCCAGCATCCTTGGTATCTGTTGTTCACTGAGTTGATTCCCCCCCTTCCATCTAGATGTTTCTTGGCTTCTCTTTATGACCATTTATTAAAGAGTTACTACCATTTATAATTTGGCTTAGCAGTACAGATAAATGTGGGCTCACTATTTGGCAAGCAACCGGTCACAGTTGCCCTGTTTATCTCATGTCTTATAAAAGCTTATTAAGGATTTATAAAGTGTTCACAACCTAATTAATAAATTATTGGCAAACTATTCGTAAAGCCTTTATAAGAGTACTCTTATTGTAAAGTGGTACCGACTACACAAATAGCTGGAAACTAGGAAGTGGTACAGACCTTTCCCTCCTTTATTACAGAAGCACTACCCCATGATCAGGTTTCACTGGTAAACATTTCACTGATTGCACTCTTTGTGTGAGAGTTCCTCTGTATGTAAACCTCGTCCATCAGTGTAAGATCTTGAAAACGGATCCATTAATGGTGGTTAAAACTATGAGGGGTTTGAGTGCAATACAGATATAATAGTTTGCAGAATGTTGTGTCATTAGCTAAGGGGTAAACGCTTTCCTTATCAAAACACAACACTTCCACGTGATTTCAAACTTGGATTTTTAAGGCAGATGTTGATATATCCACTCTCCATATTCCTTCATGGTAAATGGACTGTATTCATATAGCGCTTTATCCAGTCTTTACATACTACATGTCATTCACCCATTCACACCCATTCATACAGAGCAGTGTACCTTACTCTAGGAACTAACATTCACACACATTCACACACCGTTGGCCATGCCATCGGGGGCAACTCAGGGTTAAGTATCTTGCTCAAGTATACATCAACATGTTGACTGTACTGTACGGACTGGGATTGAACCCACAACCTTCTGGTTGAAAAACGTCCGCACTCCCTCGCAGCCACAGTCGCCCCTTCATCCTTCTCTTTCTTGACACAAGCCTGTTCAGTTCTCTAAATTTGCATTTCCTTTATTTTCATTTCATGTTTGTTTTTGGGGTTTTCACAGTTGTGTCAACACACACTGTCCCTTTCTCTCTATAGCTGAACGGACAGGATCTTTGGGATGCATTGGTTGGTTCCTGGTCATTCTCTCTGGCTTTTTCACAATACTCCTCAGTCCCTTCACCATCTGGTTTTGCCTGAAGGTGAGTAAGCTACTGTAAATTAACGTTGTTGCCTTTCAAGTGTGAACTGCTAACGCTGTGCTGTCCCTGCTGGTGTTTTTGCAGATTGTCAAGGAGTATGAGCGCGCTGTCATCTTCAGACTGGGCCGTATCCCAGACAAGAAGGCTAAGGGACCAGGTAGGAAAACTTACAATTTAAATGTGAATTATTTCTTTTTGGCTAAAAAAAAGAATCTGTTAATTGTATCAAATATATTATTAGCCAATGTAACCGAGAGCCATGTTTGTTTGAACCTGTAGGGACTTTTGACAACCTCTTTTTTTTTTTTAATAATTATAAAAAAAATAAATAAATAAGGGTTACATTTCATATTGATGCAAAATAGTAAATTGATGTTTTTTTTTACAGGGGTTTTCTTTATTTTGCCGTGCACTGATGACATTGTGAAAGTGGATTTGCGAACAGTTTCATTTGACATCCCACCACAAGAGGTAGGGTTTGGCACATTGAAAAACAAATTCAATATTTCAAATCTTCAGGCTTAAAAACATGTCATGTTTCCCCGCTCTAGATCCTGACCAAGGACTCGGTTACAGTATCTGTGGACGGAGTAGTGTACTTCCGGGTCAGTGACCCCATCGCCTCTGTGGCCAACGTTGCTAATGCTGACTTCGCCACCCGTCTGCTGGCTCAAACCACCCTCAGAAATGTCCTGGGGACTAAGAATCTGGCTGAGCTCCTGTCCGACCGTGAGGGCATCGCTCACAGCATGCAGGTACAGGAAACTCTCCAGAAATCATAATGTGGACTGAACAAAGTGTTTTCATTTGTTTTTGCTGTATCTCTCTCAGAGATGGCACAAGTACACACATCCTTTACTCAAGTAGAAGTACAGATACTCGTGATTAAAAATACTCAACTTCTTACTGACTAAACTTCTTTACCCAAGTAAAAGTAAAGAAGTATGGGCTTTGAAATCTACTTCAGTAAAAAGTACCCATAACTAGCAGCTGTTTTAAAGAGTACCTGACCTCCCTTTATATTAAGAGAACAATAATGTCATTGTTAGTTAATGAATGTTTCCATGCTGAACAACGGCAACATGACAACGTTTTCATTGGTCCCTCTTCTTTAGAGAAGACCAGGAAATGATGGATACACGGATCGTGTTCAAATCAATAGTCACGCAATGACTCTAAATAATAATGATCACGCCACCAAACACAGATTAAAACCTGTAACAAACCTGTTTTGAAAATGTAAGAAGTAGAAAGTACAGGTATTTGTGTTCAAAATGTAAGAAGTAAAAGTAAAAAGTCGTCAGAAAAATAAGTGGTGGAGTAAAGTACTGATACCAGAAAAATGTACTTAAGTAGAGTAATGTACTCCACTACTTCCCACCTCTGATCTCTCTAAGGAGGGCACAATTGTGAGAGACATTTCTTCAGCTAATTTTCCTTGATTATTCATCTCTGATGGAAAGCTCTTTGTTTAATTTTTTGGACAGTATGGAAAAATCACTAAATCAATTCCATTGTAAGCTGCAGTTTTGAGCTCTGTCTGTGTTTTTCAGGCCAATTTGGATGAAGCCACAGACGACTGGGGCATCAAGGTGGAGCGCGTGGAGATTAAAGACGTGAAGCTGCCCCATCAGCTGCAGAGAGCCATGGCAGCAGAAGCAGAGGCTACACGAGAGGCCAGAGCTAAGGTCGGGTCACATCGCACGACACATAGCCAGTTTTATATGATTCCCTGTAAAACCCAATGTGCATTATGTTGTATTATTATATTTTAGGTTTTCGCTTTAAAGGTCACCTATTATGCAAAATCCACTTGTTCATGTCTCTTATACATCAACATGTATCCCCTCTGCATTAAGACATTCTGAAAGTTTTAGGAAAAAAGATTCTCTCTCTTCTTGTCCTGATCCATTTCTATAAAAACCTGTCTGAAAATGAGCTGATCAGATTTTGTCCACTTTATGATGTCATAACGATTTTTTGGCTTGTGTAACCATTAGCCAATCACCAACCAAGGTAACCCCCCCTTTTCACCTGAATAATATAATATAAGACCTATAATATATTGATGAAAAACTCTACAATAGATGACCTTTAAGGATAGTTCATTTAAATGCCATACTAATCTCTCTTACTTGATCAACGTCCAGGTGATCGCAGCAGAGGGTGAGATGAATGCGTCCCGGGCCCTGAAGGAGGCGTCCCTGGTGATCTCAGAGTCTCCGTCAGGCCTGCAGCTCCGCTACCTGCAGACTCTCAACACCATCGCAGCAGAGAAGAACTCCACCATCATCTTCCCCCTGCCCATGGATATGTTGACTCCCTTCCTGCGAAAGTGACACCTCAGTTTGCCCAACCTCTTAAACATGTGACACTCTTTGTAAAATAAACAGTCAGTATAGAAATGGCTATTTATGCATGGTTGACATTTTATTCAGACTCATCATAAAAAAACCTTTGTGGTTTAAATAGTCAAGCTGTGATCAGGCATGGCCTAGTAACTTTTTTATAAATGTCAGAGTTGTCTGAAAAAAGTTGACATGTTATTGACTAAATGTATTCTGAAAACGATGTGTGTTGCTTAAACTATAATAAATGTGTCTGATTCATATTATATGATGTTGTGTTGGTCAATTGCATATTTTGATACTGACTACATGGAATATACTTCAAACTTACAGTTGAGGCTTTATTCACAATCAAAATGCTTACATCTTAAATCCCTGATATGATGTCTGCGATATTAGTCTACTTTATGTTATACTTTTTGCTTTCCAACAGCATATTTTAGTTAACTTTAGAATGTGTGAGAAATATAAGAAAATCATTTTATCTGTGTTTTTTTAAAAAGAAATGAGGTTAAATTGTTAACATAGGTTCAGGAGCACGGCCACGCCTAAAACTCTGCCTTGAACCACGGCCACCCCTATTTATATCCGGCAAAACTTCCAGCCACTGCTTGTCTCCATCCTTTCAACCCACCCTCCCTCTCCCTTCTACCCATACAGTTCCCCTTCCGACTCACACCGAGCGATACATCCATCCATCCCTTATTCCCTCCCTCCCCTCAACATCCCTCCATCCCTTCATCCCTACAGCCCTCCATCCCTTATCCCTACATCCATCATCCCTACAGCCCTCCATCTCTCCATACCTCATCCCTCCATCCCTCCACCCCTCATCCCTACATCCCTCATCCCTCATCCCTACAGCCCTCCATCCCTCATCCCTCCATCCCTCATCCCTACAGCCCTCCATCCCTCCACCCCTCATCCCTACATCCCTACATCCCTCATCCCTCCATCCCTCATCCCTCCACCCCTCATCCCAACATCCCTCGTCCCTTCATCCCAACATCCCTCATCCCTACATCCCTCCCTACATCCCTCATCCCTACATCCCTTCATCCCAACATCCCTCATCCCTAAATCCCTCATCCCTACATCCCAACATCCCTCATCCCTACATCCCTCATCCCTCCATCCCTCATCCTTTCATCCCTCATCCCTACATCCCTACATCCCTACATCCCTCCATCCCTACATCCCTCATCCCAACATCCTCTGCCCGTCAACAGTTATATTTAAACTGTGCATACTTATATACTATATATACTAACATTTTAATTCCAGGTATTGTCTGGGGGCCCGTAATCAGCCCACGCAGATCATGCCGGAGACAGAACCCCCACTCTGAGTCTCCCACTGCACGGACCATAGCTCGTCCTCCCAGATCATCCCTTCACCCCCCTCATATCATTCACATGTTACTTCATAAACTTACAAACATCACACTGTTGTGGCGTGGTTCCTGCTAGTGAAAGTCGAAATAGCCACATATCCAATGTCTATAAGGGTAACACTAGCAAACTCTAAACCTATTAGTTTTGTCCAAGTACATGCTTGTGTTTTAGACCTGTCTTGAATATTTACAGTATGCTGTTTACTAGGACAATCCCTTGTATCCAGAATACATATAACACCTAATGAAATACAATTTAGAGCACGACTGATCTGTACGGTAAAGAAAAAAATCATTTTGGTTTTCTTGAATATCTTTTAATACTGTGTTCTCCCCAAAAAGTAGAAATCAAAGCATCAACACACTTCGTATACATTACATGTTGAACTATCTCATTCCCCGTCCTCCCGGCCTCCTACGCTACGGTTACATTTTGACACCACAGATGCAGAGGTAAAAAGAAGTGAAAGGGAGAACAAGAAACAGCAAAGACAGAAAAAACATGCTTCTATTACTTCGTTGGTGCACTAAGACACTACTCATGTCGTAAATGTATTTACATTCAAACATACAATCAGTGCCAAAACAAACTAATTCAGCAAACGTTGTCTCTGGACCAAATGTACAAAGGTTAATTATATAGCTTACCTCCATAAATTCAATTTGTAGTGCTGAAAGTTGACAAGCCATGGGAATATTTGCTACGACAGCAGTTAAACATAAACACGGTCGTTTTAATCCCTGATGGATAAGGTAAATTACCCATGTTTCTTGTGGGGAGGCTCTACAAGTGCTACATATTAAATGGCTGCTACATAGTGGTCGGGCGAGAGTCCTTATATCAAATAAAATCACATGACTGACTCGAATAAAATGCAGTCATTACATTTTTTGACATTCAGCGCATAGTGAGACAGAAATGTCCACAGGACACATTGAAGGGTCATTACAATACCAGTTATTTGTTTAGTTATCATCATTCAAAGCTGAAATATTAAATTAATAAGAAATCTGTGACTTTACCCTGTCACTTGTAAACAATAGCTTCTGTTGCATTCTTGCAGCTTTGTTGAGCTTGACGTTACCTTTCAGAGGACCCTTAAGAATCCTTCAATGACGTAGGAGAACAGCATTTCTAAAAACATTTGAAAACACAGTGACTCTCTGACTGGTATATTTTTTTACAATTGATCGTTATTCAAAGACATTCTCAAAAATCATCAGTGTAGGTATAAAATAAGTGACAATCGAGATTTTCTCAAATCTTATGCTGTAATTGACATTCTTTCGTTTTAAGAGTATTCAAACCTGTGTACTTGTCATACAAAAAAATCTTGAGGATCCATGAAAAATATGTTTTCACGGCCGTCAAAAGTGCTGGTATAGCAATTAAAGATCCACAACACATAAACGTCATTCTCTACATGCTGGCAAGGTTACATTTACCCAACCTGTAACTTAACCCAAAAAACTGATAAACCCTAAACCATCCTCTAATTAGCATTGTTGCCATGACTGCCAACACAGATTTACCCTAATCCCTACAAACTGGCCTTGTTTATTTACAGGCTCAGTTTCATTTGTGTTCTGAACAGATTTGTTTGTTCATGTGCGATTAAATCACTGAGATAACACTGTGTAACACTGCAGTTCTGAATGCAAAAGCCAGAAGAGTAATTAGGACCCTGAGGGTACGTGAGTTAGTAGAGTATGTACAGGAGACAGCTATGACAAACTGTTTGCTATAAAATAATTTGTTTAATATTCCAAAGGCTGGTTTCTCTATAGTATTTCATATAAGAGGAAAATGATATTGAGTTTATAATGTTCTGTAGAGAAGTTATATAAAATAATTTCTAATCTAAATTTAGAAAGTAATTCCCTGAACAATATTTCTTGAAAAATATCAGTGTAGCCTGAACTTTATACTCAAAAGATAAAAAGAGTCATAGAGATAAAGAAACCAGTAGAGGTTATGAAGAGGTTGAGAAAGGGCGACACTAATCTTTGCCACACTAGTCATAAAAAGGTAAACAGAGAGTTAACCTGTGTTTTGTTTAACCTACATAGCTTATAGACATCATAAGACAGTCCCACCTATGTATGTGTGATGACAACAAGTTAGTACATCTCCTTCTTCCTCAGGTACATCACATATTCCACTTGTGTCCCATAGGTGATATTTTCAGATACAAACACTGTTCGTTTCCTCCACACCTCAAGCTTAATAAATAAACAGAGCAATAATCATTTTCACATTGAAACTGGAAGACCTTCACAGTACATGCTTGCCTAAGCAAAACACATGTAATAAATAAATAAGATATAAACATCACATTTTAAACAACATTTAAAACAGCAATTCCTGTGTTAGTTTTTCCTCCCTTCGTTTTGAGCTCCCTGGTAGCTATGTGTTTCAGTTGTAATTGTTGGTGCTGTTGAGCCACGGACAAAACAGACTGCACATTCCCGCTGAGGTAAATACAAAACGGCAGACGTAGTTTTTGCAAGTTGACCTGAGGGATCCCAAAAGAGAGTAGCTCATGTGACACGACGCTGTAGGAAGACCTGGCAAAAAGCAGATAAAATGGCTGGGGTTCCAGGTTTGGTCGTCCCACACAAGTAAAACTATCAGTGTTGAACTAACATCAAGATGTCAAATACACCTTGAGGCTGAAAATCATTGCTTTACAGACCAATTCTTTATCCTATAGTCCTTTGTGAAATCAAATCTTGGTCGTTCTCTGCCGGTGAAATAGCAGGACTGAGTATAAGGCGCTTTGTTGGGGGGAACATTTGGGAAACTTATCCCAATGACAGTATAGCTTATTTTCTATTGAGTATATTGTTTAAAACATCAGATTGTTGTGTTCTGGTGGCACGAGTGTGCTACTTTCCATCTGTACTGTTTCTGTGTTTACGGGACTGTGTAGGGAGGTTTCACTACATGTTGATCTGTGTCACTATCATACAGTATGTACAGTCTGCATTTCAAGACTTTGGATCTATACAAGCAGGCATTGGGGACAGAGAATGTATCAGTTTTCAATATTTATGTGTGTTAATGTTGTGTTTCACTTGATGGACAACACCAGCTGTCGAGAACTTCTTCGGGCTTTGCCCAGAATGTCACGAGACGACAAGAGACCACGCTGCTTCGTTTTTCTCCAACATGTAATTAATAAAATTTCACTCACATTCAAACATCATGGAAATAAAAGAGAAATTATGTAAATTAAATACAGACATGCGAGCTTATCTCTGAAAAGAGCCGACACAAGTGGCTGTGTTACAGCGATTGGGTGACACTCTGTGTGTGGGCGTGGCCGGGCCAGGGGAGTAATTCTGATTGGTCGCTGCCCTGTGAGTGGGTGTCCCTGGTCCAGGGGAGAGATTTTGATTGGCTCTGTGGGAGGGGGAGCAGTATTGAGCCTGCTGCTGACAGCCGTGGCAGTGGGTGGGAGAGTCACAACCTGCGACAGGTGAGGAGGAAAAGAAAGAGGATGAGGGGACCGGGGAGGTGGAGAAGGAGCGGTGCAGAGGGGAGGAGGCGGGGGACATGAGGGGGCTGGTGTGCAGACGCCACAGAAGCTCGTCGTTGTTGCGACTAAGCCTCTTTTTCTCAGTGCTCTCCTTCTCAACCGAATCGTGGAGGTTAGCGTTCTCCTCTGACAGTTGCCTGCAGGGAAAACATCACAGAGAAAGTTAACAAATTCAGCCCATGAGCAAGGAAATTAAAAGGTATTACACTGTTTTTCATCACTATATTATAGGTCTCAGATATATACAAAACATGTCTCTGAAGTGTTTGGCTCGAAACACCAAACAGATCATCGCTGCATCCCATAAACCCCCCTGTTTCAGCCCTGTTTCAAAAGTGCTGATTCTCTGGCCGTTTCTCAATCGCGAGGATGCTTGCTTGGTAGCACATGTCTTCCGAGTCACTTGCTTCCGAAGCAAGGCAAGAATCCTTCCTGGCTTTCGGAAAACGAAGAGTGGAACAGGCTAGCAAGTGTGCAGGTGTGCGTCATATGAGAGGCCCCGCCTTACATTTTCCGCCACAGATTTGGGGAAATTGGTCAGTGCGCAGAGCATTGTGGGGATTTGAAGGACGCGAAATCTACCCATGTGCAGCCTCAACATTTCCCCCAAACCAAGGACGTGGCCTCGGTGGAATTCCAAGTATACTGGAGATTGGAACAGTCCTTCGGCGGCACTCGATGACGTAGCATCCTTGAAATATTGGCTTGGAAGCCAGTTTCCTCGAGATTGAGAAACGGCCACTGTCTGTTACTTTAGATGAAAATAAGGAGCCCCTCCCCACAACCCTCTGAGAGATATTTGGTTAAAAAGAACACAATGGTGCTCTATGAAGAGATTCAGGTGATAAGGTGCGTGTGTGTGTTTGTGTGGGGGGATTACCTTGGTTGGTGATTGGCTAATCACTTATGACATCATAAAGTGGCCAAAATCTGATCAACTCATTTTCAGACAGGTTTTTATAGAAATGGATCAGGACAAAAAGAGAGCTAATCTTTTTTCCTGAAACTTTCAGAATCTCTTTACACAGAGGGGACACATGTTGATGTAGAAGAGACGTGAACAAGTGGATTTTGCATAGTAGGTGACCTTTAAAAAGAGACAGACTAAATGTATGGGATGAAGAGTCAGAATGTGTCTCACCGGGAGACGCTTCGGTTATTGTCAATACGAGCCTTGAGATCTTCGTTCTGCTGCTGTAGAACCTGCACCTTCTCCTCAAGGAACACGTTCTTTTGGGCCTGCTCAAAAGTAGAATACAACCACAGTGTAATCTTCATTCACTATACCGCCATGCGCATGAGTGTGTTGAGTTTTCTGAGCCTACCACTTTCTCCAGGTCCGAGATCTTTTTCTCTTGCTGGTGGATCTGCTGGTTCTTCATTTCCACAACCTCCTTTAAGCTCTTTAGGTCTTGCTGAATGTGTTGGTATGGAGCCAAAGCATCCTGTAACAGACAAACAAATCACAGGAATAAGATAAAGATGAAATGGTGTTTAGAAGTATTGCAGTGCCTTTGAATTTCCCAAAGCCTGTGGTGAACTCACAACTATCTGTTCGTCTGTGCTCCTCCTCAAAGCTTCCTCAAAGCGTTTGGCTTTGTTCTTCAGAGTTTCGTTTTGAAATGTGAGGGTATCCACTTGATCCTGAAAAAGCATCCAAACACAATAACAAACACGGCCTAGAATACAGCAACCAAAAAAAGAAAAACCCAGACAAACAAACCTGTAGAGCAAGCCGGAGTTTCTCAAAATCCTCCTCTAGAAGCATCTTCTGTTGCTCATGAGCTTTTCTTAAGTCTGCACAGATTCAGAATAATAAAAAGAGATTCAACGTTTCAAGCAATGCTCACTCCTTTACAGAAAAGAAACGCAGTTATTTTGTTTCCTCCTTCCCCCATCTTGTGATTCTCTCTTCATTCTTAACTACACTTTATTTTGCTCTCAATATTATTATTATTATTATTTTTGTTTAAACGGGCTCTAAAATCTCACCTCTCATGGTGCGGGCGTGCTCCTCGTGCAGCGTTGCCATGGTGATGTTATGCATGTCTCTGAGCTCTTGAACAGCTGCCTGGTGGTTGACAGTTATTTCCTCCACCTAAAACACACACGTACACTCACTGATCAGATTTCACGTCAAGGGTAAAAGAAAAGTCTCCCCCGTGATGCCTTTCTTTCTGTCACCTGTTCTTGTTGCTGAGTCCTCAGCTCCTCCATCTCCGAGCGATGCTCCTCCTTCAGGTGTTCGGCCTCAGCTGAGTGACCCTTCCTGAGCCCCTCCTCCACGGCGGCGAGCTCGGCCTCCTGCTGCAGCTGCAGCTCAGTCAGCTCTCGCTCAAACGCCTCCTCCAGTGCCGTCTTCTCCCGGTGGAGTCTCTCCCAGCGCGCTGAGTTGGACGCTGTGTAGGAAGCAGAGAATCTCTAATGATGTTTTCTTATGAGAGAGGGCCGAATGAAGCACTTCAACGGTACACAACTGACTACTACTACTAAACAAGGTAATGTCACTTTCATTTAAAATGTGGGATTTAACAAGATTAAAATACAAGAATCAACATGATGTTAACCTAATTTATATTTTATTGATGGTAGCCATATCATTTATAAATCTCTTTAGAATAAACAAAGCAGAATTCAATTGGTAGTCTTTCAAACTTTGTCAAAACAAATCCCCTGGTGTTAGTGATATTGGAAACACCTGTGTGGTTCTCATTTATTTAGTTAAATGTTGGTTTTCTTTTCACTCACCCATTTCCTCTCGGATCATTTTCATTTCCAAGGACAATTTTCTTTGATTTTCTTTTGTGGTTTTATTCTGAAAAAAAGGATATACAACATGTTCGCAAAGTGTACCATCTATGCAATTAATTCTGGAGAGTGGATGCTGTTGTTCCCCCCTTTTTGTTCTCTCTCTCTCTCTCTCTCTCCTCACTGCACAGGTGTTCCTGATCTCCAATTTTCCCCAGTTTAAAAAAAGAAAGGCTGGAGGAGAAGGAGCTGTCTCTCTGTTGCCTGACACTGAAGTCATTTAGCCTTAGTTTTGGATTTTTATTGTGTAATGTCTTTTTGTTATGCAATTTCCTTTTAGTTTGTGGGGGGGGGGCGTTCTGTGTCCTACAGCCCAGGCTTCCGCCATCCTTTTGTTCTTTTTGGCCGGACAGACTTGTGTCATCTGAGTTGAATTAAATAATGTCAGAACAATCTTATTGTTGTAAACTCTCATCAGGTTTTGCATTTTAAATACATTTTTGCAGGTCACAACCTAAGGCACAAATGTTGTTTTTATGCTGTGGCCATAGCATATCCCAGATCCTCCATACAAAAAGACATGACTAAATAAACAGCGAAATCCTAAATTAAGTGGAAATGACTGCTGCAGTTTCAGGCAACAGAAAGACAGCTCCTTCCTTTTGTACTAGTAATCAGTGGAGATCAGGAACACCTGAGCAGAGCAGATCAGGTGTTCCTGCAGTGAGGAGAGAGAACAGAAAGTCAGTGATTAAAATAAATAAACTCGTGCATATACTGCCTTCTGTCGTCTAAGGCCATACAGTAGCTGTTGAGTCTGAGGAATACCAGCAGAGGGAGCTCAAACCTACACAGACCTGCACTTCAACCAATCCTGCCTCATATGAATCTGCATTGTGGGCTGGTGGTTGCATCAACCAGACAATGACCATAAAAAAGGCAGACAGTCGTTGGGCTGTCTGGAAGCAGTATTACAGTTATCACACCTTAGAGGCGTAATCCTTCCATTAGACACATAAAGCTGGATGAAACCAGCTCAGTGACACACTGAACTCTGGAGGACCCTTCCCACAGTCATTCTACTTCATAGTGCTGCTCGTGGACCCTGCTGTGAATCTCAACTGACCTCATGTTAAATACTGCATGTGTTCATGTATGTTTGAGTATGTGTTTCCTGTGATCCGCTCTGAGGAAGACGAAAGGTTTAGGCACTAATCTACATAGTTAACAGAGTCACATTCAGACCAGGTAATTAAGAGGTTCGATTTTAAGCGAAATAGAAACATTATTATGGTGATTATGATATCTACTTCTCACTAAGGAGTAATTTGCCATTTTAGGCCAATAAATAATTTAATAAAAGATGTGATTTCAAAACATTGCAGGTACCTTGAGGCAGTAATGCTGAGTGGTGATGATGAAGGCTTCTAGACCCAAGGAAGTCTTCTTCAGTTCTTCTCTCAGAGCTCCCAGCTGCTTCTCCTGCTGCGCACAGCGTCCCTGCAGCCTCTGAACCTGAACAAAAATAATAAAGTAGAATGCAACGCTGCAAACGCCAAGCGGAGTTTCACAAGTTCTCAGTTACTGACCTCCTCCCTTTCCTTTTCTTTTTCTCTCTCCTCTGCTTGTCTTTCTCTCTCTTTCTGTTGAGCCTCCTCTTTCTCTCTCTGCAGGCTCTCCTGCTGTTCCTGCTGCGGCCTGAGGGGGGCCACGCGGAGAGGGGACCCCGGGGGAGCTGACCCCCGCACGGCTGCTGCGGGCCGCTGCCCAGACTGGACTGTGGGGAGGGAAAAAACAAACATAGAAAATTGAATGAAGTAAGAAATCTGTCTGCAAGAGCATGTTGGGATTGTTTTTCTATTCAAATCAGATAATATATCTCCCATATGTCATGAATTAGTCATGTTCTAATTCTAAAATCTAACCAGCATCTAATAATTCAATTGATGGGCATTAAATCAGAGGACATTTGACCTGACCTATTGCTAATGACTGTTCTCACATGATAAATGATAGCAGGTTAATTGAATCTTTTCTACAGAGCAAGCCTTTGGGGTAATTCTCAGTCTGCTGTTCCTCATGATGGACCACCTACTCTTGCCATGAATGCGATCATTATCAAGCGATGATTGAGCTGCGGCGTGTAATAATGTATAGACACTGTTCATTATATACATGCAATGTTGCACTATTTGTGTGTAATTGTAGAAAAACATTAGCACATATAAGTAAAGGCCCTTAATGATGGAGGTCATTTAAAGGCTAGTCAAACACAAACACGTTAAAGCCATTTTCCTTCGGAGGAGGCCCCACCATTAAGCTGCAGTTGACATACAGGCGGGCCTATTCACCTCTGTGCGAGTCACCTTGTCTTGTAGTGTGAGCACATACTATAGCCTGCGGAGATACAGAGCTTCACCCGGGTAGAGGAAATGATTTCAAAATGTACCGTCTGTTTGTTCACACAGACTGAAAACGAGCCTGTGTGTGTGAGAGTGTCTGCACACACAATATCAGAACCTCTGCAGCTCAGCATCACCTGCCTGAACCGTATCGTTCAGGCCTATTGAAGCATGAGGCGTGGTCTCCATGACAACGTGAGGCTGCGCTTGGGGTGCAGGGTCCCAGGTAATGAGTGAAAGATCGCTTAGAGGGAGAGGTGGGGGGATACTATGGGAGGAGCGCTATAGGCAACGGGTGGGGGGATACTATGGGAGGAGCGCTATGGGCAACGGGTGGGGGGATAATATGGGAGGAGCGCTATGGGCAACGGGTGAGTGGAGAGACAAAGAATTGAGTAATAAATGGGGGTATGTTGGTATACCTGAAGGTATGTTGGGTGTTTAAAGCCATATTTATAGAAAAGAGAAGAGCTTAAAATACACATACTTGCAAGTACATGCGTGACGGTAAAACAAAAAATGTGAGCATTTTGCAAAAAAAAATCATAACCACGAAAAGACATAAAAAAGATGCATTGTCATAAAACCAGGCTTGCTGTTTTTTAATGTGCTCAACTCCTACTATAAGCAACTGTTTCAATAACACACACACACACACACACACACACACACACACACACACACACACACACACACACACACACACACACACACACACACACACACACACACACACACACACACACACACACACACACACACACACACACACACACACACACACACACACACACACACACACACACACACACACACACACACACACACACACACACACACACACAGATCTGTATGTTCTACCTGAAAGGTTAGGGAGAGTTGAGTGAATACTAAATGAGTGTTTGTGACTGAGTGCGAGGGCAGCATGCAGATAACAGACGGTTTGATGAAGGAGTATTAATGATGCGAGAAACAATGGGAAAAGGCGATGGCAGTCCTTGTGTGGTGGAGAGAGCAGTGTGTGTGTGTGTGTGTGTGTGTGTGTGTGTGTGTGTGTGTGTGTGTGTGTGTGTGTGTGTGTGTGTGTGTGTGTGTGTGTGTGTGTGTGTGTGTGTGTGTGTGTGTGTGTGTGTGTGAGTAGATGTGTCTGTTCCTGCAGGGTGTGGTTACAGGGTTATTCAGGGTTATACACTGTCCAGATTAGCTTCAAGAAAGAGTGTCAATTTCACTTTCAATCCCTATCAAATCTTCCTAAACAACAGTAAAAAACACAGTGCTGAGAGTCATAAGGAATACAATGTTTTTATGTTTGTGTGGGAGGAAAAAAGGTCCAGCAAAAGATGCAGCAAAGAAGAGTGAAAAGTAACAGCTTGAGAGAAAAGAGAGAGGTGACGCCTGAGGAGATGTGTTTCAACTCTTCAAGGAAAGATGGGGAGGCCCTCTACAATCCTGTAAGAAATTGATTTTACCACTGCCGAGCCAAGAGGAATAAAGGTGCAGACTGCATGGACTAAAGTAAAGACATTTGAAATGGATGCAAGCTGCTTCTGGGTGTGGCTTCAGGAAAGGCTTGGGAAGATGGACAGGTGGACTGGAAGAACAGGATAAGACGCATGTGTGTGCATTTTGTTTGATATGTATTCCTTAAAGACTCACCCGGGGACTGAGGTTTGGGAGGAACCACCGCCAGCCTCTTTGGGGAGGAGGGGAGAGAACGAGTGACCTCTGAACTCCGCTGAAACTCCTTCCTGACAACTGTCAATCAAAGCCAGAACAGACGGCAACGTAAATACAGCAGTGACATCTTAAAACGCTACCTTACATTTAACATGTTGTCAATCAAACTTCCACCGACACAAAATGCAGCAAACCAGCCATCATACCCCGCCGACTCCTTGCTCTCTTTTCAGTTTATTTTGCTGCTTTTTCCCCTCTCCTAACTTTTCCCAATCTTTCTGTTACTCTCCTGCTTTCATATTCAGCTATCTTCCCCCCCTGCTGCGTGGTATAACTATGTCCCCCGGGTCTCTGGGTCAAAGAGAAGTTGAGCATACTGGGGAAGATGTGTGCCCATCACATCCCTGCTCTCTATGACATTATACACTTTGCAGGAAAGACAGAGAGGGTGGGGTGTGTGGGAGTAGTGAAAATACCTGCAATTGAAGGAATGTGTTACCCAGGAGAGAGAAGCAGATGATAGTGAATAAAGAAAGGAGGTTTTAGAAGGTTAGCAGGGAATCTGTTGTGAAGCAGAGATGAGAGAAGGAGAGAGGCCTTGAAAAGGAACTAATTAGACCTATAATGGGAGAGAAGCCTCTGATCCTGAACAAATCCCCAAATAACCCTTGAGATATACTTTAGGCCTGCATAGACTGTGTTTCAGTGTGTGTGTCTTCACTCTTTACTGTGCATGTGTTACTGTGGTCTTGCTAACGTGGCTCTGAGTGTGACTAATTTCTGCCACCTAAACCCCAAAAGTACTCCTATGCCACCATACTGTTACTAAAACCCAGCAAGTGTCAACTGTCTCAAACGTTTTCTTGAATTGGTAGCGTACTTAAAACAAACACTTCTCCATTATGTTTTTGGACAATTTGTACTTGGGAGTGAGTACAAAGATTTGAAGCTGGGGTAAACAAAACATAAATTAACATGACTTCCAGCCACTCTAAAACGTTAGTCTGTTACAGTAACCAAATGTGAATTAACAATATTTTCCTATCTATTTGTAACAATTATCTCAGCAGTACTGATGTAAACAACATACGGTAGTTTGTTAAAGGTGGGGTAGGTAAGTTTGAGAAACCGGCTGGAGATACACTTTTTGTTATATTCCATGGAATGCTCTTAACATCCCGATAGCAATGAATATCTGAAGTGCTTTGACAAAAAATCCATAAAGAAATATCATCTGTGGAAGCCGTAGTACTGTAAAAAGCACGACCAATCATCTGAGCCGGCCCGGCTAAAATAACTGGATGGCCTACCTGCCTTTCAGACTTCCATCTGTGCACAAACTTATCTCGTGCCCTCATTGGTCATGTGCGCGTTCGTGTGTGTTGGAGGAGGGGCTCTGTAAGGAAGTGTCAGATTTTTTCCGGTTGTGTATTTTCAAATTCGAGCGCCCTCGAGCTGGTTTCTCCAGAATTACCAACCCCACCTTTAAGGGCTGATTAATAAAACAAGACTTATAGAACAAGCATGGCACTCTAACCCCCCTTCCCCCAATCCTGTTGCTTCGCCCCAATATCTGGCTAAACATGTGCCGTTTGTTCTTAATTTATTATGCCCTTTGCAAACAAAGAATAAACAGTATTCAACAGGACACACGTTTCTGTCAACTGATAGACATGTGTGCACTTGTCTAACAAACTGTGTGAGATTGTGCTGTATTGAGAAAGACAAACAACAATGGAATATAAAGAAAATATCAAAGTAGTGTCTGTGCACGACTTGCAGGTTGACAGGGACTCCTCATGTATTTCTCCATCAATAATTTACAGCACATTTAATGTCAGCTCGGGCCTACGGATACACAATGTGAGAGAGATGTTCTCTACTCTGTCTGCATACCCAGCGTGGGAAACACGTCGAGAACATCACAAGAATGATCTTCACACTGTTCTGCAGTCTAGAATCCATTTCGTTCTGTTTGTTTTCGATGTATTCAGCTCACACCGCAGCATAAAGCAGAGTTCTGTGTCTTTTATTCAATAAGCTGCTATACAAGTTTAAAGACGTGAGATAACTGTGAGTGAGAGAAGTGTGATACTACAGGGCCTCTGGTGTTCATTTCCATGTGTGAAGAATCCATATGTGTGAAAAGCATCACTGCCTGTGCGCCTCCTCGAGCAGAATGTGTCGCCATCGTCTACCAGGACAGTTGTGACGCCACAAGATCATACAAATGAATTAACAGCAACATTATTGACTGTGGGTATAATCTGGTTAATGTGTAGTGCTCGTGTTTAATGGTACTTCTTCTTCTAAATGGCCTAAATACAAAATGAAAGTCAATTCCACAATTTCATGTATCTAATGCAGTTCAACAGATTCTAAAAGTGATCTTGTAAGTGAAGTCAAGTGTTAACATGTTAGGTTAGTGCCTTGAAACATTTCCCAAAATGACCTTCAACAACCCCCCAAAAGCAGGGGCTTGTGCTCAGTTAGGTACTACACTGTATATTGAGGCAGAAAAGGGCGGGAAAATAAAGGTTTTTATTTGCAGGAAGAACACTGAATGCCTCTTCTGCCATGGATTTCTCACTATGCAGATATTTAACATTTGTATTTTTAACATTAACTAAGCAAGTTTTTCTTTGTTTTCCAAGTACCAAAAATAAAACATAATGTTTAATATTTACTTTTTGGAGACTATGATTTATTATAAATGAATATTCCTCTGCGTCTGAATACCAGTACATACATAATACATCATGTATGGTTTGCTGGATATTAAATAGTTTACCACATATGTGAAAACAGCATGTGACAAAAGGACACAATCTGTTGCTGGTGGGAAATGCTCTCTCTCTCTCAGATAGTATTTGCATAAAGGGGTGAGTTCCCTGCAAGTCCCCTGTATGATTACATTTCATTGTTCCTGCATGAACTTGGTATTCATTTATGTAAAAACTATGGTGACAAAATCTAACAGTGTAGAAAATGTTTAACAAACAAACTATGGCATTATTTGAACCAAGAATCTATCTTTATTCTGCTTCAAAGGTCTATTACCACACACATATATAGTGATAAATAGTGAAATGTATACCCCACAGTATATATACGTCATAATGTTTTACAATTAATCGTTGGGTTGTACTGCCGAAACTCCACTACACTCAGACTATTACCCTACTGTTGAACAGATGACTTGCAATATACACTTTTACATTTTTAAACACCATACATGACAGAAAGCCAAATTCATACCACCGCTGTACCATCCTTGAAAAACACAATTTTCTTGAGTTTTGACAATTTAAAAATCTTTTAAAAGTATGTGTTTTTTAATAAATGTTTACATGGACTGCCCCTCCCTTAGGGGAATTCATCAACAAAAACAAACTGGACGCTGCACTAGGTCAGAAACCAGACAAACCATAGACGGACCACCTTTGGACAAAATGTCCTCTCCATTAAAGGCAGCTCATTGTGGAATAGCCTCCCAACTGAGATACGGGATTGTCCCACTCTCAATAGCTTTAAAGGTCAACTAATGGTTGAGAAACAAACACACGTGCACTCACCGCTAAATGCACTTTAACTCAGGGGTATCTCCTCTTATCTTTCCTTGCACTTTATATGTCGTAGCTGCTTGTACTGCCATGTGGTAAATACTTGTGTATGCTGCTCATGCTCTTTTGCACTTTTTGCATATCATGTATTTTGTTTTTGCTATGTTTGTAAAATGTAATTTTCTTAAATGTTTTTATGTGAGGGACTGCGGATGGAAATGAGCTCAAAGCTAAATCTGGCACTGCTACGCTTGACACATTTGAATGTTTTAAGTGTTCATTACTGTGCATTGTCCCTGCCAAATAAACAATTAAATTAAATTAATTAATATATAAATGTTGTCACCTGTTGCTACCTCATCACTTTATATGTTCACTTACTCTTTAGAATGCTGCTACTTATTTCCATGAAT
>NC_136907.1:9032537-9076550 GCF_949606895.1 Notothenia rossii
GGGAAGAAGCTGTGCGTAGTCCTGTTTTGTTCTACCCACTGGTTACAGTCGTACTGTAGAGATGCTTTTTTTTTTTCGAAATGAGAAAAAAAACCTCAAATGCTTTGACTGGTGCCTCGTCTCTGAGTTGACCCAAATCAATTTGCTGGTTGATATGAACTGAGATGCGCTCATTAGTCATAGGTCAAGTATGTACCAAACAAATTCCCAGAGCAGCGAGACGAAGAGTAAACGATGGCGTTGGGCAGTCAGACAGACTAAATTGAGGAATGCTATGAATGATAAATAGAAGAGCGTTCTTCAGTGTTAGAGAAAGGGAGAAAAGGGGATGTTTTTCATTAACGGTAAAAGCTAGCTGATATGCATCACTGATTGGCAAAATGCCAGCCGGTAATGGAGGAGCAGGATAGGAAGAGGGAAGGAAGAGGCTGGCTGTTTAGAATCAGTGTGAAGAATATAACAGAGAGGAGCCCGTGGCAAACTAAGCGTATTATAAAGACGGATTGAAAAACAGAACATATTAAAAAGGGACCGGGAGCTGTAGAAGAATCAGCTGAGGACAAAGACAGCAGGTTTCTCAGCTCAGTCGGAGGCCATATTGGAGCAGATGCACCTCACAGCAAAACCAATGCAGGTAGAATAATGCTGACTCTTATATCTGGGTCCTATACAGCGACTAGAGAGGGAAGAGATAAGTGTATGTGCATCCTTAGAGTTTCACTGGGAGTATATTGGAAAATGGCAATGTATTTAAACATCACTTACATGAGTACCAGTTATAATTTGGTTTAAAAATAGCAAAATAAAGGCCTTTCAATTTCATTTGACTTTAGCATGGACCACTCTGCTTGTCAGCTAAATCAGCAAGTTCACATTCTGCAGATAAACACTTCTGCTGTCCTAAAGGAATTGATCATGCTGTAATTCATCCAGGTGGCAAACACAAAAGCATGACCACTTTAAAACTGAAGGTACTGCACAGACTGCAGTGCTGACATGTCAAGGAAATAACTCTTATTTCTCAGAAACACGAAGCCCCTGGGAAATAATGGTGTACTTTATTTTGCACTGCATGCTTAAAAAAACAGCAGCATCTGGTACACATGGACTTATTGGGATATTTCATTATATCTAAGTATTATTTTAACTGTTTGTTTAAGGACACAACTGAAACAACTGAAATCATCTCATCCCACAGAGACACATTTCATATTTCTTTGAAGGAATATGAAAGCTTTTTGAAATGATGATATCATTTCGGTTGATTTTGAGGTCTAACTCTGAGTGTCTGTTTAATTAGTCCTCACAGACAGATGTCAGCTCCATTCAGCGCTGTTAAATAAAGGACACATTGTGTGTAATTAAAATTGAAGTTTGCCTTCATCACAGCCTACAATTAGTCCTGCTTATTAATCGTTGCTTCCTGTCATTCTTTTAAAGCTGCTTTAACTGTCTACCTGTCACTCTCCATACATCAATCATAATGTGCAGTAACTCGTTCCCTTATAATCCTTTCTTTTTTTTCATTTCATTTATATACGCATCATGTAGATTAAAGTTTCTTGCTGTCATGACTCATGAGAGGAATATGGACATCTATAGTGGTGTGTGTGAAAGTCAAGGTTAAAGCCGTATATATAAAGCAATAAATAATGGCCGTGCAGAGACCTGGGTTGCAGCCGGCGAGATATATTAGATATACTGGAGCTCACAGCAACATCCAAAGGCCTCCTGTCCTCTGTCAGGACCCAGATGTCAGGAGATTAAAGGGTCAGTCCAACCAAAAGGGACACATAGAGTATTTCTCTTCTTATGGTCAATAAGAGGGTGATGTAGACTGGTATGAAGAGGCATTGCAAGTACGACATAAATCACATGACTTTTTCCCTTACAATTGTATTTTAGGATTTATTGTATAATCTCACAAGCTTGGAGATTAAGAAGATCCAATATCACTTCCTAAAATCTGCTGTGCACAATAACAGTATATCCTAAACAACAAAAGGCTTAGAGCAAGGGAAAAAGCCACAAAAGGATAAAGCCAGATCAGGAAAGAATGGAGGATTTATGGGTAAGAAGAGTGACCTTCTTTTAACTGGGTTCAAATCCCAAAAGAGAGCCACGGCTACTCCGGCTGAAGTGTTATTAAACGAGCCACTGGGGGCCCGTTTTACGTACAGCGGGCTACAAAGAAGCTCACACAAACATGACCCTAGCAAGTTATATGAAAGTTATTGTGGGAGTCAAGAGGAGGTTGAGTTTGAGGGTTATGATCCAGTTTGATGAGCTGCGTGAAATCTGAAATTGAACGAACGTGGATGCTGTTTGCGGAAAGTAAAAAAAAAAAAAAAGAATCACAACAAAAGGCTTTTTTAACAATAAAATGCCCAATCGTTTGTATGTTAATCAGATGTTTAAGCTCCTGTATTCACATACATCATAGTTGTAGTAGTTTATCAAGTTTCAAATCGTGCTTTAAACTATTATAAAACAGAAAATCAAGAAATATGAAAGAATCAGAAGACCAGTGTGAAATAGTTAACAAAACAAGATTTAGCGCACACACTTCTATGAGGAGTACACAGTACCAAAATAAGGGAATTACATTACATGTCACTTGTTAGACGCTTTTACCCAAAGCGACTTCCATACTCAATACTGTGGCCAATCCCCACAGGAGCAATTTGGGGCAATTCAACGGCATGCTGACTGCAGTGGGGTTTGAACCTGTGCTCCCCTGATCCGAACACCAACACACAACCCACTGCACCACACGCCTCCCCATCATCTATATATCATTATAGAACATAAAATGGGGACATGCAAAAATTAAAAGGGGCCCTGTCTTGTTAAAATTAGGCGACGGTCCTCTCAGATACACCTCTAATCTGAGAGTGAAAGGTTTGTTGGAGCAGGAGAATTCCACTCGATCATTCCCAACGTTTGTATCGGCCCGGACCATCAGTTAAGCTCATAAACAGTGGTTAACACGGGGCTGGATAAAATCCTGGGAAGTTATCAGCTAATGAACGGGCCCATTGAGCCCCTCCTCACTGTCACTGCGCTGCTGCTTCAATGAGCCTCTGCCATGTTAGCTTTCCTCTCCTCAGCTGCATAATGGCAGCCATATCTAATTGGCCAATCTAATTTGCTGCTCTACTAGTGTGTGCTTGTGTGTGAGTGTGTGTATGTCCACGTTTTGAAATATCTGTGTGCGCGCATGCACCATAGAAACCATCTGCTCACAGTGAGCTAGCATGAGTCACAGAGCAGATCCAAGCCAAGGCATCCTGGGTATGGCATCCTCTCTCCTCCCCACGCCAATCCCTGCATGCATCTCTCTTTCCGCTCTTTTCTCTTATACATTCTGCCTTCCTCGCTCCCCCTCTGCTCATTTGGTTTCATTGAGTTTTCTCTTATCACCACATTAGCTCTTCTGCTCCCGTCTGCTCGCTTTTCCTTTCCGTTCATTTGATTTCCAGTCAAAGAGAAGACAGATAGAGGTGATGATGCTCGAATAATAAAGTTTGTTTTGCAGATTGAGTTTCCATCTTAGAGTCAGCGTGGCTCAAAGGCACAGCTTCCTCCTCCCGGCGATGTAATGGAGTGTGTCAATCACAGTGGAATTAACAACGTATCCCTATAGGTTTTCTACAAGCATGGATGCTCTGTCTCTAACACGCACATCCCCGAAACACCATAGGGGATGTCAGCAACTGGGCTAAAGGGGGGATTGGGTTAATGGCTAATCAATGTCGAATAGAGTGACCTATAGCCCCCCCAGAAGCTAGACAAACACACACATAATTGGATGCAAACTCATATGCAAACAAGCGATAAGAATCAATCAAGGCCAGAGCCGTTAAGCACAATGTCACCTTGGTTACATGGAGGTGTGAAGATTGTGTCTTTTTCCATGATTTCCCCCGTCCAATAATAATAGTTTACATTAAAAACAACATTTTTGAAAATCCTTATTAAATAAAAATAGCATATCAGATGTATTTGTTTGATTAAATAAATATGTTTCTTATCTCTGCATACATTTACCAAATTAAATTCCTATTTGATTCAAATCTATAGCATCATTTAGAATCTGTTTCTGATTGGGTTCAATCCAAACATTGGGTTTTAAGCATTGGAAATCAATAACTACTTTCTACCTCTGAAATAGTCCCTATAAGTTATACAGTCGACCAACCCAGTCTCACGGCATTTCGTGTTATAGTCACGAAATTAATTTAATCTATTGATTCGTTTTCACCAACACGATTTTCGCATTTTTTTCGTGTCACACAGAACGATTTTAAAAGCAATGTATTTCTATTGGTAGTCTATGTTTCGTGCCTGCACCACGTCTTTTTGTCCGGTCGGGTCTTGGAAGACCAGAAGCTGTGTGGTTCATAAAAACATTTCCTTACTCAATATCTTACCCTAAGCCTAACCCTTTTATTTTAAATTGTATAATGTCGGAGTGTTTTTGCCGTCCGCGGGGAAAATAAATGGGGCTCAGAGCCTCAGAATACTGAAATCTGTCATTTTTGTCATATTATTTCCTTCTAATTTGTTATTATTTACATTGCTTTTCAAAATCGTTCAGTGTGACACGAAAAAAATTGCGAAATCGTGTTGGTGAACACAAATCAATATATACATTTTGTTACTATAACACGAAATGCCGTGAGACTGTGTTGAATCGACAGGGTGTTCAGTAGATTATTCAAACTATCCAGGACAAGAGGTTATACTGTTGAATGATTTTTTAATGTAATTTGTTAATGTGTTCACAAACGATATAACATTCAATTCCCTGTTATTGGGATAAAGGCAGAAACTGTGTGAGTACTTTGGGTGAACCAATCCTTTAACATTGTAAATCCGAACTAAAGACTGTGGAAATGATTGAAGATCCTCGCAACCCAAGTCGTTTCCTGTGCCTCTCCACTCTCTCCTCACATCTGCACGATACCCATTGATCAGAGCGGGTTGACGAGCTACGACAGGGGGGAGTTTAAACTCAAGGGATCCTTCCTCTAACCCACTTACTAGCTTACTAGAGCCAGGAAATCCTTTTTCTCCCCATCACTCTATTCCTTAATGAATCCTCCTATCATCCGGAGCCCTAATGGAGTCTGTTTTGCTTGCTGATCAATGGGGAAAAGGAGCAACTGCTTCTTCTCTCTGTTACGGAGGGAGGTGCTGGGTTGCTGAGTCCCTCAACAGCCTCGATGGAAGCATGTGTGTGAACTCCTCTGTCAATCTGTCTGTCCTTTGATCTGAGTGGAGCGCAGTGAGAGGGGGGCAAAGATCCCTGAGTGGTAGAGGAAAATCACGGAAACACATTTATCACCACTTGCACACTTCACATATTTCCAAACACCATGCATGCAGAAAGAAAATGCAGAATTAACAGAAAGGGAGCTATTAGAAATTAGAAACTGAACCGTGGTTAACACTTTCATTTAACTTATCCGTCCCCATATTTCACCATCTTGCTGCGAGTCAAAACATCCCTTTACAAATTGGTTTGTGCAGTCACTTAGAAACATGCCCTAATAATAATTAACAAAACGCCTTGGGCTTTAAAATGATTTCCAAATGCAATCATTTTAGGGTAAAATTGATTATATCTAAAATTCAAATAAGGGAATAGCTTAACTTTAAACTAAAAGTCACTCCTACTTTAACATATTTGTATACATTCCCCCAGGGGAAAAAAAGAAAACTAATCAAACCCTCATTTCATCATGACATACCCAAAATTAAGGGTTGTGGCAAATGTTTGATATCTGGCACATTTCTTACATAGTTTTGCGCCAGACGGTCAAATGTAGGAGAACTAAATCCAGGTTCAGAGAACAGGTGACAAAGGGTTTCATCTCAAAGAACACCTTTCAAATTTCCCAAAAGTGAGACAAGAAGACCCCAGACGACCTGATGGTTAAAGCTCAACAAACGCTCACACACTGAGAGAGACGGAGCGGGATCCATAGTCAGGCCCCTGATGGGTTCAAAAAGAGCGTACAGTTCAAATGCCTCACAGCTAAAGGTCACAAGCACCACACAGAGAGTCAAAAGGTAAATGTTCCTGCTTCCCCCTCCTGCCTCTCGCTCTGTCACAAACACACACACACACACACACACACACACACACACACACACACACACACACACACACACACACACACACACACACACACACACACACACACACACACACACACACACACACACACACACACACACACACACACACACACACACACACACACACACACACACACGCACACACGCACAAATTCAAACATCAAAGGCCCTTAATCTTTCGCCTCTCATGTCTATCTTCCTCAATTCAATCCTGGTCTCATGCTCCGAGCGGCAGGAGTCTGACAGCAGGAAGTGGAACATTGTGCTGCAGGCACTACTTTTAAAGTTTATTTTCTTTCACTTACCCCTGTGCTCTGCAGCTGTGTGTTGACAGATGTAATAAAGCAGTCAAAATGCATATAGGGTTTTCGACTTTGTAAGTGAAACTGAAGTCAATTTGCACATTAATATTGGCAGTAGTTTAAATATCAAACATCTTAACAAGCATTATGATTTTTAAGTCTGTGCTATTATGAGTATATTTATGTTTAGGGTTTAGTGAAAACAGAAAACGAGTCATACTTAATTTAATATTCAATGCTTTCGTGATCTTTGGCCAAGGGGGTACAGCAGAATCTCATTGATTCATGGTATTGATATTTGCCAGCCAATCCATCTATAATACTATTCTACTTTGATTAAGTCGCATTAATCCCCAACAACAAACCGAACCAGAAATGATCCAAACTAAATATGTAGCTGAAAGTGTGAGTTGGTGGCATATGAGTACTCGAGTGGAAACGTTTTCCAGCTCATTACTTTTCTGACTCACACTTCTTCTCGACATTTCCCTGCACAGATTCACTTAAGATGCTGCAGGGATGTGAGCTTTGAGCAATTGATCGCTACAGTGTCAACACTTTGAATGCTTATCTAAATGTAGTTGGAGATAAGGGTTTGAAATGTACGAGGAGCTTTAAAATTCAAGTTGGTGAAAAGTATGTATAGTAGGGAACAGAAGAAGAAACAATAAATAAATAAGAACACTAGAGATGGTTGCATTTTCTATTGTTGCACGCTAAACCTGCAATGGATAATAATTCTCTATCTTAATAAATAGTCTGATCAAAGCATGTTCATCACAATTTCCCAAAGCTCCAGTTTTAATATGGCTTGTATTACTTGCCAACCCTCCCGATTTTCGCGGGAGACTCCCGATTTCATAGTCCTCTCCCGGTTTCCTCCCGGGGTCATATTTCTCCCGCATTTCTCCCGATTTCTGACAAAATCAGATTTACTCAGGACTGTTTCCACTCGGACTTTTACAGCTACACCATTGTTTGGTTTCCATGGTAACGCGTCTCTTTAGTAGCGCGGGCAACTGAAAGTCCCGCGGTGGTTTTGAAATGCTCCCGATTTCTGAGGTCTCAAGGTTGGCAAGTATTTGCTTGTATAAGCAATACATTAGGAACAGGTTAATCTCTGGTATTTATGTCTAAATAATTACTTTAACAATGAAAGTCTTATCAGAATTGTTTCAAATTCTGCAAATCGATATATCGAGTAATCATTTTAGACTTATTGTATACTAGCCAACACGTTCGATCAATACCCACAATGCAATTAGAGCACTGCTCATTGATTGGTGCCTTTCACTACAATTGTTCTTACAATGCAGAATCCATTATAAAAAATAATTATAATATGAATAGGCCAAGCTGTATGAATGATGTCAAGCTTTTCAAAAATGAAAATCTACACAATTATTCCACTTTTTTCAATTCAATCTGCTGTGGAAACCCGGGGGAGTGTTCTCTTCCCCTGTTCAACACTCCGCGGTAGCTGATCATTTGCCTCCCCCGCATTACCGCACAGTTTGTGTTCATTTCAAACCACTGTGAGAGAGAAAAAAGATGAAAAAAGTACAAAAGTACAAAAGGGGGGACTGAGAGAGAGGAGTGATGACATAACAGGGGGGCTGACGTGCGTGAGAATGGAGGTGCTTACGTCAACTGTAACTGGGAGAAGAAGAGCAACCATTCCCTATGTAGGTCACATTAAAAACCCATGCAGCTACCACAAATTCATCCAACTAACCAACCAGCCTGCCAAGCAGAATTGAAATCACAACTGTAAGTACACTACTAGCTGTTAAAAAAACAACTCAACTATCCATACGATACTGTTATATATCTAATAATCCAGACTGAATCTGAAGCACAGGCCCAGCTGAAAGGCCTGTTAAATTACTGATGAGTCTGGGGAGATGATATCATGTGCTCTGTTATTTTTACTTATACATTAAAGACAAAAAAAAGGTTTTAAGCCGAGACGTCAATGGGGGATGCCTCGTGACTCGTCTTCAATCGATTTTGTCGTAAATTCATATTGTATTTTCGTATTTTTGCAGTCCCATTCATCCTGACTTCTTGACTGTGAAATCACACCAACTTCCCACCATGTCATCACCTTTTACTCATGAATCCTAAGACATATTATACATCAAATAAAGCCATTAGTAAAACGACAATATACTGGTCTTAATGATGATGACTTTAATTAACTAATATTAGCGCCCCATTAGGGTTAATCATGATTACACAGGCAAAAACAATACTGATTGCATGGAAGCTTTGTCTAATCAATGTACCCAGCTGTTTGTAATGAAATATACAGGCAATGTGATTTCTAGAGACATCCCTTATATTGTGTCCTGATGAGTTACAGAAATGCGCTGTGCAAACCTGCCGCTCTACAGTTGTTATTGACCTGGAGCTTAATTGTATGCGGGGTGGAGCACAGGAAGAAGAAGCTAACTGAAACATAATGAACGCGGGAGGGGGCTGTTTATGCAAATTCATGAGGGGAATACATAGAAAAGGGCAATGAAGGCAGTATGCTGATGCTAACTCATGGTGATCTGATACCAGCACATGATGTAACCACTAGAGATCTGTACAGAGAGCACTCACGGTGAGCCGTCCTGCAGGAGTCACTCTGTGAGCTCTCAGCAGAGTGGGCGGAGGAGGCGGACGACACGCTGGAGCTCCGGACGAAGCCGAACGCTGCCAGGCGGCCGGCGGGGAGACGGCTGGAGCTGAAGCCGGGGGGGCGAAGGCCGGACTGGCTCACTTTGGGCATCAGAGATCTGGAGGCCGCGGCTTGTGGCTGGGCTGCTGCTGAAACTGGAGCAGGAGGAGGAGCAAGATGGGTGAAAACCTCATCTTCTAGAAAAGAAGAAAAACAAGCTTTCAGTATCCGGTAATAATAATCTTTATTTGTATAGCACCTTTTCAAGGATTCAAGGCTTTTATTGTCATTCGTACATAGCTACAGTCCCAGGCTCCACCAACAGTGCAACACAATACAACAGATAAAATAGTGGAAGTAAATACAATAAAATGGAATAAAAGTAGAACCTTTCATACGATGGTGCAGTTCAAGGTGCTTCACATAGACATTTCACAGAAAATTGATATCACACAGAATACAGTAACCAGGAAAAGACATAAAAACGAATTAAAAATAGCATTGAGTAGACATATACATTTAGATTAAAGGTACAACGATGAAAATTGTGCATTAAAAGGAGGATAATGCAACAATATTTGAAAACATTTTAGAAAAGAAAGTTGTTCAGGAGTTGGGTTTGTTACATGGTGTGTCCTTAGCTGAACTGATATCACAGAAGCTTCCAGAAGGCTCTCTGTGTTTCAACTTCTCTGGTAATCAGCTGCTCATGTTGTTGTAGCTGCAGCATGTGTTGCTGAACGGACAGCTCCATGAGAAAGGCTAAATGATGTGTTTGTGTTTGTGTTGAGAGACTGCTGTAGACTCATTAACTCAATAACACTCATATACCAACAAAATACAGGCGATTCAAAAATAGCTATGCTGTTTCTATCCCTAGTGATTAATTCATCATCCTGTGTTGACTAAGCTCTCAGTGGGTGTCAGGAAGTTTTCAGTGTTATGACTCCGACTGCTAGAGCAAGCAAATATAATAACAGTATACACAACAACCTGCTAACAGCTGCTTTTGGCTTCGGCTGTGCTCGCAGACTGGGCTGGAAGCCAGCACTTTCTTTAATGCAAACACTGTTATGACGTTTAATCTGTCAACAACAATTTAGGACACAGATGATATATTGTTCCATTGCATACATTGTGTTTACCCGTTTTTAAACGCCATCAGTAATTCCTCATGAGTATCTAAGGTATTACAGTGATTCTAACGGCATGAAACCATAGCTTTACCATTCAGGTTTCTGGACTTTAAACCAACAAAATGAAGGTTGATTAAAAGAGTCAGAGAGTCAAAGTCAAAGTCAGAGAAAGAAAAGACAGTGAGTCTCAGAGAGAAAGGATGAAGGATGAAAAAGTAATCATAGCTCCATAATGGGAGCTATTGTCCGGTAGCAATGGGGAGAAATCCTCCCTCTTGGTAATCTATGGTTTCCAACTGAAAAACAGATGAAATGTTCAGGCATGAACAACCACGGCTGCACACATTTACACTGAGGGCAGTGAGCAAATCCTCAGGCCTTGGACAGAAGCCCCATCTTTTGCTACCCCAGCCTGCGGATAAGGTTTAGATTTGGGGTGGGAAGGGAACCATTATCCCCTGCTGGCTGCAGAGATAAGGTAGGCCGCCCTCCTTTCCTCAACTATTTGGCACAGCTGTGTGCTCCAGTTCGGCTACAGGGTGCCCACCACATCAATACCAAAAGGAAGCAACTCTGAGAGAGAGAAAGCAAGCTGTGTTGTTGGAGAAAGACAAAGTGGGACAATAGGAGGGAGAAAAGCCTCCAGTGTAACTTATTACCTCCTTCCTCCTTCCTCAATATCTGCCTGTGTGCCACGTGGAATGTTTATTAGATTGGAGCTCGCTCCTCTTGAGAAAGATAAATGTCCTAATTTCCCTCTCGCCTCCTACCACTCCCTCTGCGAGACGAGGGAGGGAAGAGAGTGTGACAAACATCTTAAGCCAAGAAATCACAGACCTGAGATCCTTCTAAATGAAGATACACATTATGTGTCACATAAAGACAATACATTGACATTTGATGGAAATATTGAATGACTTTTACATTTTGGCGGTCTCTCCCTTAACCATGGTTTTTATTCAAAGAAATACACTCAGCCAAAGCGGCTTTTAAAAAAAAGTCTGACATTTATGAAAATGTGAATTTCCATGATAAATCGTAAAACCCTGGGTGTTGAAACTCACACCTGGGCTTGCAGTTTTCTCCCTTCATCCATTCTAGATAAAATAAAACCACTTCATTTCCTCCCTATGTCTGAACAACTCCTTACAGCCCCTGAGAAATTAAAACATCTTCATACATACACCTTAAAGCCCCTGTCACACTGTCCCGAAATGTACACCCGATGGACACACGAATACTGAATTGTGAATTTCGCACGAAGATGGCCCCGAACCGCAGACGAAGGCAACATTTCCATTACGTTTAAGACATACAACTGCAACGAAAGTAACACAAACAATTATGTTAAAGTACTATGATACTGTACTGATATTTTCCGACTTTGTTCTTTACTTTATCCGTCTTTATATGTAGAAGATATTAAGTTTTCTCCGTCATGTTGTTTCCATAGCAACAACAACTTCCTGTCAACTTGCCTTCAAAATAATATATTATATCCTTTTCAGTTTCACAGAACACAAATTGGGTTATTTACATAATATGTTTAAATGATTTTGTTGTGCACTTAACAATTAACAAAGATTTTGCCTCCGCTCACGAAGTTGCTGCCGGAGCCTGAGAAACTCCATCGGCGGTCATACGATGGCTTAAGATGCCCTCACGAATGGCCCGATGTTGCTACGTCAGAGCCGAATTTGAACATTTCCTTTATCGTGTGTCCATCGAGTGTCAATTCCGGGACAGTGTGACAGGGGCTTTACTGACAGAAAAGCATCCTAACTTTGAGATGATTATGTAAATTAGTTTCACAAAAGCCAATGAGACAGGCAGCTGGGATACGCATTTTAATGACCAACCGATTTTAACTACAGGACAAAGGTAACCTGCATGGATTTCCTCCACAAAGCGTGAAATTGTTATTAAATGACAGCTGAGATAATTGCAATCTCTGTAGAACTACTCGAGCAAAGTAGAGCTGCTGTGAAGATGAGAGTCTCGATATGCAGAAGATATAGTAGATCACAAAAAGACTGTCCAGTTAGTGGATGATCCTCATTATCATAACAACTTTCAAACCTACATGGTAATTATGTGAGTAGTTTGAGTGTTTTGACTGCCATACACAGTATAATTACTATAATGTAAGTACGCAAGATGGAGTGATTTCCTTTCACTTAAGTCTGAGACGTTGTAATTAACAGTGATGAAGGGAACAAAGGAAAGTGTTGGATGGCACAAGGGTTACTCAGATCTATCCATACATGGATGAAATGCACAATTATAAAATCAACAGAGACCCCCTCATAACAACCTGACAAACACAAGTACAGGTACATGCTACATAAACAGTGCACGTGTGAGCTGGTGTTGAACAGGGACAGCAGGGAACAGCAGGGACGAGGCATGATTCCTGCATGCAGATACTGACGTTACTTAAACGTTAATTGCATTTCACTTCAAAGCCTGTAATCTCCAGAGGGCCAAGCAGCACTGAGACAACATACATATGTATTAATGGGGATTATGATGAGGAAGCCTGGCACATCATTAATATATGCTAAACATTTCTGTATGTGCAGGTTTGGGTTATCTGTATCTGTACGTATGGACATGCATGTTTCTGTGTTTCTATAAAATGTGTCTTAGGGGCTGAGCTGTGATGTAAATCTGACTTCAGCAGTTAGATGTGGCATGTGATTCATCTGACTTCGCTGTGTATGGAACGAAAACGTGAGCAAGCTTTTATTTATTCATTTTTGTTTTGTAGATGGAAGCCTTCTGGAGCAGAAAAAGTCCCCTTAGAGTATTTCCTTCTTAAAGCCCTCCAATCAGATCAGCCAAAAGGATATCTCAGAAAATGCATATTAATGAGCTGCCTTCATCTCAAGCCAATATGTTTCAATGGGGGAAGAGGTAACTCTCTAGATTGTCAGATGTTGGGTTGCTGAAATAAGATCTGACAGACAGTGTAACACAAACGAGCCCGTCTGATATTCTGTGAGGAAATGTCTACTCACTCTAAAACATAATGCGGGGAAATCTCTTACCTGTGTTATCTTGGATTTTCTGAGTGCTTGCTGGGTTGACAGGTTGGACTGGCTGGCTGAAGACCAGCGTTGACCTCTGACTTTGAACGGGTACTCTGCCCTTGGTTGAGCACGTGGTCGTCCTGGCGACAGCTCCCAGACCGAGACGCATCCCCCGCCCCGCGCGCAGGAGGCTGCCGCTCCCCCCCGCCTGGGCAGCCGTGCGGGACTGCAGCGCGTCCTCACCAGAACTCACTTTGAAACTGGCAGACCGTCCAACCTGGAGTTCAAAGCAATTCAATTAGATGAAAAATACTATTATAAATATTCTGTGAAAAAATCGATGCCGTACCCTTGGACCAGAACTGAAAAGAAATGGGTCAGGCTAAGGTTCAAAGTTAAAGAGAGAATAGTTTTTTGATTCATGCATGTGTTTGCGATTGGTGTAAAAAAAAAAAAAACGTTAAGCTTTCACAATTGTAATAGTCTGTGCCATAAAAACAAGGTTTCCTGCTTACATGTGCGTACATCCTTATGTGTTTACCATCCAAGACTGGCTAGCATGATATTATTATTGTTAAACCTAATATACTTTACCTATAATAGCTTGGACAGACAGCAACAGAACATTTAAAAACAGTATATTTATAACCATGTGCAGTAGATAACAACAATTCTGCATCTTGGAGTGTGTCCATAGACCTTCTGTATGCTGTGAGTAGAAGTGTTAAACATTATAATGACATGCAGGGATACTAAGATCAGGCAACATGAAGTGTTTAACATCATCAGCTTAATTCAAGAGCAAGTGTTTCTCTCTAGAGCTTGTGTGCAGAACAAAATGCTAACGAACATTCGGTGACACAGAAGGCATTAAGATTCCTCTTGTCCCTCGGGGCTTTGTTCTTCAACATGCATTAACTATTTATTTCTGCTCGTTGGTGTTTGATGCTGTAGGAATATGAATGCCAAATGAAGCTATTTAATGAGAATCAATAAGGGATAACGAGCAGCTCTTGAAAGAGTAGGAATAAAATGCAAAAGATTTTTGATCAATTATACATGGGCTACTGAGGGAGCGAAACCATGGGCTTCAGCCTATGAAACGGAATCAACAAACTGAACAGAATAGGTTTGTCTTTGTGCGTGATGTGTGTGATATAACGGATATAAGAAAAGTAATTCTCTCCTGCTAATGAAAAGGGAACCGTCGTAATTGAATCTCGTCTTTTCTTCACTGTTACGGTGATTGTGCTTAATCCTAGAAAGGCTTTTTTTCAATAAGAATGAGCACAAGCCAGAACAACACGAGACTTCTGAAAGAGTTGAACTCATCTAAGAATGTGGTTAGGGATACTGCCAAATATCTGGAACAAACCAGAAACCTGCAGGTCCGCTGCAACCCTTACTACTTTGAAATCCAGGCTGAAGACTTTTCTTTTTGCCGCTGCTTTTAATTGAACTATTCACATCCCACACTGCACTGTAACCTTTATTCATGTACCTGTGTTATTCATGTTTCCTTATCTTTGCTTTTGAATGTTTCTAATGTGTTTTATGCTCTTAATGTCTTTCATTTCTGTACAGCACTTCGAATTGCTTTGAGTTGAAAAGTGCTATATAAATAAACTTGCCTTGCCTTAAGAAACATTTATATAAAACCTTGAAATCCAACACTCACAGTTATGACAAACATTACTCACCTCTGACGGTGCCCTGTAGAAGGAGTCTGCTTTGTTGCCTAGCTTCGGGGGTGCTGAATGGCTGTGTGTGTGTGCAGGCGGGACGGTGTGTGTGTGTCCGGGCTGCCTGATACTCCTGCTCATTATTCCTGATGGATAGATGTTTGTCTGCATGTCTTGGCGGTATTTGTCATAAAGCAGATTGGAGGCACTGAGCACTGGGGGTCCTCTGGTGTCTGAGTCTGGCTTGGAGGGGTCATTTGTATTGTCTTTACAGGAGGGGGCTGTTTGGCCGTGTGTGTACGCTGACAGCCTGGACGGTAGAGAGGAAACCTGATAAGGTCCGTCAGCAGCCTGGGGCTTAAACTGAGGATTCTTTCGGACCGAGGTAATGATTTTGGGCCGGACTCCTTTGGGTCTGAGTTTAGGTGATGGGGAGCTCTCTTTGGGGTTGTGGCTCTGCTGGTTGTTAGGAGGCGCTTTGGGAATTCCACTTGTGCTTATATTGGTTTTCACCGGTGCTCTCATGCAAATGTTGCCATAGCCCTGAGCTGATGTTGTGACAGCGGGGTTGCATCCTGACGGGAGGTGTCGAACCACTCCAGGGATATTCCTGGAAACGATGTACATGGAGGGCTCCCTGCGAGGTGAACCCTGGGGTGTCCTGAGAGGAGAGTGGGGAGGGGTAGATGACCTTGAATCAATCCCCATCCTGTTGGGACTGGAGCAATTCCTTCTGTATGTGAACTGAGTCTGGGGTCTCTTCTCAATAGTGGAAGGACTTGAATTTCGCCATGCAGTTGTAGCAGGCTGTTTTTCTACTGGGGGAGGGGCCTGGTTGCTTTGCCTGGGCTGTGACACTCCAGTAGGGTTGTACAGGTTGGAGAAATCTGAGGGTTCACGTAAAGCTGACTTTGTAAACTTCCTGTTTGAATCTGGGAAGGGGTTGGGGGAAGAAGGTTGCCCTGTCTGAGTTTGATAAGTATTGGGCTCTGCTAAGCTCCTGGCTCTTCCCATCTCCGTCTGACAGAGGGGTCTGACAAGCTGCTGTCGTCTCGGTGGCAGCACCCTCTCCTCAAATCCTGCCTTCCTCCTTTGGCCCAGCCCACCGTCAAAAGACAATCCATTTCTATACTGACTTAAATCCTCTTGTCTCTGATCCTGCCTGTACAGTGGAGGATGCTCGTGTTTCTCTTGAGAATACGGTGGCGGGGAGTTCTGGTTGGCATCCACAGAGCCTGCCCTTGTTCTGGTCTGGGCTGAGGTAGTTTGGTTTGTATGGGAATAAGGGTTGGTCTTGGAGTAGGACAGAGAGATGTGGGACTGCGCCTCTCCGCCACTATCCAGCACATTTGACAGACTCCCGCTGAAAGAAACAGCTGACAGACTGGAGACGAATACATTTGTCTCAGACTTGGACTCCTTCAGACCCCCCTTCCGTCTCTCCCTGTCTCTCCCTGACCTGCTGTCCCGTTTCTCTCCTGAGCCTGTCACACATATGTCCAAGTCTTCAGTGCTATGACAGGCAATCCTTTTCTGCACCTCTGCGTCCCGGTGTGTTCTGCTCTCCACTTTGTTGTTGTCGTTGTCATTTCTCCTGACGCCGGTCGAAGCAGAGCTGGCAGTTGAGCTTGAGGATATGGACATGGGACCGTCGTCTCGTCCGTCCCTCAAACTTCCTCCATCGTCATCGCCGTCATCCTGATCTCTGTTTCCCAAGAATTTATGTATCTCCTGACAGTCCAAAAGCTCAAACTTTTCGAGGTCAGGCTCCAAACAACGCTGCTCGGAGCCCCAGATCACTAACTTGTCCGGGGAATCGCGTTGCGAGACCAAAGGAGGAATGGAGCTTGTGCTATATCCCGTGTCATGTGTCAATCTTCTCCCTCGTTGATCGGTAGTGGAAGATAATCGATAAGCATTATCATTCCCAGATCGGGGAAACTGGATCTGGGTTTTGTTTCCAGTCTTTTCTCCTTTTTCAACATTGACCCGAAGTCCCTGGAAACCAGTTGGGATGCTCATGTTCGATCGATTCTTTCTGCACGCTCAAAGACACCTGCAGGGTGCTGAGTCCATTTAGGGAGTCACAAGGCTTCCCTGTCTCTCGTCTTCAGAAACGGTGTGATGATGGCTCTTCACTCGATTGTTCCAAGGACAAAATGTCATCTCAAGGAAGCAGTTTCACTTTAACTTGCCACTTATCTTGCATTGACTGTGAGTTTACAAAGCTGTCTTTGAGCAGATGGGGGTTTCTTCAGTCTGAAATGAAAGAAAAGGAAGCAAACTGTAAGAAAGGGTAATAAGTGAGCCTGGGAAGCAGCCCATTCTTTTCTCTCCCCCAAGCCACTTAACATGTTTTATTTTTAGTCTGGTCTTGGTAGCGCCAATTTCTGAAATCATCTGTGCACAGCTCACAATATTGCTCTCTTTAGTTCCTGCCCATGGGACAAAAAGATACTGGGGGCAAAACAGGAAGTGACAGTCTTGGAACCATTTTTAATGTAATTCTATATATAGCAATCGTTTTAATGTTCATGGTTTAACCACCAGGCAGAGTACAGCAATAGGACGAGGATGCCATTATCAAATTATGATTGGATGTTTACTGTAGAGCAGGAAGAAAATAGATAAGTGAAGAGGTAAATGGTAGGTAGCTGAGGCGTCAGACTGTTTGTATGTAAGTGAAGGATTCACCCTGGGGATGTCTGATGAAGACAGGCGAGGAGGAAGACAGGCAAGGGTGCGAAGTGTTTTATAATGAGCTTTTTCTCTCAAGAGACATTGAAAAAGAGAAGGTAGTATCAAAATAGGGTAAAAAAACATCTGCAATAAAATATGTTTTAATATTTTTTTTATATAATACAGTGCAAGCAAACTGTCTCTCTTATATGCTCAAGTGCAAGCATGTTCCCAGCATGGAAAACATGAACATTATATGTGGGTGTTGTCATGGGCGCATTGGAAAAACACCAGCTCAAGAGGGATAAATCCATACTATAGGTTTGATCACTGCAGGAGACACTCTTCTCTCAACACGTCCTCTCTAACACGCCATATGGGTAGTTTAACAAATGCCAGGATTTGATTTTACACCGCAACAGAACATCCTGCTTCATTTAAAGGCAACGAATTGCAGGGGGGAGGCTAGAGAGATTGTAATGGTTGTGTCCCTTTGAAGAGACACCAATTCAAAGTAACGGTGGAGCCATAGAAACAGGTTCAGTCCGTAGATGTGTCGGTGAGCTTTGTCATGTCAAGTCAGGGCAGTGCGGTCGCAGCATGGTTTAATCATATCAGATTTCATAAAAAACACACAACAAGACACCCAAGACACTTGAGTGATTCTGACAACATGGAACAACTCTGTGTTTGTTCTCAGAGGAAAGACTTCTGGGTGTCTCCATCAACTATCCATAATTATGCAAGAGTTATATGAGGAATTTTCCTTATGCCTTGAACCAGGCACATTATAACCGCAGAATATTAATGAACTCAATATCACTTTCCCTGTAAGGAGAGTATCTTTTGTTTGCTTGTGAGTAAAACTGCTTCTACATACTCTTGTAGGCTTAAATTAAAATCACATTTCCTCTCATTTTGTAGTGTTTTTCAACCAAGAGGGTCATTAGGTAGACAAATGTGTATCTTTAAACCATCACTCTGAATATGAATGAGCCGTTTTAAGCTCAAATAGGACTCCCACCCTCTAATTATCCTTGCAGTGAGGGTGTCTGTAGTCATTAGCAGGTGCTCCTCTGTGTGTCCTGTGGCTCGATATAAGTGAACAACGTGAACTGCTCCGTGGTGTATCTGGTGCTGCTGTAATCGGGTGCTGAGCTACAGTTTGTCCAATGGCACTGGAAGGGGAAACATTCATGGATAGTATTTGTAGTCCTGAAGGTCATCTTAGAAGTGATTTGGAGATCTGAAAGTCAGTTTATAGAATATGTTGGGAATCTGTAAACTGCTCAACGAAAAAATAAAAGACCCAAAAGAGCCAAATGGCAAAAATGGTAACACTATCAAAACATGTTTACTTGCCATTATAGTAATTTGATCAGATAATAATAAATAATAATAATAATTCATTTATTTTATATAGGCGCCTTTCAAGGCTCTCAAGGTCGCCGTACAAATACACAAAAAACCAGATACACAATAGATAACACCAGATGTGTTATCAGATATTGGCTGACGTGGGAAGTAGTGGAGTACAAATACTTCGTTACTGTACTTAAGTACATTTTTCTGTTATCAGTACTTTACTCCACTACTTATTTTTCTGATGACTTTTTACTTTTACTTCTTACATTTTTAGCACAAATACCTGTACTTTCTACTTCTCACATTTTCCAAACAGGCTGGTTCCTTTAGTTTGAATGTGTGTTTGGTGGCGTGATCATTATTATTTAGAGTCATTGCGTGCCTATTGATTTGAACACGATCCGTGTATCCATCATTTCCTGGTCTTCTCTAAAGAAGAGGGACCAATGGAAACGTTGTCATGTTGCCGTTGGTCAGCATGGAAACATTCATTAGCTAACAATTACATTATTGTTCTATTAATATAAAGGGAGGTCAGTTGTGTTTACTTTTGCCATCTCTGGATATTGGTCTATGTCCTTACTCTACTTGTTATATTCTGCAGGGATTCCAGGAAAAGGGAAACTACATTGTGGTAGACAGATAGACAAACAACATGTATTACCATCCACACACTGTCGTCTATACTCTCTCTGAACTCTACTAATACTTACTCTCAGCTGGTGCACACAATCAAATCATTAGCTAATTATAAAACACACGATACACAGAGGCGGGAAGGGGAGGGATTGGGAGAGGGAGGGAGACAGAGAGTTGTGTTAGAGAGGCACAGAACTCTCTGAGAGGACATGGTGGCAGATCAATTACGGCACTGATGTAGTACTGGAGGTTGTGCTGATGACAGCAGTCCTGGCTGAGCTCGGTCACAGAGGATGAACAACAATACGTTAGGCTTCACCTCGCAGAAGAGCCACACAAAACCATTCTGAACATAAACCCTAAACATAATCAGACAAAAAACCTGTCTGTGACTATGTGAATGAAATGTTGTAATGATAAACGTTTTTTTTAAAACAGGTGTATTTTTAGATGCTTTATGAGACTTTGTTTGAGAAAAAAGAGACAGGTTCTCCCTGCTGTCGCGTTAACTTAGAAGTGAAGAGAAGAAGCAGGACAGATGTTGGCGAGGAGCTGATAAATGAATAATGAATTATGCAACTACAAATGTAACAAATGTGGATATCTTTGATCATCAAGCTCCTTCTTTTTTTAGCAGAGGAAACACGGCACTACTACAGCAGTACACTGGGACCATTATTGGCTGTATGAGTTGTATATGCACTGCTGCCAACAGTGCTCCAAGCAAATGTAGTAACTAATTCATTTTTTACACAACATCCATTTATAAATGAGATGTATAGAAAGGGTTATTAATGCCTTCGTAACCTCAAGACTGGACAAGGCCTCAATTAAACGCCTGCAGCTCGTCCAAAACGAAGCTGCACGTCTTCTGACTGGCCACAAAAAACGTGACCACATCACCCCAATTCTGGCCTCACTGCACTGGCTTCCAATTCGGTTCCGAATTGATTTTAAAATCCTTTTATTTGTTTTTAAAGCACTAAATGGGCTGGCTCCGGCCTATATACTGTAGCTGAACTCCTCCAGCGCTACACCCCAGCCAGAGCTTTAAGGTCTGCTCACTCTGCTGACCAGCTGCTGCTGGTAGTGCCCAAGACCAGGCTCAAAACTCGAGGGCACCGAGCCTTCGCAGCAGCTGGCCCCAGGCTCTGGAACACTCTGCCCCTCCACGTGAGGTCGGCCCAGACCCTAGGGCTTTTTAAATCTACTCTTAAGACACACTTCTTCTCCCTGGCCTTCTAGTCAGAGCGGAGCACGACTCCTGACTTTTCCCTGTGTTTTTTATATCTGTTGTAATTTGTTGTCTTTTATTGTGATTGTAGTAATGTGTTACATGTACTGTACAGCACTTTGACTCGACCAAAAATCGCTTTTAAATGTGCTTTATAAATAAAACTTGATTTGATTTGATATTGTGTATGTTGCTGTGGTAACTAATTTCCGAATAAAAAATTCTACTTAATTGACTTTTTGGTTGCTGTGTGATTTGTTTCACAGCACAGAGAGGACTGATATACTTCCTGCATAAATGCATGCCGAGTTGATCTGGGCTGGAATATGTAACGATGTCAGGCTTTGTTTCAGGAAGTTGACGTAATTACTCGGGGAAACAGCACGAAGAAAAGGGGGGATAATTCAAAAGTCCTGCTTGTGTTGTCATGGCAATGCCATATCTCAGGGAATTGGAGAATAGACATCCTGACCCCTGCACCTTCCATCGGGAAAAAAAGGTCAGCGTTAGAAAGAGACTGTCCTGAAGGTCAGCTGTATGCTTCTACACTCACAGCTCATGCATACATTCTGCTGTGAAACACTTTCACATGTGAACTCACACATATATGCACTACAGAACATACACACAGTGGACAAGATGAGTGAAAGCAAGAGATTTCCCCCCCCCCCCCTTCCGGTACATAGTGCTCATCTAGGAGCAATCATCTCCCTGAGTGGTTAGATAGAAGGATTGCTGAAGTGCTGAGAGCATGGGGCGGGATCAGACCATATCTCAGCGGTGATCAAATTCAGTGAAGGATAGGAATTTGTGGTTTTCACCAGGCTCCTTACCCATCAAGTGCTGCATTTAACCACAGCAAGATTTGGAAAATGATGGGCTGAGAGTGACACTTGATGAGGGACTCACTGGAAATGAAGGGCAAAATCAAGTCTAGGAGAATTAGAAAAGAGAAAGGCTGTCCTTATGCTTAATCCTTTTTCTTCTCTGAGCATGTCTGTGTGGGTGAGAAACGAGAAGCAGACATGAGGTGGGAGGGATGAGACATGCAGATGGATACAGAAAGGAAGTTGATGCAGGAGAGCCACTGCTTTCTAATTAGGCTGACGGAAGGGAATACTGTATATCATGGACCTCCATACGAGCTATAGAGCACCGTTTCTGAAGTGTCTTTCTGAATCAAGCCCAAGAGAGCAGAGAATAGTAATTACGGAAATTCCTTTACCATATATAATGCTAATGAGCACTTCATTACTCCCATTGGTGAAACTGTTAACATATATTTCTGTCTCATGCATTGTTGTTCTGCAGGTAGCTCAAAAAGCAGAGAAGCCCAGAATAAACTGTATCCGATGCGTGTTTCTCTCTTAGGAACTGTATTTAAATATTGGTAGGGGAGAGGGGTCAGAGAAGGGTAATGGATTTCCATTTCTTAAATTTGATGTAGGGAACGTAGGCTTTTTAAAGAGAGAAGGGGAAAGTCCTCAAATTCTTTATTCTTTGTGAATAGAAAAGAAAAATGTATATAAAATACTCCCATTATAAAGATAGCTTTCATTTTTGAGTCATGTATCATTTAATTGATCTGAGGCACAATCGGATCTCACACACATATCCAGGATAGCATCGCCTTATCTAATGAATATATTATTTAAATAGGGGAATCAGTGAGTTTGATAGAAGAGGGGAAAAAAGGGAAATATTTGTAATGATGGGGATTTTTAGAAGCATATGGAGTCTTATTGTCAAAGCTGTGGGGAAGTCAGGCCAAGCAGGAAATGTAACAAACAACTATTTCCATGTCAGTGAGTTGTTTTGTGTACACATGTAACAACACGAAGACTGTATGTGCAAATGAGCGCATTGTTCCTCACTTGAACACACACTCACCTCCAAAGACACACACATCAACACGTGCACACACATGCACACACATACACACTGGTGGCGCCTTTGTTGTCGGTCCAGCAGCACATGTGGCTATAACAGGGGCCATTTGTCATTGGCACTTTGCTTTATTCCTCTCCTCCCCCAATGGAGAGCAGACAGGTTTTATAGCTCGCTGGTCCCAGGGGAACCCCAACAACACACCATCTCTCTTTCATTCACATATATACACACACACACACACACACACACACACACACACACACACACACACACACACACACACACACACACACACACACATCTGTAGAGATGTAAATTCCAGCACACTGGAAAATAAACCAAAGGGATGGAGGGAACACAAACGGACAGAGCGTTGACGTGTGTGAAACCGTAATGTATGACTCCTGAGCGTTAGCACATGACATAATTAGATTTATTGCAGGGTTTACATTCTGATGCACTGTAGCTGCTCCAATCCTCTAATTCATTACATGCTGTGTCTTTGCAAGCATGTCATGAATCTCTAATGACATCATCCTTGCATGTCCTTGTACACTTTCCTGGATTGTGTTGGTGTGTGTGAGAGTGTGAGCTGAATGTGAGTGTGAACTTGTGAACATTTACACTCTGCAGAATGTGGATGCATTTACACATACGAACATAAACCGAGAAATGTTGAGAGACAATCTTCATTTTGTACATTTTGGGAGTCAAATAAATCTGTATTCGTCTCTCCTTGTACTTTGTATTCTATTCACATATAATCATCCAGCAGGATAAGGCTTAGTGAGAAAGTCTATTCAGAAATAAGCTAAGCTTTAGTCATCCATTCCTTCTCCTCCCCATCCCTGTCAGCAACACAACACAGAAATAGCACCGAAATAAGCTAAATGCTCGTTTTCACAGAAGACACAATGGGCCCCGTGTAGACAGAATTTCACAAGTGATGATTCATTAAACTCTGCCTTGTATGTGTGAAGCAAGCACCAGCTCACCATGCACAGCAGAGGGATTACCACCACAGAGAACAGTGAGACAGAACTGGGAAATATCCAGAAATAGTACCCTCCAGTTGCTCTGCACTCCTTGTCAACAATCTTTGCTTCCCTCACTGCAGTTTCAAATAGCTCCAAACTGTATTCAATTAAGCGTCACCCCTGCAGTTATTCCCATGTGTTTTAATGCTTTCTCAAAAATATTTGTATCATGTGTGTCCCTATCTCTTCCTCCTCTCTTCTCCCTCCCTCCCTCCATCAACTCTTCCACCTTAATAATACAGAGTTAATGAGGGCAGGGTGAAGTGATCAATCCCATCTCCATCCGGCACATTAGCAGACTACATCTGCCCAAATAATCCCTCCTCTCTTCCCCTCTGCCTCTCTCTCCCACTTCTCTCCCACATACACACAGTTGGACCCCAGGGGGAATCTCTCTGTATCGCCAGGGGGGAACTGTAACAGGATTTCGGCAGGATCTGGGGTCAGAGTGGGTGGTCATACCTAACTGAATAAGCAGAATGATATAATTGGATCATCTGCAATAAAGGATGATTTATTTCCCGTATTGAAATGGTATTTGCGACCTGCTATGAAATCGTCGGAAAAGCAAAAGAGGCTGATAACAGGATTTATTAGCCGAGGCTAAATGAAAAATGAAACCACGTGTTCACACATCCATCAATGCATGTTCACACGCAATGATGTTATTCACACTGTGGACACGATGACAAACTGCATTCAAAAAGGAAATAGACTAATCCCAAAGAACATTCAAAACCTAAACTAACAAGATTGATTTCCGATGTGAGCTCAATGAATGCACTTGCTTGTGTGTCTGCAAAGTTACACATGGCTTCATCCTACTCACAACAACACACTGAGGCAGAGACTACTGCTGCAGCAGGAGTAGAGACAAAGAGACAGCTTCTCACTGGGAGGAAATGTGTCTTGCAGAAGCACACTCACTGAGGAGAAATCTCATTACTTATCATTTTTCTTTTAGCATTGCTTTTGGCAAGTACTTGGAAATGAATCTCCACTAAATCAGACATGGTCCTGCATTTCCTTTCTGGTTTCGCTCTGCCAGGCAGCCTGTGAGAATGGATGTAAGTTCAGATGGATAAAGGGAAGACAAATGTGCATGAAATGAGAATAGAAATGACAATGAGTTGGGAACAATAAGCTGAGAGGAACCGGTAAAAAGATTAGCGTGATAAGAAATACTGTCCGCTGCTGTCTGGAGGAGAGAATTAGGAACCGATACGAGACTTATGAGTTATTGGTTCACTGAGTCCTGCAGTTAAAGCATAGATGCAGACAAGGGTGGCATGGAGGAGAGGAGAGAAAGGGGTGTCCACGCTGTTTGCCGTTTGCACCGCATTGTTATTAGCAAAGCCCCTCCACCCACTACCCTCACTCCTGTCGCAGAGAAAAATATTAACTCTTGCCTGGCTGGAGGATGCAACTGTATGAGGGGACAAAGAGGAGAGGGAAGGTGTTCACTTCAAAATGCAAAGCAGTTGCAGCAAAACACATTCTGCAATAGTAGAATTCTCTGTGGGACTGTGAGGAAGTTTACACACACGCACGCACACGTACACAGTCAGACATAAAGCTGGGAGACGAGACAGCCCAGACAAAGAGAGGCAACTGAGACCGGCTGAGTCACTTCTGTTTATTTGGAGAACATGCGTAACAAATGAACCTGCAGAGAGCCAGGAGATGGGGTTGGGGAGGTGATATAGGGTGGAGGGGGATCTATTTTGTATTGCAATGTGTGAGAGTGTGTATGCATGTGTAATGTGTAAGTGGCAAAGCCCAGGGGTGTGGGGGAGGGAAAACTGGCAAAGGATCAGTGAGAGGTGAGCGGAGAATAGAGCAAGCTGAGGGTTTTTGAGGTGGTAACGATGTGCATAAGAAAGAATAAGGAAAGGGTTTGAAGCGGCTGTGTGTGGGTAGGAAACAGACTGTTTTCATACATTGGACAAAGAAAGGTGAGAGAGTGCAGGACGGGGCAACTCAGGATGGCTGCTCTGAAAGATAAGTTTATCTTTGGGAACCAGGAAGAGGCTTCAAAAAGAATGTACTGTCTGGTAAAGTATCGTAAAAAATAAATGACTGTGGCTTTTCTGAAGTCAAGTTAAGTATAGCACTTACTGCTACAGTTTTTTTAATGTTATTTAAATACACCAAAATACATTTGCACTTCCCTTAAACTGAGTGTATAAACTCAGCAAATTGACGCACATGTGTACACACACAAGTGAAAAGGGTAGTGTGTGTGTGTGTGTGTGTGTGTGTGTGTGTGTGTGTGTGTGTGTGTGTGTGTGTGTGTGTGTGTGTGTGTGTGTGTGTGTGTGTGTGTGTGTGTGTGTGTGTGTGTGATCAGTGGAGGCGTGCCTCTGCTCAGCCTCTGATGTCCTGCCTGTGACTGCAGGGGAGGAGCTACAACAAGCTCATTGCCACCTCACAGACAAAGGCAGCGAGAATTTGAAAATGTGTGTGTGTTTGCACATGTGTTGAGATCTACACACACACATGCACCATTCTTCTACTGAGCAAAGAGATGCCTCTAAAATGTTTCAATTATGAGTTATCACAACACAGGTGAGAGGAATAATTGCAGCCTCATCTTTCTGTCATTCTGTCTTTTGAGGAACCACTGTAGAATCAATTTGCACACCACTTGTGTATGAATAAAGGAGAAAGAATACATACAACGCATCACATACATTAAAGAGGCTACATACTTTCCTCCTGTTTCTCCTTCACTTATCCTCTCAGTTTTCTCCCTCCCTCATCCTTCCTCTCCTCCGTTTTGTCCTATAAAATGACCTTGAGGCTACACTCATGGGGTTTGTGACAAATGGTCTCACCTGCAGGAACACTCGCACATACATAAGCACCTGAGCCCGAGAACTACAACGAAACACGCACACACACTCATATACACACTACTGCGAGTGGTTTTCCTGGCAGAGATTTGCTGAATTGATCGCCGTTCAGACTCTGCAGAGGTCAAACGTAATGAACCAATCACACATGCATCAGCATCTAGAACAGCAGCTACAGCCGAGGCCACAGGCTCTGCTGCCCTACTTTGATGCAGCGTCAAACTCCACATCAACATGACTGGGAGGGAATGGCAAGATTTAGCAAGATGGACTGGATGATCCGTAGACGTGGGAAGTCTGTGATACCCGGATCGATATTGGCAGCAGACAATTCCAATAAACACAAAAAAACACTTATAAAACACATTTTATGCACAGGGTCCATCAACCACATGTCTGGGCAGCCAAGCCAAGTGCTAAATTATGTGAACTTGTGCAAAGTTAATCAACTAAACAAGTTTAATTTCAGTAAGTGAAGATATGTGATGCACACTAACAAATACAGGAAAACTGCCCCCCCCCCCCCCCCCACACACACACACACACACACACACACACACACACACACACACACACACACACACACACAGTTTCAAGGACAACCTGATCATCAGACACCAATCACTCAGGACTGGAGACAGCTGAGTGTGGAAGACATGCTGCCTTCATTTTGCTCACCTTAACTTGATCCACCCCTTTCTGTCTTTCTATCCTCCCCTGCCTCTAAGTAGCCTAAAGGTGAGGCTGAGGACATGAGTATTGTTAATAAAGTAGCTAAAGCACATACACATACTGTGCATTTCAGTTGCATTCGGCTTTGCACATGAGTTATGCGAAGAGAAATGTGGAATAATAAGGTGAAGTGAGGAAACGGGAAGATTAAGAATGGAGGAATTTGACAAAATAAAACCAATATCTGTGCAAAAAAAGTCCTTGATGAGTTAGAGAGAGCCTTTTCCTCATTCTTTACACTGCTCTTTAAAAAACACTTCCATTAAATGGCTATGTCAGCATAACAGCACTTCAATACAGCTATAAAACAATTGGCAACCCTTCATGTCATCATTTAAGATTTGTTTGTCTTGATGCTGGAAATTAAAATACAAATTGGTGACCACAAATAACTAACACATTAATAATAATAATAATAATAGAAATGAAAAAAAATGCACATTGTAAATTATTTAGTATGTCTCAGTACAGTGGATCATGGTCAGGTTAGGTCTAAAGCCTGGATAATCTACGTGTGATCATTAGCTTCACCCGCAGAGACTTGACCTGCTGCATCACAGCAGCTCTTCCCTGTCTGACCTCACTCTCTCTCCAGCCACAATATGCTCTGCTCTACTGCTCCACTTACACTGCGATCTGCGGCTCAACTTCAATATTAAGGTCTTCTGTTTGTTTTTCTGCAGAAACACAACTCCCCCTACAAGCTGCACGGCATTGTGCGTGCTCAAAATCAATGCATCAGATTCGTATGTATGTAAACATGCGTATAGCGAACCGAGTCAACACCAAGACCCGAATCATACAATCAAAGTACCTGCGACACTTCTTAAAGAGACCGATGCGGGACTTCGAAGAATCAAATACAACCAACCCGCAGTGTTTTCAGTTGTGCGACTTACCTTCAGGTTTCTCTGGTGTTGAATCATCCAAGAATGCAGGTCATATGCAGTAGAGTAGCAAAACGAAACACAACGCGTGTGTGTCCACTCGCTCTCTATCTCTCTTTCTGACTCGCAGTGCAAGGAGAGAGAGAGAGAGAGAGAGAGATCTTGCGGACAGGAGGAAGAGGAGGAGGAGCGGTGCTGATGCTGCAGCCGACACCTGGCAGAGCATCCTTCTGCTCCTCTGTCTCTCTGTCTGTCTGTCAACACATTTGCGCTCTCTGCTGGATCATGTGAGAAGTAGACTATTGTGAAAAGTCTGTTCCTGGATTTCAGAATAAAAAGCCACCAAAGGTAGCAGCCTGTAGGTTGAAAAGCTTGATTTATTTAAAGTAAGGCATGAAGCAAACAAAGACAAAAAAAGGGAAACAAAGAGTGGACACAAGCTAAAATAATGTGTATTTATTATATGAGTAAATGCCTTCTATTAAGCCAACATGTTGACATTGGTAAAAATTGAAAATAAGTATATTGGGTTTTTAACATGTACAGTTATAAAGCAACAAAAAGCTTTTAACCACCAAGAAAAAAAGTATTGGAAACTGATGAAATTATAGTAAAAGATAAAGCAAGCAGTCATCAACATTTGGATTTGAAACATCAATAATAATAATGATAATAATATTGGGAGGGATGAAACCCCCTTTAATGGTCACACATGCAGAGCACACAGTGAAATGTGTTCTCTGCTTTTAACCCATCCTAGTACCAGGAGTCTAGTACTAGGAGCAGTGGGCAGCTATTGCACAGCCCCATTATGTGACACACGTTATGTAAAAGGGAGCTATAGGTCAGATGGGGTTTAAAGCAGCATCATAGGAGAAATAAATAAGCTCCTACTTTCTTTTTTTCACATCTGACTTTATATTAACATTAAAACTGAAGTTTGACGTTATGTAAAGGAAGAAAGTACTTCCTTCATATTCACATCCATTTATATATGTACACCTAACAAGGCAAATTTAAGTTGAAACTTAAATCAGAGGCTTTGTTATTATGTGCGGAAATATTTATTTGAAGAAAATAATATGGTAAATGAAGAAGTAAGTAAATAAATAAATATTACCAAAACAAATGCTCAATTCAGTATATTTGCATTCAGAAAAGGTCCTACTGTTAAAAGTAAAGATATGGCAGCTCACTATAACCCCAAATAAATGCATTCTGCCGCATCATGCTAATATGCCATACTGTATGTATAGTCTCATCACTCTTTTGCTATAAAGGCACCAATGGATAAAGTGAGGACAAAGGAAGGTGAAGACAGACCCTGAGGAAACAAGGTTTCAGTTGCACTGACCTTGTGAACACAATATAAGCAAAACAATGTCAGATACAGATAGGGCAAAACAGATTATAAACCTCTTCAAATTTACAAATAATTTACTGCGAGAAATATAAACAATATCAAATATAAACTTGGTTGTACATGTTTCTTTATGGACAGACAGCTAATTTGTAGTAAAGGACCCCCAGAACCCCAATATATTCACCTAAAGGTTCAAACTAAAAGTGCACACAGTCTGATAGATGTGATGTCACTTCAGGCCCTAGGTCTGAAGACTACAAGTTGGAAATAAAAACAAATTAAACTAAATTGGGGCGACATGGAGTCACATAAAGTGAGTTTACAGTACAATAATTTGAAGCTAGCTGCTCATCACTGTTTGAAGCCAGAAGTTAGAAGCTCGAAGGTATGTTAGACACTTAGCAAAACAAACTACAACTGAACTGTTGGAAGTTGAATTGCATTGTGGGCAATGTAGGCATGAGAGAGCCTTGATAAATCTATGGATTAATCATGTATTTCTATAAAGACAAAAACATGGTTGCTAACAAAAAGTGTACGTTGATAAATGTACAAGTGTAGAAAGTACCTGATCAAAGTATTCCTATCAATGTGAAACAGATTTGTGATCTGAAAAGCACAATGAAAATGACCGCTGGGAATAAAAAGACATTCATAAACATCAGAAAAGGCGTGAAATCAGAGAACAAATACTTCCAAATTGAACATTTTTGAAAAGAGAAGTTTAATGTTACAAGCTACAGATGCAAAGTTACACAGCAGCCAGCACTGTGAATATACACTTTTATCTAATGTCACATTACATGAACTGACATTCAGCAACTGTCAATGTCTTCACCTGATGCTCAACATGTATCAGGATTCCATTCATTTACAAGGGTATTGAATATCCCAAATAAGAGAGCATATTCTAACAACTGTCATTATTATCTTGATGGTGTTTAATCAGATAGCAGGTACACGATTTGTAGTCCCATGATCCTGTGGGGGTTTGGATGGAATTACTTGTCTCACAATAAGGAACCGTCCAACAGGATGTCTTGTACAGCCTTTTCGGCGTCATTATTTCCAGATCCATGGCATATTATTGATGTTGCTTGTTTCTTGCAAATGCCTGGATTTGATCCATATTGTAGAACCACAGTAGGATAGGGCTGGGAATTAACTCAATAAGATCATTTACCCTCTTTCAAAGGAAGCGTAAAGTGATCAAATAATTTATATTGAAATATTGTGATACACAGTGAATCAGTCTAAATTGAAAATAACAGCTCTTACTATAACATTTACAAAGGAGCATAAAACAATAGGCCAGAAAACATGCTACATCGTGAAATAAAGAGATATAGATATTTAATTACCTTTATCATGACAGAAGACTTCGGCCATATTGCCCAGCCCCAAACGCCGACCTTTCCCTTTTTGTAAGTTAAAGCCTGGGACCTCAGACGGCTTCAATGCAATCCTTCTGACCTAAAATTGGACTTTTGGAAACTGTAAGCTTCATCTTCCTGCTGGATCACTTCAACTGTTTGTGCAGCCAAATGCCAGACCCCCCTTTGCTTCTGTTGAACAGGGGTAATAACATCATTGACAAATATGTTGCAGTGTATTTTGCAAGCTTTCTTTTGTTGTCAGAGATGGCTGGAAGAGCAGCGGTTCAACAGTCAGTAACATTGAAAGAGAGCTATCAGGTTTTTGAAAATATAGCATTTGGTACCAAGCTGTATTTAATACTGACTGTGAATGATGTAGATGGTAGAGTAATTATTATATAAGAAAGAAAAGCAAAACGTGTATTACTGTTCAACTTTCTGGCACCCAAATGAAGGCCGCATCACATCGTCCTCCTGCCAACAATGTAAGCCCGATCTTATAGCTCCATGAGACACTAAAATGTTCCTCATCCAACATGAGCCCTCCCCCCTCAAACAGCCAAGCTATAACCACCAGTTAAAGCTCAAGGCAAAAAGGGTAACAAGCCTATTCAAAAATACCACATAATACATGTCGAATATGGCTTAAGGAGCGTCAAGGTGGCAGTTTCCTGAATCTTTATCCAGTAGTCTCGGCGAAGGTCACAGGTGTGTGAATTTTAGGTCAATGTTATTCATCATTGCTTTCACAAAAAGGAAGTAATGACAGGGAGTCGTCTAGTCAAAAAGACTCTTATGCAGACAGACTTGCGTTGGGGGGGTTTGAAATCTAAACAGCATGTTCAAATGCTTTCCTACAAATCTCCATCGTCCTCTTCCTCGCCATCAATACCATTGTTCAGGAAGGCCTCTTTTTCATGGGACCTGGCCTGTGGATCATTGTTGCCTTTGAAACCGTTCATCTCGGTGCCTGGAGACAAGCGGGACAATTTTCCCTCAACGCTGTGATGTATGCCGTACGAGAAGTAGATCACGAAACCTACGAATACAAAGCCATGAAGAACAGGTTCAGTACAGTTACAGCTTGCAACTGTGTTCAAATAAATTGACGACATAAGGCTGACTCTTTTTGGCTTGACCTTTTCAAGCTACTAAAGGAAATAAAGTTACGGGTAATCAGTGTATGAGACGGATGATGCTTTATCCAGCCATCTTATTTTCCAAATGATAGTGATATCACAATTATACACTGTATATAGGTAGAACGTGCTGACAGGGCATGACAGTGATTCCCAGGCTGCACTGATGGTGCATGGATGAACAAAGGGCAGATACAAGAGACCAGAAACACTGACCAATCACAGCAGACTGAGCTTTTCTGGGATGGGCTCAAAGAGAAGAAATACCAGTACATTTTTACAGACGGTCTGAATTATATATTTCGTTTTTTGAAGATTAAAGCATGTAAACATGTTCTGATAGAAACACAAATTTACAAAGCAATGTTAGGGAAACTTCCATCCTACATCTGCTCCCTGATATCACGGCGTATTGTAAATGGCTACTGCCTGAGATCGAATGCTGTGGTTGTATTAAATGTGCCAACTGCTAGGACTGTCTTAGGGAATACAGCTTTTAGATGCGCAGCTCCGCTAATTTGGAACAGTCTGCAAAAGGAATGGAAGTTGAGCAGCTTGGTTCCATTACATGTTTTTAAAGCAAGGTTAGATGCTATCCAATCGGAAACTATTGGTATCTGTAAATGCTACTAGCTATACAAACTGTAGTCAATGTAAATATGCCATATGATGTCCTCTTTGTTTTTCTGTCATGTTTGTATTCATGTTGGTCACCATTGAAAAAGAGGTCAATGATCTCAATGGGTTTTCACCTGAATAAATAAAGGTTTTGAATTGAATTGAATTGAAATACGGGTATGCACCTTAAAAATGGGCATAACAAGTCTCCCTAAAGGGGTTCAACATATTTCCTGACACTGTGATATAAATAGAGATGGCCTACCTATTGCCATCCAGACAGAAAACCGTATCCAAGTTCCTCTGTCCAGCTGCATCATCAGGTAAACATTCACAAACATGCTGATCACTGGAATGAAGGGTAGCAGAGGGACCTAAAGAGAGAAATGAAACAACCTCTGTTAAGAACATTGTAAACAATAAATGTTAATGTTAATGCGTTTCTGGAATCAAACCTTGAAGGAAAGTTTCGTCTTGCTCTCAGGCTGTCTCCAGATGATGAAGGTGAGGAAGAGACACACCATGAAGATGACGCTGATGGCTACAATGTTCCACGCAGCAAAGCCTCCCTGCACCGCCAGTATACAGAACGCCAGGATCAATGTTCCTGCAGAAGCACACACATTGTAATAGAGTTTAATACGACACAAGCATTTAATTTAACACTCAGGACTCAGTAAAAAAATGTATTTTTGAATGAATACACTGAATCTGAGATCACCTACCCATGATAGAGGTACAGATGTTGACAGAGAAGCCCGACAGAGTGGATGGCTCAGTGTTGTCTGGAAACAGGAGGGTCTTGAAGCTGAAAGTCTGCTCCATCCCAGGCAGCATGCCCATACTGGGGACACTGATGCGGTCGCTCTGCTCCCCCTCATCCTGGGTATTAGCCATTTCATACACCAGCTCAGGCTGATACCTAACACATTCAAAAACAAACAACAAGATGTTTTGTCATCACGACTTTAATAGATAGTTCCAGTTGTAACTTAGAGAAATGGAGCATGTGCAGGGCACTGTTTACGAGTTGTCAATTATAGTATCATGTCAGCTGCAGTCACATTTAAAGCGTAAATTAACAGAGTATGAAACAGCTTTCAATAGAATGCAGGGCTGGGTTTCAAACGTTGCTAAAAAAAGATATAAACATTTGTGGAAACATGAAGCTGGTCATGGAACCAACTCCTAAATGAATCTCATACCTGCTAACCCTACCGATTTGGGCGGTGGTCTACCGCTTTTGACATGTTTCTACCACCTACCGACTCAGCTGGCTTTCTCTACTGATTTTCAATCTTCCCAAACTATAACAAATAAAAATGACACTCCGTAGACACTGGACTCGACTTTTGGCGGACACCGTTTGCAGCGTGATCGCATCATACAAACAGTCCTCTGTGTTTCTGAAAGAGAAACAACGTGCAGACCGGGGGTAACGCTGCCTTTCCCGACGAGGCATTTGAGTCCTGCAGGATTTCCCCGTTAATATCAGTGTCTCGAAAACACATGTTGGCGACTGAAAGACATCCAGTGTTTGGTCTTTTCCGGAAGCATCCTACAGTGTCTCAACTGAAGGGGGACCACAAACACACACAAAATATAATGCAATTTTGAGATTTGGGGATATTTATCTCCCATTCTTTCACTTTTTCTGACATTTTCAACACCAAACATGTCGTTAATGTGTTTAGTGAACTACAGCAATGTGAAAGCCTGTACATTATTTATATCACACTTTATCAGTAGAAAAATGCAGGACATGACTTTTTTAATGCAGTATTTTCAGATTTATGGCGCAACACAAAGATATTTCGCTCTGTGCAAACCTTTGACTCTAATATGTCAACAACATGAAACAAGAATATGAACCTGGCTTTATCCAATGTTCACACAAGAGTTCTACATCCTGACACATCCTTCATCTACACTGTCTCAACTGAAAGAGGACCAGAAACACATTAAAAATGTAATAACATGTGGAGACTTTGGGATATTTATCTCCCATTCTTTTACTTTTCGGGCATTTTACAGACCAGACATGTCGTTGATGTCACTGTTTACCAAACTACCACTTTTTCTGAAAAATGCATAAAATGATGCAATATATTTTAAATACATGGTTTATACATGTGATTACTGGGGTTCCATTTCTTCTGATTACCTAATTTGGGCGTGCACATTTGCCACGCGCAAACCTACCTCTTTTGGATTTGGAAAGGTTGGCATGTATGTAATCTGATACCCTGAATCGGTGTCCCAGGTTAAACACTATGTTCCTATGTCGTTGTCCGAGCGCCCCCCCCCCGCCCCCCCGCCCACACTGACCTGAGCACCAGGACACAGGCAGCCACTAATGTGTAGGCCAGCAGCGTCCCTATCGACATCAGGTCCACCAGGTCCTTCAGGTCGAACAAAAACGCCATGATAGCTTCAAAACGAAAGAAAATAAAAAGAGAGGGAAAGAAGGTGGAAAGATTAGTTTATATAAGAACTCCTAAGAAGACACAATTGATAACACTGCAATATGTTCTTTGATTGTCCATAAATATGTCTGGGGTTTAAATGTCTTATGTTATTTTTTATTTCATTTTAGCTACAGAAGCTAGCAAGCTACCATGCTGAATCCAAACAGTTAACCTGGTTATATCTGCAGAACATTAGCATGTCAGCATTGGTGTTTAACTCTGCTGTGTAGAGCAACCTTACAACGATGTAGGTGTACAGCGTAAAGGTCACAAATGCAGATAATAGTGAGAACATTCCCCAGTAACCCATGACAAACAGATGTCCATCTTACCAGCCATGACCCCGGCGGCCATAGTGGCGGTTACGGGGGATTTCCTCTTGCTGATGCGGGCCAGGAAGGAGAAGAGCAAGCCATCCCGAGCCATGGCAAAGATGATGCGGGGTAGTGGGAACATGGAACCCAACAGACTGGGGAGGAAAAAATCTGATTGGGATGACAGTTGTAGGTGTAGAACAGAGGAACAAGGAGAAAGGAAACATTGCTAGGGGTCTGAAGAGGACAAGGGCGAATAATTAGCACAAGGAAACATACGATTGGTGAGAAAAGAGTTGCAGATTAGGAGTGGAGAACGTGCATAGGGAGAGTAACATGAGCTTGATGTTGGTCAAAGGATATTCTAATATCAGCATGCAACATTTTTTCAACTGATATACAAATATTGTGATCCACATGTGGTCACTCTCCATTTGTTTCATTCATCTGTGGTTACTTCTGCAAGCAGTTTAGTTTGCAGTTTACATATCTTAACCACCAAATACAAGTAGGAAAAAAATCACTTTGAGGTTGAGACCTGTAGAAACTGAGCCATTATTAAAAAAAATAACAATAAATAACCAGGATGGCATCAACCAATTACAGAGAGACCTGACCATGACAGTTAGTGATGTTTTCTTTTCATGCTGGAGCTCTGTTTTTGGCAAGTTTGGTCAAAACACAGTTCAAATAAACTCTGCAATCAGAAGGCCAGAGTATTTTTAACCAAGCGGAGCTCAGCCATGTAGCATGAAAAAAAACTTAATTGAAACTTAATGCTGTTTTAAAACATGCGTGTTAGTGTCTCACCTGCCCCTACGACAGAGGTGAGGGTTGCAGTTAGCAGGGTGTTGGTGCAGGGGCTGATCTCGGCCATGAACTTGAAAAGCAGCCCATCGTCGGCCATAGCCCAGATCACACAGCCCATAAGGAACATAGCACCAAACGAGCTACCAGGGCGAAGACCAGGATATAAAGTATCCACACTTACACCAACCAGACGACCGTGAAACACACATGAATAGAGACACCAGCTCACAGACACCAGTAACAACATACAGTACATTTACGTAACATGATATACTGTAGATTAGATTATGCTTCAAATATACAATGAAGATAAAAGATGCAGACAGGAAAATGATTAACATCAAAGCACACGTCTAAATAAACCTTAGAAATACTATGTACACATTTAGAATCTTAAGATAAAAAAGTAGCTACTGTATGTTCCTGAACACCACCATTAAAAAAACATTAAAAACTGATATTAAAAACGATCCTTGTGTTGGCCTTTGGTGACATGAGTAGCATAATCACATACTCAGTGTGCAATGTATATTCTTAGCAGTGTTCTTATTCTTAGTCATGGGATCACATTTCTTCTGAAGTTAAATATAAATTCACATAGTCTCACACACAGAGAGAACGAGACAACATGAGCATGCATGTAACGCTACCAGCAGGTGTGAGTTACTGCTTACCTAGTAGACAGAGCACAAAGAGAGCCTACAGCCACAGCGTATTTGGCTCCTCCCCAGCCCACATATTTAAAAGCCACAGGCAGAGGGCTTTTGCCGTCCAGCAGGTAGTACGGCATCATGAGAGTGAGGGCAGCAGAAACACCAAAGTACGCCACAAAGCAGATGAGCAGGGAGGACACGATGCCGATAGGGATCGCTCTCTGGGGGTTCTTCACCTCTTCACCTGAGGGCATAGACGAGCAAAAGGCACAGTTAAACAGGGAACAAGTAGTATAGTACGTCTTTATTAATACTACTAATACTTCTTTCATAGTGCTAGGCATGGATTGATATTAAATGGCCAAATTAAAATAATAATATAATCCTGGTAATCATTACGTATGGTTACAACCCAACACATACTGTTGTGGTTTAATTATCTTTCGTAACAACACTATATTTTGTATTGCACCACAGATAGAACACATGTGACTTTTGGAGAGCATCATTTTGGGTGAAAAGTAATCATTAACAATAAGGTCCCAATGTATAAATAAAGGAATGAATAAATAAATAAGCAAGTCATACGCCTGTATTTGTAAAGCTTGCTCTATGTTACACATTTTATCAAAAATAGTAGACAGCTTTTCCAAGTCCCTTGTGTTAGGATATTCACAACTATGTCAATAAATAAAATTCACCACGATCCACTTATTTTTAGTGTTTTTCCAAGACACAAATCTGCATGATCAACTGCTCAATAACATTGGGCGTTGCTACAAATGACTGTCAGCAACAGAGGATGCAGGAATACTAACTGCGTACATTTGGGTGACTTTACAATTTTTCAAAAACGGTCACTTTTGACACTTTAATGAAAGGTTTGAGCAACTTTTATGGGGATATCGGCAGAAATGAGTTAATGTGGAAACTGAACAAGGAGCTTATTTTTCCGTGCACCCACAAGACTGAAACTATTCCACTGCAGGTGATTATGCAACAGACGAACACTCAAGTCTTGTTCTGCAGTGAAATCACACGCGATGATGGAGTGTGTGTAACACTGTCTGGATCTTCTCCTACAACAGTGACAAGTGACAGCTGCTGATCGGCCCAGATTATTGGAAGGTCCGGGGTCATATGCCTAACAGTGGAAACAGTTGTATGAATGCACGCCTATGAGTGTGTGTGTGTGTGTGTGTGTGTGTGTGTGTGTGTGTGTGTGTGTGTGTGTGTGTGTGTGTGTGTGTGTGTGTGTGTGTGTGTGTGTGTGTGTGTGTGTGTGTGTGTGTGTGTGTGTGTGTGTGTGTGTGTGTGTGTGTGTGTGTGTGTGTGTGTGTGTGTGTGTGTGTGTGTGTGTGTGTGTGTGTGTGTGTGTGTGTAGGGGGAGGGGATGATGGCTACATGCCAACTTAACTCTGTGTAGCCAGTATTCACACACATACACACACATGATAAATTGGTTTAAGGATCCCTGTGAGTGTGTGTGACAGACATGCCCCAACAAGACAAGTCAAGCACCCATTCAGGGTTAATGTCACGTTAACCAATAAGAATCTAGGAACCAGAGGGGTGTGAAAAGCCAGGGGGCCAGAGAGCAGGCAAACTGGAAGAATCTCTCTCTTTTTCACTTTTTCAACTCAGGGGCCTTGAATTGATTTAACAGAACTAAACTACAAGCGTGAACACATATACCCATTCCCAGGTGTAGATCTGCCCAGTGTTGAACAAAAATCACAAGGCACATCTTCTTCCATCCCAAAGCCCATATCATTATGTGCGCTCTAACTTGCGTCAAAGTGCTTTTAAATCCACCGAGAGCAGAATTGGGCCAGAAGCACTAAACTGCATCTTTTCACTCTGCCCTGCATCTCTTATGTAACACTTGAGGATGTTTAGACAAGCTTAAGATGGAAAGGGTCCCAACTCCATATTTAGTTACATCACCCCCCTTGAACTAAAGCAAGCCCATGAGGCAGGATAAAGGAATACGAGAAGTGGAACAAGAAAATAAAAGGGCTGACTGAGTGAGTGTTTTCTGCTTTCAACCAGCACTGACCTGTTGTAGCAATGCAGTCGAAACCCACAAAGGCATAGAAGCAAGTCGCAGCTCCGGACAGGACGCCTGAGAAACCAAACGGCATGAAGCCGCCTCTTCCCAAACTCTCTCTGGTTGGAAGAATTTCTGTCACACTGAAAAGAAAGGAAAGTCATGATTAAAAGCAGAAAACATAACCTGCATTTGAGGATAAATCAGGATATGTGGATATGACCATGTTATTACTTGAGATTGGAGTCACTGGTATAATTGCGGTTTAGGATCTCTTCAGGGTCCAGATGCCAGTTCTTTATAGAACCTTTGACTAGGCCAGAGATCACCATGAACATTAAGACAAGGACGTTTATACAGGTGAAAACCTTGTTCACAATCGCTGACTCTTTGACCCCAAATGCCAGCAGACCTGAGAAATGAAGAAGACATGGAAAGGAAACACAAAAAGAGAACTTGATTGATGAAGAGAATGCACTTGTTGGACAAGTGTTGTACTTAAGTTTGGCAATAGACTATCTGCAGTGAATATCTGCCACTGAAGCAATGTTGCAAAGTAAAACATTCAAGATTGAAACACTGCGTTCAGGCAAAGATTAAATATTGTCAATGTGACATTAAAGTGAAAACACAAGGGAGGGGAGGGGAGGGGAGGGGCAGAACAACCAACCTGTGAGGATGAATATGATGAGAACAGCAAACATGTCAGGGTACTCTGCTAATATACCCGGTGCATGCATGGGCATGTTCTCTCTGTAGAACTCCTCTATGCGCTTCCCAACCAACTCGTCGAAGGTAGCGCTCCATGCTCGGGCCACACTGGAAGTCCCTGACATAGAGAAACAATCTGTGATATCTGAGACTTTTTCAGGTGAACCAACAACAACAAGCTGTTTACCAATGATATAGGAGAGGATGAGGTTCCATCCAGTGATGAAGGCCCATAGTTCCCCTACAGTCACATAGGAGTAAAGATAAGCTGAACCAGTCTTGGGAACACGGGCTCCAAACTCAGCGTAGCACAGGCCGGCTAACACTGAAGCTAACGCTGCTATCAGGAAAGACAGCACAATCGCAGGACCTATGGGGGGAACAATAATGCATATGATTAGAACCTTTGAGATACATATGACATATTTGTTTGAGTTGTTTGCAGTAACGCACCTGAATTCTCTCTTGCAACAGCCCCGGCTAGCACGTAGACGCCAGCGCCTAGCGTGCTGCCCACCCCGAGGGCCACCAGTCGAAAGTGTTGAGGCATCGGCACAGATGGGAGTCCTCAACGTTACAGTCCACCACCTTCACCCTCAGCAACTGCTTCCCGAAACCCAGGAGCTTCTCACACGCCATGGATCTCAGTGCAGCCTCAGGGAGGGGAGGGGAGGAGGTGAAGGTCAACCAGGATACAGGGGTCACAGGGGGCAGAGGGAGAAGTCACACACACACCCTAGTGGGAGGCAGAGGAGGGAGACAAGATGAGGGAGAGGGATTTAAAGTACCTCTTAACGTTAGGTTGACCCGCGTTCTTTAAATAAGCACAGGACTTTATTTTCAGTCTTTCAATAAACACAAGTCACACAGTGGTGAAGTGTTGCCCTTGAGGGAATGTGCGTGTTGGGCTTGAGTTGACAAACTTGTAAGTAGAACACTCTTTTCCTGGGTTGTTACATAACGCAGCAGAAATCCACAATGTTTGAGTGCTAGCCAAAAACACAGAGGCCTATTGGGATAATCCATCTTATTGCTGGATGCGTTGCTGACATGTGTTACGTAACGCCACTCACAGGAGACCAGACAAAGCCCTCGAACAGATTGTTCTACACAAAGAGAATCAGGACTCACAGCATCGAAAACACTGTCTTGAAAAATGCCTTGGAGGATCGTCCCATTGCATCAATCCAACAAATCGCAGAAGAAAAATAAACCTATCAAGACTTTTTGTATTTACCTCTGCTTCGGGTCATACAGTACATACAAGGACAGCTCTCTATTGAGCAGTCAACACAGTTTGAAGCTATGTCTAACCTATTGAGGGAAAAAAAAACTACTTTTCTAAAAAAGTTAAGTCTATCCATCAAGTCATGCACATTCCGCAGCTCTGAGCTCTGATACTGAGTGGTAATAATTGATATAATGGAGGGGAACAAATATGGAGGGGAGGGGGAAGTAAGAGGGGAGGGGGTATAAACAATGTCCTCGTGCTATGCTAGTGAAGTTGTGGAGGTTTGGCAGAAGTCCAGTGGTATTTCCCAGAGAAGAGAGCTCAGGGAATTCAGTGGGTGACATGCAGCAGATTAACATAACTGCAGTTCGAGATAATGGCAGCCCTCCACGTGAGGACACAAATCCAGAAAGGTCATGTGATGTGGACAGTGCAACAGTTATGTCACACATCATGGAAACTTCCACATAAGGGTAAGCTAAGGTGACAACCTTGTTCCCTTTTCTTTCTTTGCAGAAAAAATCAAGCCTCAGATACAACTTTCCAACCTGGCCTGAGATCACATATAGGAAATGTATATTTTTAGTTTTATTAAATGCCCAATACCAAATGAACTTTTGCAGGAGTGTATGTTTACTGTGTTGGTTTTCCTAGAAACTCTATAAAACTGTCAAACACCTAAAACACAACACCTACCCAGCTTTTGTTTACAATACAGTATATAGCATAGTAATATGCATGGCATGCTACCTTACCTATAACAGTTTACTAAAAAATATGAAATACAAAATAGTTTGAACTTGAACGTAGTCTTGATTGATCCACAAAATAAAATAGAGCCCTCTACATAAAAACAGAACCACAGAGACCCCAAAGTAGTGCCACTGCTACTGAAACAATAGTTTTCTTGTTGCACCACATTTTACACCGTAATAAAATCCCAAAAATAATTTAAAAACGGAAGTTATTAAAAACAGCTTCTCCCATTTATAGCATAACATTGTAACATTAACAGTGTCAATGGATGATAAACAACGTAGCTTGTCAGAAATAAAGCGCGCTGGATGTTTTTTTGCGATGGTGTGGAAAGAATTACACAAATATGTATCAGAGTTGTTCGTGCATTTTTTTTCTGTTTGGTTACATACAGTATATGGTTTATGGTAAATAAGGAACCACTTTTCACGACTACAGGAGAAAATAAAATATCCCAATATTTTTTTATTTTAGAACTAAATCATGTTCTTGTGATGATATTTGAAGCCTGTCTATTGATGGTTTCACAAAATACTTACACAATGAGATTTTTGATAGATGATCATGAGTAATAACTAAGTAGGTAAAGGCAAACAATAGAATAGCTCGAACTTTGGTAAGTTCTGAAAATTTGTTTTGTAACGCAGCCTTTAAACCACACAAATAAAGAACTCAGGCCATAATACTGAAAGGAGGGCTCCTTTGCAACAATATTGTAAAACGGTTAAGAAAAAGCTTAAAATAAAAACACTATTCAATGACCAGGGTTATTATAAAGCACTTACAGGAACAAGCACACACATGCACACAATATGACTATTGCATACAACCCCATGGCAAAGTTAAAATGCCAATGCAGCAGATCAATGTCAAAATGACAATAACCTCTTCCTGCATGGCGGAAATCAGAAAATACATGCAGTACTCACTTAAAACCACCTACAGATACGCTTGACCTGTTGATCTGAGCGGAAAGTTTGAAAGAATGATGACAGATAGAAGGATTAAAAGATGCATTTGTTAACTAATCTTCAAGCGGCAGTAAAGACTGCAGAGCGTCTGACGGCAGTCGTTCTGAAATAGAAGCTGGAGGAATCACATGGCTTGGCTATTCCAAGCAGCACATGCACGCACGAACACAATTTAGTATGGAGAGCTGATCGTGAAAACCTTACTGAAAACGTTTTTACAGTAATGGTATTGGATTCCTTTAAAATCTTATATAACCAGAGTTGCAGCCTTGTACATGGTCGCAGAAACACACATTTTAAAACGTTTTTTCTGTTACAGAAATACCACAGAGCAAGCGTTAACACTTAGCTACATCCAGACAAGCCTGTTCGTCCTAACATGCATCAATGTCACTCACACTCCTGCATCAAAATACATACATTTATACATGCATGCTCTGCACTGTATTGAAATGTGCATATTAATACCATAGGAATAAATACCAAAGTTTAAATCTATAGGTATAAGTTATAATTGCCCAACAAAGTTCAGACTTAGAAAGCATCGTTCCTTTTTTTATACAAAAGTTCAGACTTAGAAAGCATCGTTCCTTTTTTTATACACATATACCTGATATGATGTCAGTTTAAAAGTGTGTTGGTAGAGAGAGTACAGCAGATTGTAAGTGCAGAAAGCAGAGGCAGTGCCGGCCAGTGGGGTGGGGGTGGGGGGGGGAGTGTACAGGGGTGTGATCCTCGAGAACCAATCAAAGTAAACCATGAACATGTCACTGTTTGACATTAAGAAAGGCAGGGACTCTTTTTTTATTACTTTACCTACAACATAACTATATTTCAGTCATTTTGTTAATTGCATCTGTTAAAAGCAGAAGAAATGCGGAAATATAGAACTTCAGCAAGTCACTGAAAAAGTGTACCCTTCATCACCATTTTGTCCGCTGTGTTGGTGGATTGTTTTACTGTTTTGGGGTCATTCAGTTCAGCTATAAGCAGCTGCACACGTGCATGCACTCACAATAGGTGTCCAGCTAACTGAGGGAATTGCTTTCTGACTTGGGTTCACTGAGGAGAAAGAACGGCATGCAACCGTTGAGTGTTGAGTGATGCTTGTTGACATTTCCAATGTATGTTTCCATCCCATGTATCCTAAAGGCACTCCTTCCTCCTAAATACCCAGCAAACATGCACATATTTTACCTTTAGGTCTGCAGTGGCACATGTAAACAAAGTGATATGTTGCTGTTAGACTGACCCAGGGCTGTCTCTGG